>NC_057814.1:438347710-438683828 GCF_018294505.1 Triticum aestivum
GGACGGGGCGTCAGAAGCTGCTCCGGTGGTTGGGTTAAGGGTGGTGTCGACGATGCGGATCTGTGGCCGTGGACGAGGCGTCAGAAGCTACTCCGGTAGGTTGGATGAGGGTGCGAGGAAGCGGATCTGAGGCCGTGGACTTGTGAGTTGGCAAAGCGGCCCCGGTAGGGTTGAGAATAGTATAGGCGAAGCTACTCCGGTAGGGTTGACGATGGTGTCGGCGAAGCGGCTCCGGTAGGGTTGAGGAAGGTGTCGGCGAAGCGGCTCCGGTAGGGTTGAGGAAGGTGTCGGCGAAGAGGATCAGAGGTCGTCGACGGGGGCGTCGGTGGGGCGGCTCCGGGGGGTGTGGACGAAGCGTCTCCGGTGGGGAGTACGAATGAGCCGCTGCAGATGCGCGGCGGTTGACGAGAGTACCGACGAAGCAGATCTGGCGCCGTGGACAAGGCCGGCACTGAATGGGCTGTGGTACTGTGGTGGATGAGCAGTCTACTTGTTTCTAGGGGAGGTGGGAGGGGTAGATGCGGCCGCAGAAGCAGATCCGGCGAGGTGGACGCCGCTGGCAGTGAATGGGCTATGGTACGCCGGTGGATGAGCAGTCTAGGGTTTCGAGAGGGGAGGGGAGAAAGGGCGATGAAGTACGGATGACGTGATGTAAGATGCTCTAGTGATGTGGAGTTAGTCATTTTTGCGGGAGGGGGAGAGGAAATGGGGGTGCCGTGTAGTGGGGGAACCGGAAGTTACCAAAGCAGCCCCGACCTATCATGTAGATGAGGGCGGTATTGTAACTGTTGGTCTTCGTGCACCAAGGACAAAAGGGGGATTTCGCATGCTAAAGACTAAGGTGGCGGAAATTTTAGAAGGAGGCGGGAGATTTTGCCGCCCGTGGGATCGTTTCGTATCTAGTTTCAACTAATTTTGGATCGTGCTAGCGGGAAGGTCATGCTAGACTGTGTACACGGGGCACGCGTCAGCAGTTAATAACTGGTGTGAAGTCCACCCCAGAAAAAAAAACAATAACTCGGGATGATGCGCCGATAACTTGGACGTTCACACGGGCGTGGCCAATCGTACGGGTGTAGTGGCGCGTTCACAAAAAAGGGATCAAACGCTCAGCCTATGTATTTCTCGTGTAAATAGATAATTTAGTGCCATTGGTTATTTACTTTAAACATAATGCATTGACGTTTTAGTGTAGAGGCGCACAAAAAGAAATGGATATTGTAGTCAGCTACTTAAAAGTGTTACCTCATATGATTACATAGCCTCCATTTCATAAATTGCGTACCCGTTGAATTCATATATGAATATTACATATATTACTTCAAAATAGAAACTTAAATCATCCAAGACTAATGAATTTGAATGCAAGAGTAACAATGGTACATATACATGATAGCTACATTGGTTGTTTGAAGAAACATCACTGTAACTTTGGCATGCACAACTGAAAAGGTTTATTTAAATAGAAAAAAATGTGATATGTGAGTGTCCAATCTTTATAGCGTTGAATCGATTATGTACCTTTGGCCACGATACGAAGTAGATACTGACTTATGTTCAAGCGATGCACGTCCACGATCGCTAGATAGTGATACGTGAATGAATTGTGCAATCTCTCTCACACGCATACATATCTCATTTCCCTGTGGGCATCGGAATCACACACGCGCACTTCGTGTATTTCTCTCCCTCCGTCAGGGTTAAATTCGTCTTTCTACCCCGTCCTACAAGTCTCTCACACAGAAACACACACGCTCTCTATGTCTAACACGCCCACCCCTTTAATTCCGCCCACCCACAGCCACTAATGTCTCAAAGTATAATAATGTCTCTCACACATATGCTATCTACCTATCCCTTAATATAGCTAGATATGTGTCACACAAACTCCTTCTCCCTACTAGCAAGATGCCCATGCGTTGCACGGAACATCAATATGCATTTGTATGAGAAGTTTATGTTGTGGGAGAAAAGGATGGACGAGGGAATGCCTTATTTGCAAATGCGGAGAGGGGTGTGGGTATCTTTTTGCAAAATTGCCATAGTTTCCTTCCTGTCCGTCGGATATAAATCGGATGGCCTATATTGCACGATGGCAGGAACACCATCATCACCAACTCTCTTTTTTTATAAGAGTAGAGATATGTGAGTGTCACTGCCCCCCCCCCACACACACCCACACTTCCCAACACCGATGGAGTGACACCTCGATCTTTATACTAATCTATCGACTGGCTTCTCTCTCAAACATACACACACACACACACTACCCGGCACCGAAGGAGTAGGGTGGCACATCGATCTTGATAATAATCTATCTACTCCTCTTTCAAACACACACACACACACACACTCGCTAGTTGTGCCTCTGTGCCTACCGCGCACACTCTCGATACGTCTTTCTCTCCCTCCCCCCCCCAACAATGACAGCAGAAGGGTGACAACTCGATCTGACCATAATCTGTCAATTGGTTTCTCTCTCAAACATTGTGTCTCGGTGCCTCGCTCGGTAGCCCCCTTGATATGTAGACTTCTCGCGCGCGCACAGCTGTAGTGACGATGACGCTGAACCCAGTGTGCCTTGTTTTTACCGACCTCATGTGATAGTTTTCACCCTGTTTTCTGTTAATTAACAAGGCAACCTTTTCTTTGTTACTACTAGTGAATCTGAAATCATTCGGGGCAGACATAAAATATATCACTTCAACCCAATTATCGCAGCAACTATTTTAAAAGAAATTAGCTAGCTGCCCGTGCGTTGCACAGAACATCAAGATGCATTTGTATGAGTAGTTTATCTTGTGAGAGAAAAGTTTGAACGAGGGAATGCCTTATTTGTGAACGTGGAGAGACGTGTGGGTATATTTTTGCAAAATAGCCATAGTTTCTTTCCTATCTGTTAGATATAAATCCGACGGCCTATATTGCAGGATGGCACGCACACCATCATCACCAACTCTGTTTTCTACTCCCTCCGTCCGAAAATACTTGTCATCAAAATGGATAAAAAGAGATGTATCTAAAACTAAAATACGTCTAGATACATTTCCTTTTATCCATTTTTATGACAAGTATTTCCGGACGGTGGGAGTATTTGTCTTTTTAGAGATTTCAACAAGTGACTATGACCGGACCTTACCAAAATACTCAAAAAAGTAGTCCATAATTTTGATTTTACCCTCTTTTCTTGGCGGTGCAGTGCCATCTGGATACCTCATAAATAAATCAAGGACAAATCTGACCCCTTCCTGAAAAGACATACGGAGCAAAATGAGTGAATCTACACTCTAAAATATGTCTACATACACATCTGTATGTGGTAGTCCATTTGAAATCTGAGAAAGACAAATATTTAGGAATGAATGGAGTAGATATAAGAGTAGACATGGAGATATATCTCCAGCATGGTCTACAACAAAAATGTGCTGGGCTGGTTAGCGCCGGATGCTCGCAACGCGATGACATGAGTTCGAATTCTGTATTTTAACTTTATATTTTTATATTATATATTACTCTACTTATTTAATATATACTTCTTTCGCTACTGTACTGACAGTAGAACCCACAGAGTACTTAGAATACAAGATTAAGGATGGACTTGTTTCTTTTTAACTTTCTGTACGAAGTTGTAGCCACCCTGCAAGTCACGTGTACACTGTACATGCAATTAACTTTTTATAGAGGGACAATCATACACGCAATTAACTCAAATGGATTGGATGTCACTCTATTATTTCCAGCATAAAGAGCATCTCCAACGGCAGCCGGCAAATTTCCTCCCGCTTCCTTAAGCGGAGGACGACATCAAACACCATCGGCATACATTTTTACAACTCTAACCAACCAGATGAAATTCGTGCAAACACGGACTGATTTCATATAAGCATGAAGGATTTCGTATAAAAAAGCCGGATCTTCATATAAACATGATGGATTTCATTACATTTACATGAACTAAGAGGTGCCAATCCGGCTCTCTTGTATAATTAATACTCCCTCCGTCCAGAAATACTTGTCCTAGAAATGGATGTATCTAGACTTATTTTAGTTCTAAATGGCCGCCCGCGGACCCCTTTGTCTTCCTCATGTCGTCAGACACTTGCGGGGTCGACGAAGGTCCTCGAAGAGACGAAGCAGCAAAGAAACCACCTGAATCCGCGGTCGTCGCCTCGGCGGTGGCCTTCATGGGTCCCAAGTGGCGGCGGCCTCCCGTGTTCTACTTCTCCTCGATGATGGCAGTGGACACGGAGAAGCTGGCCACCGACTCGTCGCTCTCCACGCACCCTGCTTCTGTCTCTGCCTGCATGGCGCTGCCGTAGGCACGGGAGGCGCGCCCACAGACACGGGAGGCACGGCCACCGCAGACACTGGTGGCGCGGTACGACGCGGCAGCGACGGCGCCCGTACCGACGTGCCAGCCGCCGTGCCGGCGTGGAGCAACTCGCCACTCCTCATCGAGCTGAACTGGAGCGGCGAGTTGCTGAACCACGCGCCTGCTTGGGGCGGCAACTGGCTCCATCGGGCCAAGCGAGGTTGGTGAAGCACCAAGCGCCTCGCCCGTATCCGGAGGGCTCGGCGGGCCACCCAGCCGGGTAATATGCCGGAGAACGGCTCATCGGAAGCCATCGGAAGAGTGGAGAAAATGGTGAAGGAGGAGATGGGGGAGCGGCGGAGGGGTGCGATTCTTGCCCGCTGTCTGTCTGGCCTCGTGTAAATAGAGGGCGGACGGTAGGAGCTTGGCCGGCATCTGGCCTCATTTAAACTGAGGGCGGACGGGAGGAGCTCGGCCGGTGTTGCGTTTAATTCCGGCCCGCTCATGAACGGACGTGTGGCAGGAGTAGGATTCTCAGTTTGCATGCGGGTTTAACGGAGGGGTTTAATGGAGGCGCCGGGCGTGCAGCGGGCGGCGCAGTACTATTCGATTTGACAGCAGTAATGAGCCGTCAAATCACAAAGGCCCTCGCCTCTCGTGAAACCGACCGAGCTAGACTGCCCCGCCCTCTAGCCTTTTAAAAAATGTATATACTCCACTTTGGTACAGTAGTAGTATCGATGGATTGCGCCATGGAGCAAAACTTGAAATTAAAAAAAAGGTGGTACATATAGAGAGCGCTCGTCGCCAAATTATGCATATAGTACTATTAAAAAGGCTTGTCACAATAATGGTGTCCAGCACAAGTGCACAACCCACCCCTCAAATAAAACTAAGCACCCTGGAATTCTTTGACAAAACTAAGCACCCTGAAATTCTTTGACAACTAAACTGCTGGCTATATGATGTTGGCCATATATATTGTACGTATATAATGTGAAGAAACGAGTGGTAGTACTATACCAACTAAAAGATGAAATGTAAGAAATACTAGTATGTACGTACTGAAGAGTTAAAGTAACAAGAAGAAACATAACATAGTTCTGCTGGGGGCTCAGCACAACACACCCCTCAAATTAAATTAAGCACACCTGAAATTAAACTTTGAAACTATTCCGGTAGACACTGCATTAGAACCACCATGAGCAACGACACTGCCACCTTACTCGGAGTCCTCGTCCACGTCCTCGACTTCGTCCTTGTCCCTCTTCCTCTTGGCCGATACTTCTTTGCTTGAGCCGCACACTTGGCTGTTGCTCTTCATCCAACCCTTGTAGATATTGAAGCAAAGGTAGCCATCCATTGCAGCGTAGTGGATGTGGTCTATATCTAGTACATTCCGCTGCCATGCATGACGATGAAACGTGTATGGAGGTTTCTCCAGTTTACCGTACGAAGGATGAACCATGGCTCCTGCCAGGGTCAGCATTGAAGGCTGACGAGAGGACACCAGCCGATTCTTCTGGAGGTCGAAGGTGTTGCCTACAACGAGGCCTATCCGACGCAGGACTTCTTTGTCGTTACCAAAGTCTACAGTAACGAATTTGACTAGGTTGCTCTCGAGGAAGTCCTTAAAATCCTGGCACTCAACGTCGGCATGGCATATGTGGTAGACCAAGCATAAGTCATGCACGCAAACCTGGATCACGGCGGGCTTCTTCCTCTCTTCGTCCTTTAGATCCTTCTCTCGTCCCAGGACTGTGGTGTACTCAACATCTAGCCCAGCGACCCACTCATCATCTGAGTCTTCGAACATGCGTCTGAAGCGAGAAAGGCATCCTTTCACCGTCGCGGAAGAACGGGTGTAGATGACGTCGAACTCATCGCCGGTGATGGTTCTAACCTTGTACTCACCGCCGATCGGGGAGATTTGGGACGCCATGGATTTGGGAGGAGGGTTAGGATTAGTGGAACTGCCGTAATGTGAATGGACGGGACGACTAGGAGCGAACCGCCGTAGTATTGAAGGACGTGCGGGGACGAGTAGGAGCGAACTGCCAGCGTGCGAACGGCAGGGTAGTGGCTTTCCATTCTCCCATGATACGGGCTTCCGAGAGCCCTTGGATCTGAGATCGAACGGTTGCATGGCGTGATTCTAGACCTATGGGTGAATATCCTATCCTGGAGGGTTATTCTGCAAATTTTCAGCAACTTAGCATGCGACCGTTTGATCTCAGATCCAAGGGCTGCCAGCAGCCCGTATCGTGGTCGCGCCTACCACGACCGTCGCGTCGCTCGTGCGGTCGCGCCCTTGGAGATTTAACACGGTGCGTTAGGCTATCTGATGTTGGCATGTCATACATAGTCATCACTTAGTCACTCATACTACAACAAGGTTTTGGCTATAAGGTGGCTATAAGTGTATTTTTTTACTTCTCTCTATCTCTTTCTTCGTACTCCCTCCGTCCCATAATATAAGAACGTTTTTGACACTAGTGTAGTGCCAAAAACGTTCTTATATTATGGGACACAGGGAGTACTAGTATTTATTGCATTTGCCAAGGAGTGACCTCTTCCAATGAAATGGTGTTGCTAAGTTTGCTTCATTTAATTAGCTATAGACTCAAAATTGTCTTTTCACCTAGGTACACGCGCTTAGCACCGTTTCTTCCTTGGGTCACCAAACTAGTCTCTCTCTTCTTGATTAACTTGCCACATCAGACTTTATGCCTATGTGGCAAGCTTAAGCACCTGTAGGAGCAAGTAAGTACAATAGTGCGCTTTACATGGCATTTTTGCATATGTGGAGGAAAGAGAGGCAAGGAAAAAGTGGAGAAGTGGGCTCTCATGCAAGAGCCAGCCTCTACTACATGGTGGAGCATTGGGAGAGGCACCTGTATGGAGGTGGTCAGGAATCGGGAGACTCACGCCGGTCGTAGCGCCGCAGTTAAAATGATAATGGCAAGTCAAATCACGGGGCCCCACCTGTCCAGCAGTAACTCGCTGTCAAATCACACAGCCCTACGTTTGCAGCAGCCTACTCCCTCGTCTTCTCGCGTCTCTGTCGAACCGACTAGGCGGAACTGCCCCGCCTACCGCGCAGGAAAAGCCCGCGCAGTATACTCCCTCCGTCTAGGTGACCAAGGTGGAGAGGAAAACGAGAGAACTTAATGTTTAGTATTTGCTAAGGCTGGTTGTAATGGTACTAGCCTTAGCAATTTTGATGAGGTGTCATAGAATTAAATGAAGAAAGAGAGAGAGTTGAGTACTATGTGTCATACATGGCAATAAATAAAGTACTACATGATACTAATATATGATACATGGCGCAGGAGTACTAAGTATTATTAATACAGTTTTGCTAGAACTCATCTAGATGAGATATAATTTGGTCTCATTCATCTTTTATAGCCATTGGATGTGATGCTATATAAGATGCGTGTGTGCTGACGTGGGTTGTATTTGTTCTTGTGCAACGAACTGACCACTGCATGTCATGTTTGATAGTCTCAAGTCATTAAAAGCATACAAGCCCCACATCTCTTCTTGGTTGATTCCTCTATTTATGTCAAAAAATAAGAAACAACGTGAGAGTTAATGCACCACGCCTATGTGTTTACTATTTGGTTTTCGTAAGATGACTTAATACTCACCTAGACGGAGGGAGTATTCGATTTGACAGCGGGCGGCGCAGTTCCCGATACGGCTTTAATGCAGACGAGGGAGGGAGTAGCGGTTCCCGATATGTTGAACGGCCAATGCATCCTCCTTCAATTAATGCATGAGGGAAGTAATGGGAGGAGGTCCGGGAAAAGAGGCTGCACGATGTGAATGCAACGCAGTTTGCCCTCATTGCCCTCATATAAAGGCGCCCCTCCATTCCAATGCATCTACCACATCGTACGCACCTAAGCATTTGCCTAAGCACCTACACTAAGCGCAAAAGAGCTCACTCCAGACCCATGGCGGCGATGCGCGTGAGCGGCCAGCGGCTGCGCCAGATGGTCCACGACGCCGGCCTGCGGCATGGCGCCGAGGATCGTCTCCAGACGGTGTTGGAGACCGGCTGGTGGATGGCCGCCGTCGACGCCAACTACGACTCTCAGTTGGACCAGATGATCGTTGCCACCAGCAACAAGTTCACCGTCCTCAAGAAGCTCGCGGACGACATCGCCGTACTCCTCCAGCCCGCGCGCCCGGGCTCCTCATTGCCTGCCACCCTAATCGGCCTCCATGGCCGGAACCTCTTTCAAGCACTGGTGGCCCTGCGACTGCCCGCCGACGCCACGAAGAATGTCCACCTGGAGGTCGCGCTCGCCGCGAGGCGCCTCGCCCTGCAAGAATTCGTCGACCTACACATCCACGTGTACGAGCAAATCGTGTACATAGGTATCTACAAGGCCAGTGAGGACGCTACGACGTTGGCCTTCCTCAACCGGCTGGAAGCCTTGGATGCCTTTGCTGAGAAGCACCTCGACCTCGCCACAAAAGCCGCCGCTCCTTAGCCGCCGGTCGGTGGCCCGGCGCACTAAGTTGAGGAGGAGGAGGTCGTACGTTCGTGGATCCATCTTTCTTCTTGCCTTCTGTAACCACCACTGCGATCGCATCATCGTGGCCTTAATTCTTATTGTGCTGTTGCATTCTCGTTCCAGTCAATACCGACATGTGCGATCCCTTTGCTTAATTATATGCATCACTGTAACTAGTACTCCATCCGTCAATTTATAAGTTGTGCTTACCTTTTCCATCAACTTCGTGCAACGCGCGGGCATCTTGCTAGAAACACTAGAATATGTCTATATAATCCGTATGTGATAGTCCATTTGAAATCTCAAAAAAGACAAATATTTAGGTACGGAGGGAGTAATATATTAGGAGTATATCAAAACAATAGTGATTTCTTTCAAGTTTGTGAACAAATACTACTATTCTACTACTTTGGATCCGTCGCAACGCACGGGCACATTGCTGGTAAAAGGAAAAGGCCTGCCGCGTTCGCGTCGCACCCCCACACGCCCGGGAATCGGGAGTACAACACGGCCCGTCCGGCACGACACATAGCTTAGGGAAGGCGTGTTGCCTAGCATTTTCACTTTCATGTGGGACCGCCGTTGAGCAAACCGACACCCCGCCCGCCGCCGGGTTGGAAAACAGAAACGAGGGGAAGATCTAGCTGTAGCACGGAAGCCAAGAAATTTGGTGTCAGACGGGGCTCGTTGATAGAGTAGGAGCATTCCGTACTAGTACTACTCCTACTAGTACCAAGTTTGTACTCCTAATACTATATTACTAGTACTACCACTATACAACTAGTAGGTACGTGCACGGCACAACATCGTAGGAACAAAAAACGGGAAGATCTTGTTTTGGGTGATTTATCTTTTTTTCAATCAACGTAGTATGAATAATATGATGTGGGGGGCACCCATGAAGCTTATGTGGCTTGGTTGCATGGCTACGGAAGGTTAGAGAAAAATAAATAGATAATGTGTTTAGAGTGCACTCCACTAAATAGATATACTTTGGATCCATTGCAACGGACCGGCACATCTATATCTATACCCCCTATATAGTGTGTGAAAAACTTTGAAAGTTGGTCGTTGGATGAAGCCAATCCGACGGTACAAAGATGGCAAATCCGAGCACTACTGGCCGTTGGATATCATCCACCAGATTCTGCCACATGTATAATCTAGAAGACTCCATGGTTGAACTTAATTCATGACTAACTTTGCCACAACTAAGCTTAGGCAAAGTTATTAGTTCTTCAAAATGAGAGCCACAAGTTGGCAAGCCTAAGGGAATCTTGCCACATTTTTTGTGTGTATGTCATGTGGGGCCTTAGTGTGGCTTGCCTAAGGTGTGGCTTGAACCAAACACTCACCTAAGTTAATCAAACTTGCCTAACCTTACATTCCACCAGATTTTGCCACATGTTAGAATCCAGAAAGCTCCACATGTAGAAGCATAATGCACAAACCACCAGAATCTCATGCGTGCAATGCACGTGTACCTTACTAGTACTAGTTGGTAGTAGTAAGAAACAAATTCCAGTTTTGGCACGAGCTCGTACTGCGGGAGCACCACAAGGCCTGCCGCAGGAGTTACATTTCCCTCTCGGGGCCCACGGGACCGAACTTCAGTGGCTTAGTGCCCGGCCTATGAGTCAATGACATGCGGACCTTAAATGCGGCTGGCCCACATGTCATTCTCATGGTGGTGGCGTGGTTCGCGACTCACTCGTTCGAGATGAACCGGCCGGTGGTGGCGTGGCCGTGGCGAGGGTGCCACAGCTGGGCGTCGGGGCGTTACGAGGCGTAGATGGCCACACCGGCGGGTACTACCTGTAGTACATAAGTACTCCAGCTGAGGATTGATGACCGGGACGAAATGTGTCACAGCCGCTGGATGAAAATTCGATGGTGCGGGAGTACGGATCGGAGCACAGCAGCGGAGCAGGCAAACCGCGTCCAATCGGGTGTGTCTGTGGTAGAAAGTTGATGGTCGCCGCAGTTCAGCTGGCCCGCATGTCATGCACACAAAGGCAGAGGAGCGGTGGGGCCGAGAGGGATGAGGGGCACGTCGGGGGGATGAGGATCCCCTGACGCGAACAATCCTACCATTCTGTCACTGACATGTGGGACCCATAAGCGTGGGTCCCACCTGTCAGCGAAGGAAAGGCAGGGCAAGGCAGTGATAGCCACGTCAGAGGATCCATGTGCACGTCGGGGGACGTCGTGCCGTGGGTTGGAGCGGCGTCGTGGGAATCGCGTGTGGGTGTGGCAGTGGTAGAAACAAGAAACGTGATGGTCGCCGTGGTTCAACTTCCATGGACAAGCTGTCATGTCTGCTGACACATGTATATCAAAACTAGAGTGTTTATATTTCAAGCACGTGAACAAGTATTATTCTACTACTTTGGATCCATTGCAACGCACGGGCCAGCACATTGGTAGTAGTAGTGTCCATCTCTATCTCTAGAGGCCTTCCCTCGTTCATCCTTTTCTCTCACAAGATAAACTACTCATACAAATGCATCTTGATGTTCCGTGGAACGCACGAGGATGTTTCCTTGGGGGTCTCTCCAGCGCGGCGTGGCCGTAGTTGCAAGTTGACGCCCCTTGAGATGCCGACGTTGAGGGGCACTCGGATTTCCTCCGATGAGCAGGTAAGATGAGTTTGATCACGTAGTAAATGCATTCTAAAGACTACTTCCGTGTCCATTTCCTAATTCTCCCCCTGCCCACTGTTTCACAGGTTAGGCTCGGTGCGAGTGGAGATTGGCTTGCATATGTACGGGAGGGTACCAACATCAATTTGCACAACATTTACAACGGTGACACCGTTCCCGTAGAACCTTTGTCCAACATTGGGATCAGCCATGCAACGGGCCACCGCATGAATTGGTACGATGGAACCACGGTGAGATTGAATAAGATAGCACGAACCTTGCACATGGCGGTCAAAGGCGGACCATGCTGTCTGCGGCCGATTTGTTGCCGTACGAGTAGGAAGACGCTGTGCTCCTTTCTAACCGCATCTTCGCGGTGACAAACCAGGGGACTTATTTTGTATGGGACACATCCTACGATATACTCCCTCTCTCCCAGTTTATTTGTTTTGAATCTTTTCGTTTTATAAGTTTCAAATTCAAATTTAGAGCTCCCCATCACATGTTGAGATTACAATGTCCATTAAATCGTTGCGTGCATGTATAGTAAAGAAACAAATCTCGAGTTTGGCACGAGTTCGTGCTGCGGGAGCACCACAAGCCCTGGCGCAGGAGTTACATTTCCCTCTCAGGGCCGTCGGGACTGAGCTTCAGCGCCTTACTACACCTACCTTTGAGTCAATAACATGTGGACCCGATAGGTGACTGGTCCACATGTAATGCTCCCGTAGGCAGAGGGGCAGTGGGGCCAAGAGGGGTGAGCCGCAGGTCGGGGGACGTGTGGTTTCATGGGTTCGAGCGGCGTCGTGGGAATCGCGGGTGGCTGTGGTAGAAACTTGATGCTCGCCGCATTTTAGGTGGCCCACATGTCATGCACACAAAGGCAGAGGGGCGGTGCGGCCGAGAGGGGTGAGGCGCACGTCGGGGGGCGTGGTGCCGTGGGTTGGAGAGGCGTCGTGGGAATCGCGAGATGAAACGTGATGGTCGCCGTAGTTGAACTTCCATGGACAAGCTGTCATGTCTACGGACACATGCACTGCATACCGATCACTGGAAGGAGTAGCAGAGAAAGCTATATATGCGGATAAATAGTTCCTTATAGTCAAGCGGACCCACGCTACTACTCTGTTCCAAAGACATGCACACCATCGAAATAGTCCATCTATATCAATATACACCGAGAGGGAATAATTTTTTTACAAGAGAGGAAATAGTTCATCCATCCATAATGCCCTCCTGCTGGTGCAGCCTTTTCTTCTTCTTCTTCTTCTTCTTCTTCTTCTTCTTCTTCTTGTTCTCATTCTCTGTGGGAGACGGCTTCGCAACAAGCTCTTTGGACCTTGCAGCTATCTCGAAACTCACACGGGCATCGAGGGCAGCATATTTTATCCGCTCGTACGTCAAGGGATAATTCTCCCATCCAGACGACCTTAATGCCACCGTCTCGTCACCCTTCTGAAGATTTGTACCGAGCACAAAATTTGCTACGTCGAATAGGGATGGTGTCTGTTTATCACAATCTTCTACAGGAATTTTGATTCTGGTTTGTAGGTCAGCGATGCTTTTCAAATCAAGGTTGTACGGCTCCAGCTTCTGTTTGTCCCCTTCGATGGCTGCCCCACAGAAGTATACGTCCTCCCGAGACAAGAAATCGTGAAGCTCACCTGGTATGGAGGGCGAGTGTATGATGTGGTACACCAAAACATCATCTTCGAGGCACAGCTGAAGGACGGCGGCGCGCTGGATCTTCCCAGGGGCACGCTCCGTGTACTCTGCGTCGAGACCGATGACCCTCGTCTCTACCTTTTCGAGGGAGTTGGATACATTGTTGATCCACTGCCGAACAACCCTTGGGTGGACGGTGACGGTGGCAACTATGCGCATCGAGCCTTCGACGAGGACATGTTGGACGCTAAAAACCTGCATCTCGATCTCTTTCGCCATTTGGAACCGCTGGAACGGAGGGCTATGGTTTGGAGAATTAGGATTAGATGGCTAGTCTAACTGAAGTAGTAGATGATTATTTAAAGAGGTTAAAACAATGTGAACGCAGTGGGGTTTGGATGCAAATGAAGACGAAGGGGAGGTGAAGAAGCCGAGGAGAATCGGTTCCCGATGGAGAAGTAAATGGGAGAAGTGGCGTGCAGGCAGTTGATTAGACGGCTAGGTAGACTAAACGAAAAGGCTATGCGGGTAGACTGATGAGTCGTACCTGTTCGTGTACGTGCCCATCCTTCCTGATAGGTGGGACCTATGCAAACAGATAAAAAATGTGTCGTAGTTTTTTTTGAGCGCGTGAGTGGGAGACACAACATTCTCTGGTTAAGGAATACTCCCTCCGTTTAGGTGAGTATAAGTCACCTTATGAAAATCAGGTTTTCCCAAAACCTTTAGGCGTGGAGCATTAACTTCCTGCTCGATCCCCTCCCAGCCTCGTTAGCCAGCGTTCTCTTCCTCTGCTGCCGCGTTCTACCTTTCCATTTTTCCTCTTCTCAAGTGTGGAACGATCTGCATGCCGTCCTTGATGCACCAGAACGACCACTGCATGCATCGCGGCAGGGCGTTGATTGGGCATGCACGAGAATTTGGTTCTGCTCGCAATATGGATGATACCTGAACGATGAAGTGAACAGGCATGCTAGCACGGGAGACCTATTTCCGCTATACAATACTGGAGTACTCATGTTCCTACTAGTAGTAGTAGTAGTACAACTGTGGTACACTTGATGGTCAAAATACTATTCATCCGGTCCTCACAGTGAAGTGACAACACCCTGCGCCTGACACTAGTCCAGGCGGCGTGTTCGGGTTACCAAAGTCAGCCTCACCCTGTGCACTGTGCAGTCTGTCACCGCCGCTGTACAGCACATTGGCGCCTCGCCTCGTCTCCCTCTCCGCTCCCATAGCACCACTCCATCTCCATCTCCTTCTCCGTCTCCGTCTCCGTCTCCATCTCACTGTGCCCCCGTGTACCGTCGCCTCACTCGCCTCCCCCAGTACCACTATTCCCTCGCTAGCCGCTCCAGCACCGACATCCTTCTCCCCCGTAAATCAAGCCCCCTTCCAAACTCCACCATGGCCGAACGCGAACCGCGCAGCATCCATATGAGCCGCGATTGGAGCAATCTCCCCAGTGACATCCTCGACCTCTGTTGTTCGTGTATGGATATGTTGAGCGCCCTGCGGCTGGCTGCATGCTCGAGGGACATGCACACGGCCATCGTCGAAGCGAGGCCTAAGCTTTTCAAGACACCCTGCTTGCTGCTATCTGGTCTTGCGAGATTGGCTCACCATGATACGGAGGCGTGCATGATGCCCCTCGACTTCAATCCGATCTCCATTAGCCGAAACTTCTTTGCAGGTATGTAGTGGGTCGCCGTACATCATTTCCCTCGACATCGATCCGATCACCATCGCCCGAAACTTCTTGGCAGGTATGTACTGGGTCGGCATGAACTCCCACTGGATGGCTGCCTTCAGAGAAGACGGTAAAAAGTTGGTGCTCGTGAACTTCCAGACCTCCCATGAGATTATCCTTCCTCCGTTGGATTATATAGAGTATTACCATCGCGGTCCAAGTCATCTAGATTACTACGTCAGTTGGACGGACCTTGTTTTGCAGAAGATTGTAATCTGCCAAGTGCCCACACGACATGCGAATTACGCAGACTTCAAGCTAATTGCCTTGTTCGACCGCGGACTCGCCTATCTTTACGCCGGTGCCTTCTTTAGCTGGAGACAACTCGGCTCGCAGTGGATCATCGTCAAAGCTGATACACACTTCTGTGATGCTATTGAACACAATGGCATCATCTACGCGATCGACAAAGCAGATGGCACCACGTATTGCTGGGACGGCGCGTGTAAGTTGTTTCCGTCTCATGTTAATGATGACGCCATGACACTGTTTGAACTTTTTGTGATGATTGGCATATCCCTGTTTGAGCAGAATTTGAGTAGAACTATGGCAATGTATTAGAGACGCCGTAAATCAGCTATATTTGGAATGAGTTAATTCATGCGATTGTGACCATGTCATTACAGCCAATTTGTACCCTGAATAATCAAACGGTTAGGAATATATGGATATTATCCTTATTTTACAGTAATCTATATACTACTACTAAATATGAGTGTGTATCAATGGCCATGTTAGTTTCCTCATTTTCATGATGTAGAAACATGCACCACACTGTTGGTTTCATCTAACCATACATTAGGGAAGTAAATGTGCATATGGAGAACTCTATATTTGGAAGTAGTGAAATCCTGCAATGCTTACCATGTGTACATACCTATATTCGCCCTTCAGCAATCAATGGCTAGAATAATATCCTCACAAAAATTTTGCCCACAGAACACGAGTATATAACAATGCATGGTCTGTTAGTTACCTTGAAGAATTTGTTTGTGAGGACAGAACATGATTACTCCCTCCGTTCCCAAATATTTGTCTTTCTAGAGATTTTAACAAGTGACTACATACGGAGCAAAATGAGTGAATCTACACTCTAAAATATGTCTACATACATCCGTATGTTGTGTCTATTTGAAATGCCTAGAAAGACAAATATTTGGGAACGGAGGGAGTACATAACATGCATGACATGGTAGTTTCCTGTGAAGAATCGATTGCGAGATAACATGAGTATAACCATGCATGGCACTTCTATATTTTCGAACCCAGTATACATTTCCCTGTATTTTCCTCCCAGTTCCAACAGGGACATATCAATGTTGTTTCTTGCATTATCCTACTCATACTCTGAACAATGCTGATCTTACATTAACAATGCCTGTCCTTTTTGATATGATGCAGTGTCCCTACAGTTACTGCCCTTTGTAATCACACCACCTTTGCCAAAAACAGGGAAGCACAACTGGTTCCTCGCTCGATCAGACGACGGCAAAAGACTGATGATCATTCGGACACATGAGCCGGAAAAGTTATATTGCAAAAACCCCACTGTATACAAGCACCGTGTAATACGTGAGTATCCGGACAGTGGCTGTTACGTCTATGAGCAGGATACCAGCTTGTTGGGGCCTTTAGGATTTTTTAGTTGGAGGCGGGTAAACAGCCTTGGTTCACACTCTCTGTTTCTCGGACTCAATTATCCGATTAACCAGGAGATCACCGTTGGCAAGGACCTTGATGGCAGAGAGGCTCTGTTTGCTATGGAAAACTGTGTCTACACGGCGAGCCCTAGGAGTTCGGGAGCAAACTCCCCTGATTGTCAACGATACAGCCTGCAGCCAAAAGAAGGTGAGAATGACAAAGGCATCCGGATTAACTTTGATCCTTGGATGTCTCAATTACGACAGGCAGTGATGTGGTTCAAGCCTTCAGGTTGATAGGTAATTGGGCTGTTGCATCGAAAGGGTGGAGTACTGGTGTCTCCGGATCACTGGTCGCTGAAGCGGGGCTGCAAATTATGATGGTGTTGGATCATCTCTTCGAATGACTTTGTTGTCTTTGCTGCTGGTTCTGGATGGGTAGTTCTTTCTTTTGTTATGCATATTCCTTGTCATTTGGTCATCCTCGTCTATGTCACTCTTACTATGTAATAGTTGCTTCTGTTTAGAATGTCATTCTCGTCTGGATCACGAGAGTCTGAGCGCTGCAGATGGGTGCGTTTTGGTGGTGTAGCAAGACTTCTTATGAACTATCATGTCTTGCTGTTTATGTCAGTAGTAGTCACTAGTCAGTGTTTGAATGTTGTATATATCGTTGTTTCGAACTGTTTATTGTCTCGAACTACTGGTGGGCTAAATGAGGGCATCACCATTCTCCAGTGTTCAGAGTATATCTCCTTTTTTCAAGTTATATAATTTGAGCTCAGTGTCTTTTCGATGATGTACACTTGTTTGGGCCAGTGAGGTGTCGTTGAATATGGGCCGAGTAGTAACGCAATGCCAAACAGGTCAATTATGACTCTCAGGCCGGGCTCTCAAAAGATCCTGAAAAAAAGGCCGGGCTCTCCAAAAAAGAAAGAATAAGGACTCTTAGGCCGACATGTGGGCGCCACCGGTGTTTTCGTGCGCTTGCGCGCCGAGAGCATATTGGCGCGTGCTCGAAATTCATGCTACCTTTTCATCCCCAGTCTCCCGCCCCTCCCCCACCTCTGGAATCTCGATTCCTACTCCAGTTCCCCCAAATCCCCCTCCTGTACTCCCTGTACTCAAGCGCACTATCATGTCGCCGGTCAACGCGGATCTCCGAGCCGGAGATCCTGAGGTCCGTCCTGCCTTCGGTCGCTGCGTGCTGTCGCTCAACAGTGGCATGGCGGCGCTTGACGACCAGTTTGCCGGCAAAGTGCTGATGGTAACCATCAACGGCGACCGGCCTCCCGTCTCGCCGGACGACCTTGTCAAAGCTCTTGGCATTGCGCACGGCATCCAAATAAGTGACTTGCTCGTCGAAGTCTGTCCGCCACCGGCTGATTTCTTCGTCAGGTTCCGGACAACTTTCGACTGCAGTCGTGTGTTCGAATCTTCCCGGCGTTTGTTCTGCGATGGCGCGCTGGTGAGCTTTGATCGGTGGCACCCAGGATGGGGCTCGGTGCCCTCTGAGCTTGAGTTTTTAACAAAGCTTACCTTCCACGGCATGCCTCGACGTGCTTGGAACAGCGAGTCCATGAACGAGCTTATCAACGACCTTGGAGGTGAGCTCGTAAGTATGTTTGTTCCTCCAGACAGCTGGGCTCTGACGGTTATGGCATGGATGAAGAAGCCGTCCACCATACCGAAGGTGATTGGTGTTGAGATACCGGTGCAGGAACCGGGGTTGTACTATTCGTCGCCACCAAGGCCGCCGCGGACCACGTTAGGGATGTACCTGTATCGAGTGTTCGTGCATGTCGAAGAAGTGGTCAATCCATCAATCGAAGTCCTGCCGCCGCCGCTGGTGCCAGGGTCCGTCGACGACGTCCATTACAGGAGTCAACGTCAGACTTTCCCCGTGTTGCTCGGAACGATGGATGGCACAGGGCCTACTCCATCGCGCGGCGGAGGCCACTGCTTCTTTGGGAGAAGAGGCAGGGCTGGCTGCCTGGATGTGCTCTAATTTGAGGTAACAACTGAATCTTGTCAGATACTAGTTAAATCCGAGCTATGGGTGTGAAGCACTGATATGCCAGTACATTTGATTGTGACCTGTTCTAATTTTGTACCTGAACTTTTTTTAGAAAGGGCTGTACGTCAACTTAATGTGCTAGCAGAACTTATTGTGTTGTCTGTCTGTTTTCTTTGCACAACATTCAAGATATTTCCCCGTCATTGATAAAGACGATGAACCGTTATGTACGACTTCGTTGGTTTCAACATAGCCCTTCCCGTAGCGATCCACTGCTTCCATCCTGATTGTGCCGCCTGCGTGAAATTTTTGTATGCAAGTTCAGTGTGCTATGATGTTCTATATGATTGTGTCAACTATATAAGTTTTTACTGAGCATCAGCAATGCATATGGCTGAAAGATGTATTTACGAGCATCGACCGATGGGTCTCTCTCTCTATCTCTCTCTCTCTCACACACACACACGCACACACACGCGCACACGCACAAGTGGGACCCGTTGAATTATTTATTTGCTCGTGACAGCTTTTAATTAGGTTCCACTGTAATCTAACTTTTTTCTTAAGTTATTAATTGAGCTCAGTGACTTCAAAAAGTTGTACAGAAGCCTTGTTTGGGCCTTTCCGGCGTCGCTGAATGTGGGCTGAGTAACCATGTTAGGTTGTACTGTACTACACAGGCCTTTTTTTCAACATCAGCAATGCAACTGGGCCGACAGTTGTACACAATATCCGGGTCAACTTGTTATTCTCCGCCCCGCTGGGCTGCAAACTTTCCTAGGAGGTATGCATTAGGCTTAACAAGAAAATGGACTTTAAGAAATAATAAATGGGATGTAATTATAATAACTGGACAGTTACTATGCACCAAACACGTAATTAGTTTGAAAAATATATTATTTTTGGAATTTGAAAATTTTAATTTCATTACTTGTTGCGCGCGCAATATTTCGTTGGATTTTAACGTAATACAACTTTATTTTGAAATTATATTTAACCTGACTAGAAATTTCGGATAAAAATATTTCGGATCCCATCAAAATGTGGGAATTTTTTTTGAATTCTGTTTTGAGCGGTTGTTTGAAATTATTAATCGTTGTCCTAGCTAGAAGTTGGGCTGTACTTTTAACAAACTGTAAATGGGCTGTAGTAAATTCCATTAGAATTAAAAAATGGGCTGTACATTCTTACAAATCGCAAATGGGCTATATGTTCTCTGCCAAATCCGAGCTGTGGGCCTACTAAGTTGACGCGTACCAAGGGCTTTGTCAACTTAGTCAATATAAACGATTCTAGCTGCAGTGATCGTACGATGTCCATCCAACGGCCGTAGTGCTTCTTCAACCTCTGGTCTTCTTGCTCCAGCCGCCCAAAGCAGCGCCGGTCGTGTCGCGTGCTCCTGCCTCCCGTGGCCGGCTGTGATGCCGCGGAGGCCTCACCGCCCCGTACTACTCCCACCGCTGGCCAGGCCATCCCTCTACTCACCCACACCCCCTGTTATTCTGCGGCGACGGCAGCCTCACACCGCAGCCGAACCAGTGAACCCTCGTACTCCTCTCCGCGCGGGCTTCCACTGCTGCGTCTTCCCCGGCTCCGCGTCGTCCCCTTCCTAGGCCTCGCCGTCGTCCAGACCACCGCCCTGGTGCTCTCGGCGCGGCGTGGTCAACGTGGTCAACGACCGACTTCCATCGGAAGAGTACTGTACGTGGAGAGGCTGACAGCTGGGTCCAGGCGGCCGCAAGGAAGTGCCTCCTTATTACGCGCAAAATAATTATTCCTCCACCTGACAGCAGGGACCCACCGGACGGGCCACCTTATTTCGCGAAAAAAACGTTTCCCCCCTGACTGCTGGGACCCACCGGACGGGCCAGCGTATTTCACAAAAAAACGTTCCCCCCGCTGTCAGCTCGGACCCACTGGAAGTGCCTCCTTATTACGCACAAAAAAATGAATACTCCCCCTGCTAGCTGGGACCCACCATGGTGGGAGGCTGACTTGTGGGCCTACTAAGTTGACTGGGACGGGGGCCTTTGTCAACTTTAGTCAATATGAACGATTCTAGCTCCAGTGACCGTACGATGTCCATCCAACGGCCGTAGTGCTTCTTCAACCTCTGGTCTTCTTGCTCCAGCCGCCCAAAGCAGCGCCGGTCGTGCCGCATGCTCCTGCCTCCCGTGGCCGGCTGTGCTGCCGCGGAGGCCTCACCGCCCCCTACTATTCCCACCGCTGGCCAGGCCCTGCGGCGACGGCAGCCTCACACCGCAGCCGAACCAGTGAACCCTCGTACTCCTCTCCGCGCGGGCTTCCACTGCCGCGTCTTCCCCGGCTCCGCGTCGTCCCCTTCCTAGGCCTCGCCGTCGTCCACCGCCGTGGTGCTCTCCGCGCGGCGTGGTCAACGTGGTCAAGGAACGACTTCCATCGGAAGAGTACTGTACGTGGAGAGGCTGACAGCTGGGTCCACGGCCACAGCCCAGTTTTTTTGTGATTTGCCAAGTAAGTCGCTTTGTCAGGCCTGTTGGGCTGCAAATCTTTCAAGACGAGGAGAGCTTTCATTCGGCTGGCCGAGAAAATGGCCCATCAGTAATGAGAAATGGGTTGTACATTTTTAAAACACATCAAACCGGCAATTAGTTTCAAATATCTTTTTTTTCATTTCGAGATTTTAAATTACATTAATTTTTATGCGTGGAGAATTTGTTGGATTTTATATTGATATACATTTATTTTTAAAATCAGTTTGAATGTGAGTCGAAATTTCGGGATTAAAAACAGTTCGGACCGCACCGAAATATGCAAAATTTCGTATAATTTTTTAACCGTGGCCACAATATGGGCTGTAATGCTAACAAAAAGAATATGGGCTCCAAAAAAACCTTAATAATTAGCAAATGGGCTGTAAATTATTAGAAATAATGGCAGATGGGCTGTATGCTGTTTTCCACAGATTTGAGGCTTTCCTAAAAAAAGGTTGACGCACAAGCAGTGACTGTTGGATGGCCATCCAACGGCCGTCGTGCTTCTTCAATCTCTGCTCTTCCTGCTCCAGCCGCTCAAACAAGCGCCGGCGGGACTGCCTGCTCCCTCCTCCCCGCGGCCGGCTCTGCTGCCGCGCAGGCCTCACCGCCCCACCGTACTCCCATCGCTGGCCTAGCCATCCCTCTACTCACCCACACCTGCTGTTATTCTCCGGCGACGGCAGACGAACCAGTAAACCCTCGTACAGTCGTACTCCCCTCCGCGTGGGAAACAACTGCCGAGTCTTCCCTGCCTCCGTGTCGTTCCCTTCCTAGGCCTCGCCGTCGTCCACCGCCCTGGTGCTCTCGGCGCGGCCTGGTCAACGTGGTCAACGACCGACATGCATCTGAAGTGGACTGTACGTGGAGAGGCCGACAGCTGGGTCCACGGCCGCACGCAAGGAAATGCCTCCTTATTACGCGCAAAATAATGATTCCTCCACCTGACATCAGGGACCCACCGAAAGGGCCTCTGTATTTCGCGAAAAAAACGTTACCGCCGCTGACAGCTCGGACCCACCAGCTATATCTTCGCACGCAAGGAAGTGCCTCCTTATTACGCACAAAAAAATGAATACTCCCCCTGCTAGCTGGGACCCACCATGGTGGGAGGCTGACTTGTGGGCCTACTAAGTTGACTGGGACGGGGGCCTTTGTCAACTTTAGTCAATATGAACGATTCTAGCTCCAGTGACCGTACGATGTCCATCCAACGGCCGTAGTGCTTCTTCAACCTCTGGTCTTCTTGCTCCAGCCGCCCAAAGCAGCGCCGGTCGTGCCGCATGCTCCTGCCTCCCGTGGCCGGCTGTGCTGCCGCGGAGGCCTCACCGCCCCCTACTATTCCCACCGCTGGCCAGGCCCTGCGGCGACGGCAGCCTCACACCGCAGCCGAACCAGTGAACCCTCGTACTCCTCTCCGCGCGGGCTTCCACTGCCGCGTCTTCCCCGGCTCCCCGTCGTCCCCTTCCTAGGCCTCGCCGTCGTCCACCGCCCTGGTGCTCTCGGCGCGGCGTGGTCAACGTGGTCAAGGAACGACTTCCATCGGACGTGGACTGTACGTGGAGAGGCTGACAGCTGGGTCCACGGCCGCAGCAAGGAAGTGCCTCCTTATTACGCGGAAAATAATGATTCCTCCACCTGACAGCTGGGACCCACCGGACGGGCCACTGTATTTCGCGAAAAAAACGTTTCCCCCTGACTGCTGGGACCCACCAGCTACATCTTCGCACGCAAGGAAGTGCGTCCGGGCAAAAAAAACGATTCGCCCCCCTGACTGCTGGGACCCACCAGCTACATCTTCGCAGGCAAGGAAGTGCCTGACAGTCGGGACCCACCTGGTCGAAGCGTACGTAGCATTGTCATTCTGGTCGCGAACGTGTACGTACATACTGGTCGATGTAGAGGCGCGCACGTGTCGTAGTAGAGGCGCGCACGTAGCATGTACACGTACGTACAGCGGCCAGTGTGCAAGAAAGAAAATACGGCCACGTACGTACATACGGGCAGGGTCTCGAACGCCTACTCGCGCATACGTACGGCCAGGGCTCGTGTACATGGCTGGGTCGGAACGGAGAAACAGCGTCGTCGTCGTGTTCATGGGGAGCCAACCGGCTGGGTCGGAACGGAATGCGTCGTCGTGTTCATCGGGAGGGCTTGGACGGAACAGCCGATGGAAACGAGGCCTGGCGTACCGCAGAACGGAGGAAACGGCCTTGTGTTCGACCGGCCACGTTTGAAACGGGATCCTGTTCATCGGGAGGGGTCTGGCGTACCGCAAAACGGAGGAAACGGACCTCCTACGGTCGAAACGGGGGTCCTGTTGATCGGGAGGGGTGTGGCGTACCGCAAAACGGAGGAAACGGACTTGTGTTGGAGCGCTACGGTCGAAACGGGGGTCCTGTTCATCGGGAGGGGTGTGGCGTACCGCAAAACGGGACTCCACGGGACACTGTTCATCTCCACCGTCGACCCCCTCCCGCCTCCACGGGCTACTGTTCATCCACCGTCGACCTCCTCCAGCCTCCACCTGCGACTGTTCATCCACGGGCTCCTGTTCATCCAGCCTCCACCACGCGCTACTCCACCGGCTACTGTTCAACCAGCCCTCTCCACGGGCTCCTGTTCAACCACCCCTCCACGGGCTACTGTTCATCCAGCCCTCCACCGTCTACTGTTCATTCTGCCCTCCACGGGGTGGTCCTGTTCATCCTGCCCTCCACGGGGTCCTGTTCATCCAGCCCCAACCGGCTCGATCGATCGGGGTCCTGTTCATCCAGAGGCAACACCACGGGGTCCTGTTCATCCACCCCCACCGGGAACTGTTCATCCAAACCCCCCCAGCAACGCTCACTGTTCATCCAGAGGCAGCATCGATCGGCTTCAGTTAGCAGCAGTAGCGAAGGAATCGCTCGATCGGGTTCAGTTAACAGCCATCGATCGATCGCTCGGGTTCAGTAACGCGTAGCCTGCAGTGCAATCACTCGGGTTCAGTTAGAGCCCAACGCCTCGCTCGGGTTCAGTTAGAGCCAACGCCTCGCACACACGCGCGTACGTGTACGAGAGAAACGCGCGTCACTCGGCCCCCGACCTCCCACCGCAACCGGGAACTCCCCGAAATTTTCCACGCCCTCGCTTCTACCACGGTTTTTTCCGTCATGGACGGCCCAAAGAATGCCATGCAGCTGCGTCTCCGGCCCGCCCAGGACGAAAAGCCCATTTTCTGTCATGATTTTTTGTCATAGAAGTAGGAGCCCACCACATCTATGATGATACCGGGTTTTGTCACAATTATCGTCATAGAAGTGTCATATGTATGATAGAAAAAAAAATTCGTTCGACCCAAAATGTCACGGATGTGTCTTTTTTTTGTAGTGTGATGACTAACCGTGAGCTTCTCCTCAGTCTTCACCAGAAGGTTGATCTCAATCATAAATGGGTCAAGCGTCAGTTTGGTTCAATTCTTCACAACATGACTACTACCCACAATGCAGTGAAGAAAAACCATTACTACCTTCATGAAACCCTCAACCGCACATGGGTTGTTCTGTCGCACATATATGGTGAAGAAGATCTGAAGAAAATGGGTCTCAAGGAAGATTTTGACTGGGCTGCACCTCCTCCGAAGAAGTATAAGAAGGTCAAGGTTCCTTCCTTGGTGGCCAGCTCCTATTCTTCATCACGTGACACTGATGAGCATGAAGACTTGGATGACACTGCAGCAGGCCCTACTACAACGAACGACCCCAACAACGCTGACGCTCCTTCATCACCTTGATATTCTTCAGGGGGCGTTAGTCCTCATTTTTGACCCTTTTGGTCATTTGATGACAAAGGGGGAGAAATTTGAGTTAGTCTTCAAGCGGGTCTATCTTATGGGCATTTTTTTCTAAAGTTACAACTCTCGTTCTTCTGATGACTTTGTTGGATCGAGTTGTAAACTTAAACTCTATGGTGGCCTGATACTTTTGTTGTTTCTTCTGCATGCTTATTCCTCATTAATGTTATTGCACGCATGCTGAATTACATCAGTCACCATAATTCATCATGCATTTCAAATTCTTCATATATTATGTCAAATGCGTGTATGAATTACAAGATATAGGGGGAGATCTCCATGATTCAACTCTTCAAGTGTGCATTGCTTCAAAAGCAAATTCCTCACTATGCACATCTTCAGGGGGAGTTCTTCTATATCTTGCAATCAAATTCCTCAATATCAGTATTTACACTTCATATGTTTATCCCCGTTGAAAATTTAACCTATATTGTCATCAATCACCAAAAAGGGGGAGATTGTAAGTGCATCTAGTGCCCCTTAGTGATTTTGGTGTATTGAAGACTTATAGGTTAAGGGAATAATATGTTTATGAGTGTACACAGGTCTATAAGTCTATGAGGAGTTTGATATTGACAGAGAAAGTCGACCCCTAAAAATGAAGTTCTTCGACTGGAGACTTTGGATTTCTGAAGACTTTGAAAGTGAAGAAATTGGTGTAACCTTGAAGACTTGGTATTCATTTGAGGAACATGAAGCGTGAAGACTTTTGTTTTCGTAGTTTCATTTTCTCTTTCTTGAGTCATAGGAAACACCGTACTGTTAAAGGGGGTCGAGGAAATACTAAGGAAAAATTTCCATGTGATGCTCAACTCAAAATCCTACACCTACCAATCCCTTCGAGTGAAGCCATTGGAAATCTCATACAGTTCAGTCATATTCTTTAGTGACAGAGACGAAGTTCTTCTGGTCTCTGAGGAATTTGTTCTGACTGAGGAGTTAGGAATTCGCCAGTGTGGATTGCCCACACAGTGAGGAACATGATAGCCCTGAGGAATTTGATACTCAAATTTCCGACCGTTGCTGTGCTATGCGCCAGCTGTCCCAAAATATCTACCCACCTAACGGTCATATCATTGAAGGGCATTTATGTCTTATCATGACGGGCTGTTCCCTAGGCTATAAATAGCCGCCCCTACAACCACTAGCTGGTTGGCTGCTCCGAGAGAAACTGACACTTGTCATTTGAGAGCATCCCATCCTCCGAGGACTTTCAGCAAAAATCATCAAGTGAGGAAAACACAAAACCCAAACCCAAACACCTACAAACCCAAAGTGATTGAGCATCACTGAAGAGATTGATCCTGCGTGGATCCGACGCTTGTTACCTTTGAAGACTGTGCTTCTTCCAGACGGTTAGGCGTCATGGTCTAGAGCATCCAAGAGGAAATTGTGGATCGCCGAGTGACCGAGTTTGTGAAGGTTTGGAAGTCACCTGAAGACTTACCACGAGTGATTGGGCGAGGTATGTGTGACCTTAGCTCAAGGAGAATACGGTGAGGACTGTGTGTCCGGGAATGTGTTATCTCAGGTTTAAATACCTAGCCGCTCCAACCAGACGTACAACTGAGACAGCACTTGGAACTGGTCTATCAAATCATTGTCTTCACCAAGCTTACTGGTTCTATTTCCTCAACTCTTTCATTTCCTCATTACTGTGTTGTATGCTTGTTCATATCTGTGTTTGAAGACTTTGACTGGAGACTTTCTCAATTTCCTCAGTTCAATTTCTTCAGTTTGTTTGTCTTCATCCTGTGTTATCATGTGTTTACGCTTTCTGTACTCTGTGCTTGTCTTCATTTCATCATGATGACTATGCTTGTGTTCTGCTATGCATACTTTTGAGTACTTATTCCGCTGCAAGTAGTTCTTCGCTAAGGAATTTCCTCACCCACAAATTCCTCAGTGAAGAATTCATAAAAATTGCCTATTCACCCCCCCCCTCTAGTCGATATAACGCACTTTCAACATCCCACACAGTCAGTCCCCGCTAAACATTTCGGTTCATATGTACATCCCACACAGTCGCTCCAAGGAAAACGTTTCCGTTCACAGGTACATCACACACAATTTTCCCCGTTAAATCATTTGTGATAGCTTTGCCATTGCACACGATATTAACAATTTTATCATTTGCGTTATTGAATGCATCACACACGGTGCGTAGATGAAACTGTGTGGCAAAGGTTGTCCATCACACACAGTTTTTATGTCGTAAACATTTGCGCAAGGTGGCCTAACGCAAATAGTTTTCAAAAGAAGGTCGTATGTGATTGTTCATTGATCCAACACGGTTTATTCCTAGAAACTGTGTGCGTTGCCTGAGGTCATCGCCCACGGTATTTTCTCAATAACCGTTTGCAATAGCAAAACCGAATTAGCAGGCTAATTGCCCTATTATTAATAGTCCATTTATTAATCTAATTGGCATTCATATTAAGCACATAATATATTTAATTTCCATATTAAGGAAGCAGGATTTCATAATTGAAATACATCAGAGTACAACATGATATAGCTTCAGCACTCAGCTACCCCATTACACAACTACACCAGCACCAAGTTTCACATGCAACATGTAGTTCGAAATTAGCATCATAGACGACATTGAACCGTGGGTGTTGTATGAAAACTTTCCTCGCCTCCTGACCATAGAGGTGGTTTGAGAGGTAATCATCAGTGAACTGCTTTGGAAAGGCCTGAAAACAAGGATGTGCATAAATATCTTCTCTATATTGGAAATGGGGCAAAGGAATAAAAAAAGGCAAGATATAATAGTTAGTACTATCTTGTAGTGAACTGATGTCTTGTTCATTGTGTAGAAAAAGACTTTGTTGTTTTCTGGCGCTAATTACTTTATCCTAACAATCTTTCTGGGTTTCTTGACTTGATTGATATTCATGGACAACTCATTTCCCCATATGCAAAAAGGGTCAAACAGTGGGTCAAAACCTCTGGCAGCAGGACCTACATGTGCAAGACCAAATTGTCAAAAACCTAAATATTAGAATGGTTCCTGCAATTGCACAATAATGTGCTATTAGACAACAGACCATTGATGACCCACAAGTGTAGGGGATCTATCGTAGCCTTTTCGATAAGTAAGAGTGTCGAACCCAACGAGGAGCAGAAGGAAATGACAAGCGGTTTTCAGTAAGGTATTCTCTGCAAGCACTGAAATTATAGGTAACAGATAGTTTTGTAATAAGATAAATTGTAACGGGTAGCAAGTAACGAGTGTAAATAAAGTGCAGCAAGATGGCCCAATCCTTTTTGTAGCAAAGGACAAGCCTGGACAAACTCTTATATAGGAAAAGCGCTCCCGATGACACATGGGAATTATCGTGAAGCTAGTTTTCATCACGTTCGGTACTTTGATAATTTGATATGTGGGTGGGCCGGTGCTTGGGTGTTGTCCTTACTTGGACAAGCATCCCACTTATGATTAACTCCTATTGCAAGCATCCGCAACTACAAAAGAAGTATTAAGGTAAACCTAACCATAGCATGAAACATATGAAGCCAAATCAGCCCCTTACGAAGCAACGCATAAACTAGGGTTTAAGCTTCTGTCAATCTAGCAACCCATCATCTACTTATTACTTCCCAATGCCTTCCTCTAGGCCCAAACAATGGTGAAGTGTCATGTAGTCGATGTTCACATGACACAACTAGAGGAGAGACAACATACATCTGATCAAAATATCGAACGAATACCAAATTCACAGGACTACTTATAGCAAGACTTCTCCCATGTCCTCAGGAACAAACGTAACTACTCACAAAGCATATTCATGTTCATAATCTGAGGGGTATTAATATGCATAATGGATCTGAACATATGATCTTCCACCAAATAAACCAACTAGCATCAACTACAAGGAGTAATCAACACTACTAGCAACCTACAGGTACCAATCTCAGACTATGAGACAAAGATTGGATACAAGAGATGAACTAGGGTTTGAGAGTAGATGGTGCTAGTGAAGATGTTGATGAAGATGGACCCCCTCCCGATGAGAGGATCGTTGGTGATGACGATGGCGATGATTTCCCCCTCCCGGAGGGAAGTTTCCCTAGCAGAACAGCTCCGCCAGAGCCCTAGATTGGTTCCGCCAAGGTTCCGCCTCGTGGCGGCGGAGTCTCGTCCCGAAAGCTTGCTTATGATTTTTTCTTGGACGAAAGACTTCATATAGCAGAAGATGGGCACCGGAGGGCCACCAGGGGGCCCACGAGGCAGGGGGCGCACCCAGGGGTAGGGCGCATCCCCTACCCTCGTGGCCAGGGTGTGGGTACCCTCTGATATTTTCTTCGCTCAGTATTTTTTATTATTTCCAAAAATGACTTCCATGGAGTTTCAGGACTTTTGGAGTTGTGCAGAATAGGTCTCTAATATTTGCTCCTTTTCCAGCCCAGAATTCTAGCTGTCACCATTCTCCCTCTTCATGTAAACCTTGTAAAATAAGAGAGAATAGGCATAAGTATTGTGACATAATGTGTAATAACAGCCCATAATGCAATAAATATCGATATAAAAGCATGATGCAAAATGGACGTATCAACCATGCGCGTGCTAACCTCGATTGTAAACCTTAGTGCTTCCCATTGTTTCCCTGCAACACATATAAGGTAGTTACTCATCAGGTTAAGTAAGGGTTCGCATGCTATCAGTAAAATATGTTGATGAAAAATAAGCACATTGCAGATTCATGTGATTAATTCAAGCCACATGGAAAACCCATTTATCCAAACCAAGCATGATTAAGAATTAGGAAATATAGCACTTGCATATGTTTCTCATGTATTAAGTGTAGCCAAATTCGATTTATTCCTCACATGCACAACAATACAAAATTCTACCCACGACAATTGGACATCGCATTGCAGAATTGAACCAAGCAGTTAACTAAACACCACAACAAATGAAGCAAACGTTAACTGAGCACCACATTGCACAATATAACATACCCCTCATAGAAGATCAAACAGTTAACCAAACCAAGCATTCTTAACAACTTGGAAATATAGCAATTGTATTTGTTTCTCATGTATTTAGTACAGCCAAATTCAATTTATTTCTCACATGGTATACAATAACAGAATGCAGCCACAACAATTAAACATCGCATTGCAGAATTGAACCAAGCAGTTAACTAAACACCACAGCAAATGAACCAAACGTTAACTGAGCACCACATTGCACAATATAACATACTCCTAATAGAAGATCAGAGAGTTAAACAAACCAAGCATGCTTAACAACTTGGAAATATAGCAATTGTATTTGTTTCTCATGTATTTAGTACAACAAAATTCGATTTATTTCTCACATGGTATACAATAACAGAATGCACCCATAACAATTGAACATCGCATTGCAGAATTGAACCAAACAGTTGACTAAACACAACAACAAATGAACCAAATGTTAACTGAGCACCACATTGCACAATATAACATACTCCTAATAGAAGATCCGACAGTTAACCAAACCAAGCATGCTTGACAACTTGGGAAATTGCACCCTGAAGAATTGAACATCACATTTGCAGAACTGAACCAAACAGTTAACTGAACACCACATTGCACGACATATAGAACATATACACTAGAGCAGAAGATTGCATGGTAAAAGTAGATAGCACAATTCACTAGAATTTGTTAAGGAAAGGCAGTAGCTAGCAAACTGAACATGGGTCCTTATAGTGAGCTAATAAGATAAGCTACTCCTCATTGTCGGAGATATCGATGACGATTGGCTCCTTGGACATGGAAGAGGGCGAGGCCTCCACATCGTGGGTGCCCTCGTCGTAGTGGTGAGTTGCCTGGGCCGCTCCATGCACCAACCTGCTGGCTCTCGAGATGAGGTAAGCACGTGCACGCGGAGAAAACACCTCGTAGTCTTCGTCGAAGGCACCGATGGTGGCCTCGAGAAAACGCCATGAGTTGTCTTTTAAAGCAGCCAACCGCGTTGCGGCGTCGGCGCACGAGGCGTTGACAGTGGCCTTGACGGCGAGGTGCTCCTCCAAGATCTGGGGGTCGGCACGAATGGCAGCCATCGCGACCTCATCCGCGCGTGCGGCCGCGATTTGCTTCTCTACTGCCAAATGCTCCTTGAGATCCTAGCTATACTGCGTGCACCATGGCTTAGGGTGGCACTTATTTGGTGGAGGGTCGGTGATTTGGGTTGAAGGTGTCGCGCCGGCGGTTGGGGCATGTGGGATGTGGAAGGAGGAGGATGATGGGGGTCGAGTGTGGAATACCTGCCTGGATAGGCGAGGCCGAGCAGCGTGAAGGAGGGTCGCCGGCGAGGAGGCGGCGCTGCAAGCAACAAGTGAAGGTTTGAACTTGGAAAGGAAGGTGGAAACAGGGGAAATGTGGCTTTTGGTAGGGGGCGGGGGAGGTAGATATTTCCACGGAAGCTGAAAATTAGGAATCGCTTTAGCAAAAAAACTAGCGCGCAAAGTGTCATCAGACATGGTCCCTTATTCAGAGCAGGCTGTGGACTGTAGCCGTCGCACCTTCTCGCGTAAGCCGTATGCGTACTATACTCCGACGGTGCTCCAAGATATTTTGTGCTGCATCTCACACGGTTGATGATAATAAACTGTGTGGGATCTACTTGATTTTTCGTCTTGATTTGAATTACATAATGGGGTCACAGCGGCAATGGACGGTGTTTGAATTGCTAGACCTTTTATCTGCAGTGAACATGCAACTATATGTGTGTCGTAAAAAAATGGGAATTATTTAGGGTTTGTTTGGAAATTTTGTACATTAAATTGGTTTTCTAGCCATTTCAGGTGCACAATTCAAAATTAAAGCACATGCACATGCTCCAGTGTACCAACATGGGTTGTAAAATCATATATGTGTCCATGGGTTATGCTTATGTCCCATGCAAGAAATGTGGATGAATTTCGAACACCACGGCATCGTAGCTCTCCGACAAATGTTGAGGTACTTGCTTTTGTAATTCTAGTAAATCCAAAACCCGTTTGAAATTCATGAACCTTGGCATGCTATCATGGAATGGCATCAACATGCTGGGGTAAAAAATATTGTCCCATTTGGGGCAGGTTGTGGTATAAGCTTCTCACAAGAAAGCCTCATGGTTCCGTTAGGAAAACGTCTCACCTTTGTGGACAAAATGATATTCGTCGCCTCTTCTACCTTTCAATTTTTTTCCTGGTGTCAACATAGAACAACAGGAGTGTCGCGTTAAATTTTGGATTTTTTGGGGATCGTTTGGACATTTTTATACATTAATTGATTTTTTTAGGCATTTATGTGCATATTAAAAATTGAACTACATGCACATGCTCCAGTCCATAAAAACGGGTTGCAAAATCAAATGTTTCTCCTTGGTTGCAACATTAGGTCACATGCAAGAAATGAGAACGAATGTCAAACACCTTGACACTGTCGCTCGACCACTAACATTGCGATACATGGTTTTAAAATTCTAGTAAATCGAAAACTCGTCTGAAATTCATGAAACTTGACATGATATCATGGAACGACAGCGACATGCCGTGGTAAAAATATTGTCCCATTTGGGGCAGGTGTGGGTATAAGCTTCTCGCAAACCAGAGCTTCTCTCACAACAAGCCTGGTGGTTTCGGTAGGGTACATGCCACCTTGGGGGCGAAACGATATTTGTTGCCTCTTCTTACTTTCAAAATGTTTCTCGTGTCAACATAGAACAACACGAGTGTTGTGTCAATTTTGGGGATTTTTCGGGGTTCGCTTGGACATTTTTATACATTAACTGAGTTTTCTATGCATTCATGTGCATAATTCAAATTTGAACTACAGGCACATGCTCTAATGCATTAAATTAGTTGAAAATTCAAATCTCTGTCCTTGGTTGCATGCTTAGATCCCATGCAAGAAATGGGAATGAATGTCAAACACCCTTCCACCTTCACTCGGCCGCAAACATTGAGATACCTGGTTTTTAAATTCTAGTAAATCCAAAGCTCGTCTGAAATTCATGAAACTTGGCATGCTATCATGGAGCGGCATCAACATGCTGTGGTAAATGTTTTGTCCCATTTGGGGCAGGTTTGGGGATATGCTTCTCACAAACCAGAGCTTCTCACAACAAGCATGATGGTTTCGGTAGGGAACGTCCCACCTTTGGGGACGAAACGATATCCATTGCCTCTTATTGCTTTCAAAAAATTTCTCATGTCAACATAGAACAACAGAAGTGTTGTGTCAATTTTTGGGATTTTTCGGGGTTCGTTTGGACATTTTCATGCATTAATTGAGTTTTCAATGCATTTATGTGCATAATTCAAATTTGAACTACATGCACATGCTCTAATGCATATAAATTGGTTGAAAATTCAAATATGTGTCCTTGGTTGCATGCTTAGGTCCCATTTAAGAAATGGGAATGAATGTCAAACACCCTGCCACCCTCACTCGGCCGCAAACATTGAGATACCTGGTTTTTAAATTCTAGTAAATCCAAAACTCGTTTGAAATTCATGAAACTTGATATGCTATCATGGAGCGGCTTCAACATGCCGTGGTAAAAAATTTGTACCATTTGGGGCAGGTTTGGGTATAAGTTTCTCACAAACCAGAGCTTCTCACAACAAGCCTGATGGTTTCGGTAGGGAACGCCCCACCTTTGGGGACGAAACGATATCCGCTGTTTCTTATTGCTTTCAATATTTTTCTAGTGTCAACACAGAACAACATGAGTGTTGTGTTAAATTTTGTAATTTTTTGGGGTTCGTTTGGACATTTTTATACATTAAAATGGGTTGTCTAGGCATTTTATGTGCATAATTCAAATTTGAACTACATGCACATGCTCTAGTGCATATAAATTGGTTGGAAAATCAAATCTTTGTCCTTGCGTGCATGCTTAGGTCACATGCAAGAAATTGTAATGAATTTCAAACACCAGGGCACCGCTAATTGCCGGCAAAACGTTGAGATACTTTGTTTTTAAATTCTAGTAAATCCAAAACTCGTCTGAAATTCATGAAACTTGGCATGCTATCATGAATGGCACCCGAGATGCTGTGGTATTTTTCGTGTCCATTTTGAGAGAAGGCGCACTCGAATAACAGCCAACAAAGGCATTTTGAAAAAAATAGCTGCCACTTTAATATCTCAAACGTTTGTATAATTCAAATCGTGTGTGTTCTGTTTACTATTTACGTGACGCCACATGTCTTTGTTTTAATGGTTATAGGAGGTGCCGTGCGGACAGCTGCTTGACTGCACGGGAGGCGTGTGAGAGCAGCCCGGTGCGCAGGCTCACCGAGAGGCTCACCAGGAAGCGTGCGAGCTGTTCAATGCAGGATTTGTGCATCTCTTCAACGCAAACGGTTCAGATTGAATACGGTATGAGCTGTTTAACTGTGCCATGCTTCAGTTAAGCAGTACAGCGGCAGAAAATAAATCAAAAAATATACATGCTGCCACACGCCCCATGTGTCGTGCAAGCAGGCGTGAGTTGACGGGATGCATGCGAGCAGTCCACCGCGCAGGCATACATGGAGGCGAGCGTGCAGATGTGCGTATTGACGGGGAGGTGTGCTAGTAGCTGTGTGAAATGATGGTAGTACTGGCAGAAGTCCGCCGTGCAGGCTCACCGGGAGGCGAGACAGCTTTTGACTGCAGCCTGCCTCGCTCCCACTAGTCTGTTTTAATTGCGCGCCCGAGCCGCCAGCCATAATAGGCGGCCGCACCCCCGGTCCACAGTGGTCACCAACATCTGGACTCTGGAGTGTATGACGATGCCGCCGAAGCGCGCCATCGGAGGGAGTGGTGACGTCGGGGCTAGTGAAGCACCCGCGCAATGCGTGAAGCTAGGCACAGAGGTTTCCGTCGCCGCCGACGACGTCTCGCACGGGCAGCAGCATGACCTTGACTTCGCGGCGCCGTCGTCCCCCCCCCTCCCGCCCCAGCCGGAGCTGGAGGTCAACAGCAACTCCGGCAGCGACTGCGACTCCGACGGAAAACCTGTTAGTCATCTATATACCCATTTGTGCGGCAAACATATCATGTGTTTTCTGGAATACAAATCCTATGGTTATGTTCTCTCAGTCCATGAAATCAGAGTAATTAAGATCCGTTATATGCACGTAGTGTATTGATTGTTTGAATGTCATCCGTATAGAGTTAGTGATTAATTGTTTGTTCTGTACAAATAATTTTTGCTAATAATCCGACTAGGGTTAGCTTGCGTGCTAATAATCGTGGCCAAATCTTGATAATTGATTTTGAATGTCCTACATATATGTTTGTGCCTTTTTTCTTTCTGATCTTGAGAATTGATTTCGAATGTCCTACATGTTATGCCATTTTTTTCTTTCAGATTGGTATGTACGCAGATGAGGCTCCGGCCAGCGCCGCCGCTGGATGTAGATCTTGGACCCGGCTGTGCGGTCAGAAGCACCCCCTGGACCGGAGGAACCAGTAGAATCTCCGGCGGACCGCATTAGCGATTCCCGGACGGCATCCTTGGGGAGATCATCTTCCTTCTCCCCACCAAGGATGGTTGCCGCACACAAGTCCTCGCATCTCGGTGGTGCACTCTGTGGCGCACCGCGCCTCTTAATCTTGACTGTCGTCAGCTATCTCTCGATGATGATTCTGAACTCCCCGGAGCCATCATCTCCTCCCACCAGGGCTCCGTTTAACGCATCTGCATCTCGGCATGCTACCTGCTGGACCTACCCTGCATGGTGGCCGCCTGGCTGACATCCCGTCAATTCGATAAACTCTAGCAGCTTGAGTTCTACCATGACTATGTATGTAACATACCACGAACCGATGTATCTGTGCCCTCACCACCGATGTCCATCTCGTGGTTTTCCTCCTCTCTCCACACTGCCACCTTTGCCCGGTGCCATCTAGCAGACAATCTGGTACAAATGCTTCGACTCCCACTGCTAAAAAAACTTGCGCTTTGTGGTGGTTGATCTGTCAGAGGCCGCACTGCACAGCATCATCCACTCCAGCTGCCCTGCCCTAGAGCGCTTGCTGCTTGTTTTTGCAATGGATTCGTATCCCTTGTCTCAAAATAAAGTCGCCCCACCTTGTAAGCATGGGAATTTGTTTTTTTTTGGACATGATCTCATCATCGAAGACGCCCCTTCACTTCAAAGGTTGCTCCTTGATTCTGGTATAGTACCTTCGCAAATAACTGTAGTCTCTACGCCTAAACTGGAGACATTGGGTGCAATTCGTGATCCTTTTAAATGGTTCAAGATGGTGTTTGGCTCCACACATATTGAGGTACTGTATATTATTCACGTAAACTTTTGTAATCTGCCTTTTTCATTTGTGCGCATAAGTTAATTAAGTATCATCTTGCAGTACACTTTTGGCACTAATATTATGTTCTATGCTCAATGAAGAGCTTGTCCATCCTATCAGTGGTGGTGGATTCTGTCAAAACCTTACATATCAGTATGTGGTGTTTTGATCTGAACACGATTATTGGCTTGCTGCAATGCTTTCCATGTCTGGAGAATTTGTATATAAAGGTGTTGATTTCACGCACATTGAAAGCCCATATATAATGTACTATAATTAATCGTTCATTTATCACTCTTTCAACATAATATTTTTTAGACATTAACTGTTTTCAATCTTCATCTCTATTTAGGCACTAACACATGGAGAAAAAGGTATAACCAATCGATGGTTCAAGAAGCACCGGGATTTTCTCAGATCTCATGACATTCATTTCAAGACAATAACACTGGAAGGATATGCATCCAACAATGCAAACACTAGCTTTGTCACATTCTTCATGTTGAATGCGAGGGCACTATTGTCCGTGGGGATTAAGTTTTTCGACAAGAAATTTCTTACGGCTGCAAGTGTTGAACAACATAAAAAGAAGTTTCAGGTGGACCTAAGGGCTTCTGATCGTGCTCGGCTTCTATTTACAACAGCTTGTCATCATGTACCAGTAGAACTTCTGGTCGGGGATCTTGATTTTATGGATCAGACCGATCCATTTGATTGTGACTGCCGAAAACTTTGGTTGAGTTATATGTCACTGTTCCTGTTCAATCTGGATTTTGTCTAAGCCTGTTTGCTGCGTATCACACACATCTTGTTATATTGAACCGTTTATGTCCTCTTCTCTCAAAGCAAACAGTTCATCCGAGTGAACCGCATGCCGTATATCGCACACACCTTGATCTGGCTGACCGTTTCTTTTGTGTTGCCTAATCACAAACAAGTCATTCGAGTGAACCGTATGTTGCATATCGCACACACCTTCATCTGGCTGCCCATTTCTTTTGTTTCCCCTCATCACAAACAGTTAATTGAACTGAACTGTATGCCCTGCATCGCACACGCAACTAAAATCTGAACCGTGTTTGATGCATCCGCCATCGCAAACGTTTTGCACCTTTTTTGATGGTTTTTTTACACCACTGTCTGTGATTATTGCATCACACACAGTTTCGTCGAAGGGTCTCTGATCGTAGTGTCGCGTTAGCAGCATCCTGCAGTAGTGTATCGTCCACTTTCCACGGGTACGGGTGCGTCGGTTTCCTCTTTGGCCGCGGCAGGGGATCTAGATCACCGCCACTACTCCCCGAACCTGCAGAGCACGAACGAATCCGGCGTCAGGAAAATCTGTGAGTGCTAAAACGGGTGTCATCGAGTCCTTGTTGGTGTCAACCACCTCGAGAGCGTCGGTGACGGTCGCATCGGAGCCTGGGGATGAAGATGAAACGGACCACAGACAGAGAGAGGAAAGGCCGAGGAAGCCGGCCAGCGCCGTAGGAGCGATGGTGCGGTGGTGGCGGCAACCCTAGCTAGGGAGTGGGAAGAGGAGGTTGTGTGAGATTTCTGGGAGAGGATGCGCATGTTTCGGAGAGCGGAAGGGGTGGGGCTCACTTTTCTCTTCATATCCCTTTCTTCGCGACAAAGGGAACGATGCCCTCTTGCTCTCTCGTTCTAATTGGGGATGACATGGACCAACCTAGAGCTCAAGAGCCAGTCAACAACGAGCTTGCGTATAGTGCACCTCTGCTGACGTGGATTGCGCGAGCGTCAGCCCCTTCCGCGTAGCTTATTGTGTTTGATGGTACTGAAATATGTAGTTTCATTCAGGTGCAATATATTAAATATGTAACTACCAGTTATTAGTATAAATGCAGGTGTAATATGTTGCTCTCTTTGTTAGTGTTTGCCTTTTCATTTGCACTACTATCTTAGTGTTGGTATCATAGCAATGTTGTCAATGTTAGTACGTGTGTTTCCAGCATCTGCCAATGTTAGTTGAGCTATGTATGTCAGTTTGCAATATTGTTACAACTATGTGTATTCGTGTTCGAAATATGCTAATTACAATTCACGAAATATGCAGTGAATTGTTTGCACTCACCAGTGTCTGCAAGCACAGAGCGCACAAATTAATCTGAAGGTAAACTGCAGATGAACTGGAGGCCTCTCTATGTACATGGCACGCCTCGTCCAAATCCTTACAGGGCATGCCTCACCATGTGCAACCAATAGGGACCGCGGGTTACTATTCAAGACTAAAAGGGTTTCAATGATAAAATTGCACAAGTATAGTGCGAGTTACTTTCAGAAATAGACGTCAGGTAAACATAAAGAACGAGGTCAATCACGAAAATTGCAACCATGTTTATAGTGTCATAAACTCAGCAAACATCAATGGTGTGGAACCGGATCCTCTGACTTTGTGAAGAGATGTCAGAGAGCTACAGTGGTGCTGCTGTGTAAAATGAGGAAGTTAAGTCAGGGGCCTCACACTGTTTGCAAATCATTGTAGAGTCGGTACTCTTCATATATCATCGTAGACAGTTACTATTTATAGATCCCGTGCTAGATCATAGTTTAGGGAAATCTACTGAAGGAAAGGTAGGGCACTGTAGCTTCCCTGCCATTTCTCCACGATGTTAGAGGATTCGGTTCCCAATGGTGTGGCTGCCAGTCAGCATGCTGTGATTAGCCAATGACCACCTCATCATATGTGTGGCAAGTCTAAGGCTGCAACGCGGTCATTTTTAAGTTCTACCATCAAAGCACAGCATCGGTTTCAAGTTTGTGACATGCACCTAACAGAACTCTTTGTGTTAAAAATGTTCTTCACTTTACCTATATGTAAGTCGTCTGAATTTTGGATTTGGGTTACTCAATTTCTTGGCCATTGATTCTAGCTTTGAGATTTGTGCTGTTTTTTTTCGGGACTGTTTTGTGAGTTGTTTAGGCTGTTTTCGTTTGGACTGACCACATATTCGGGCCAGTCGATATTCTACTCGGCTGAAGCCCATTACGTGTACCGCCCAGCCCATATCTCTTTCCCTTTGTTATTTTTTCTGTTTTTATGTGTTCTTCTTTTGTTATTTGTTTTTCTTCATTTTTCTTCTTCTTTTGTACATATTCTGGGGATGTTGGGTGAGTGTAGGCAAATGTACACACACAATACTATGTAATATGTGCGAAAATTACACTATTACATGATTGTTGTGCATATTACAAAAGTGCAATCTCAGTGTAAAGTTGTGTATAACTTTTTTAATTATTTTCGTTATATTCATTATTAAAGTGAAATACCAATGGTACTAATTCAGTGTTTCTTATCAAACTTTATTACTTAAATTTTTATTTAGTTTTTATTTCATTTTCTTTCTGCTCAAAGGGTATTGCAAATGTCACTAATTCAATTTTCCTTATAAAACTTCATTAATTTGATTTTGATTAGGTTATTATTTTATTTTATTTCATTTTAAGGGTAATACCAATGCCACTAATTCATTCTTGGTTAGGATTTTTTTTTTTGAAAAATCCACAATCGTATGCTTATTTTTGCATATGATAAAAACAACAATTTTTGTGTATATTATGTGCAAGTTTTGTCATTGATTGATTTTTTTTGTTTTTGTTTCTTAAAAGGAAATGCCAATGTCACTAAGTCATTTTTCCTTGAAAAACCTCATATTTTGTGTTTGATTCAGTTTTTATTTTATTTTATTTCTTATTAAAGGGTAATACCAATGCCACTAATTCATTCTTCCTTAGAAAACCTTATTGTTTTCCTTTTGGTTTTAATTAATTTATTTATTTTTCTTAAAGAGTAATACCAAGGCCATTAATGCACACTTTCTTGGAAGATTGGTATTTTAATTCTTTTTGTTTTATTTTAATTCATTTCTTCTTTAATGATAACAACAATGTCACAAATTAGTATCTTTTTAGGATACTTCCTTTTTTGCTGAAAGTTCACTATTATATTCTTATTCTTGCATATTATAAAAGTGCGCAATTTCTATATTAATTGTTCGCAAATTTGTAGATATTTTTATTTCTCGGTAAAGGGTAAACTAATGACACTAATTCGTTCGTTCTTTAAGAACTTGTATATTTTATTTATTTTTAAGTTTTATTTCATTTTGTTTCTTCTTTAAGGGTAATACAAATAACACAAATTCATTCCTAATTAGATTTTTTAAAATTTGACTATTATATGCTTGTTTTTGCATGTTATAAAAAAGCACAATTTGTGTGCAAATTTTGTCATTATTTGTATTTTTGTTTTTCTCTCTTCTTAAATGATAATACCGATGCAACTAATTCAATCCTCCTTAGAAAACTTCATTATTTTGATTTGATTTTTATTTCCTTTTCTCTTTTATGAAGGGTAATACCAATGATGTTAATTCGTTCCTTCTTAAGAAACTTCCTCTCTATGAAAATTCTACAACTATTTGCTTATTCTTTCATATTGTAAAAATCACAATTTTGGGGTAAATTGTGTGTAAATTTTGTCATTTTCTTTCTTTCAATGGGTTGTTCCATTTGGTCTTCATTTTTTGTAAAAACAATCCACTATTCTATGCTTGTACTTGCATATTATGACAATGCGCAATTCCTGTGTAAATTGTGTGTAGTTTTTTTTTTAGTTTTTATTCATTTTATTTCTTCTCTAAGGGTAATATCAATGCAACTAGTTCACCCTTTCTTAACAAACTTGATTATTTTAATTTTTTTTCATTTTTTTTCTTCTAAAAGGGTAGTACCAATGCCACTACTTTATTGTTGCTTAGAAAAATTCATTATTTTACTTTTGTTTTATTTATTTTTCATTTTGTTTCTCCTGAAATGGTAATTCCAATGCCACTAATTCTTTCTTTCTTAGAAACCTTCATTATTTTGTTTTGGTTCTGGTTTTTATTTCATTTTTGTTTTTTCTAGAAGGGTGATACCAATTCCACTAATTCATTCTTCCTTAGAAAAAATATTATTTTTATTTATTTTTAGTTTTTATTTGTTTTCTTTTTTCTTTAATGGTAAAACCAAAGCCACTAATTCATCTCTTCTTAAGACACTTCACTTTTCTGCAAAGATTCCACTATTATATGCTTATTTTTGCGTGTTTCTAATATAATAGTGCAATTTTCTTCATCTCTAATCTAATATTTTGTCAGACATATTCTATTGTTGCTGTCGGTAGAAGCTTAAAGGTGAAGAATGTATTAATTTTTGTGCTATCAATAGATTGATGTATTCATCTTTCCAATACCAAAACGAACATCCATCATCCTACACACATAGATGAGCATCAATGAGCTACCGGAATTGAAACGAATCTGGTGAAAAACCGAATCAAAACAAGCACATACCCCATTGTTTGTGCATTTGAAGAACACGCATCCTAGATGTTGCGTCGTGGTAGAAACTCGGTGCACCACTTGTTGTGTGCAGTCGTCGCACTATATGACCTACGAGCCGGCGAGCCGATGTGTGAGCGCCGAGCCCGGGCGGCGGTCGGCCGTGTATTTGCCGCCGAACCGACGACGCGAGCGATTGGAGTGGCTAAAGGAAGAGCCGGTATCTGCATGCGACGTGGAGGCTTTGTCGGGGCTGTGTGGGCCGCTTCCTGGCCAATTCATGGCAAGGGGCAGCCGCCGCAGTCCGGAAACGCCAAATCCGGCGGTGGCGACAACAGCTGCAGATCCCCTCCGTTTTTGGTCGGGGGCAGGACGAGAAGGTGGTGGAGGACAGCGGCGGAGGCCTACAAGGCTTCCCTGGCGGCGAGCCGGTGCTGGCGGGGAGGGGGTAGGGTAGGAGGGGCGGCGGGGGCGAAGATGTGACGGGGAGGGAAGAGAGAGGCAGCTGAGGAGAGCCGCGTTGTTTTACTCGGCATAGGAGAGACTGAGTATAAATTGAGAAATTTGAAGGAAAAAAAGTAGAAATATACTTCGTTAGATCGAATTGGGATCGGTTAGGTGCCGGTTAGTGAAGTAAAACAGCTAAATATACTTCACTAATCGGTTACAGAGGATCGGTTAGAATTTTCCTTACGAAGACGCCTCTTCTTGTGCGTGGGGCCGCGAATCCAGGTTTCGTGCCGACATGCCTGGTGTGGCTGAGGTGCAGAGACTAAATATCGGCGACGAATTGGAAGGCACCAGCGTCCATCGGTCCATGGCGCCAGGGCACACCTCACCCTGTGTACGGACGAAGTTTCTGCTACCCACCCACTCCTCGGATCTGGATGACACTGCATCGGCACGAAGACACCTACACGAAAGATCTATGCTCAATGCATGCACGCGCCACCGCCCTCTACGCTTGCGCCAACGAGACTCTGCCACCTTCGTCCCGAGCAGCACACCGCAACAACCAGCACGGCACGTGTCCTCACGCCCACGCCTTCGTCGGCCACCGCATCGCCCTCATCGAGCGTATATAATGGAAGACAGGCAGTGACGACCATATCTCGGACTAGTACAACTGACAGTGAAGCGATATCAAGTTGCAGAGAAGAAAAGAGAAGGACCGAAGTGAGAGCGGCAGCTTAATTAGCCATGGCTCAAGCACAGGCGACACGAGGCTCAGGCGACCCCATGAAGGCCCAGCAGGAGCAGCCGGAGCCCATCCAGTACGGCCACGTCTTCGCCGTCACGGGCGACCTAGCCGTCCAGGCCATCGCGCCGCGGGACGCGGAGGCCATGCGCACCGCCGAGGAGAGCGTGCAGGGCGTGCAGGTCCCGCAGGCCAGCGGCGGCGGCTTCAGCGCGGCGGTGGCCATGGAGACGGCCGCCACGTACAACCAGGCCGTCGGCGCCGTCCGCCCGGGCCAGGCCAGCGACGCGGCCACCAAGCAGGGCATCACCGTCACCCAGACGGCCGTGCCCGGCGGCCGCATCGTCACCGAGTTCGTGGCCGGCCAGGTGGTGGGGCAGTACTCCGTGGCCGACCAGGCGATGATGCAGCAGCAGCAGGTGGAGGAGGACACGAGCAAGGTGACGATCGGCGAGGCCATGGAGGCAGCGGCCCTGTCCGCGGGCGATCGGCCCCTCGAGGAGGCCGACGCGGCGGCCATCCGCGCCGCGGAGACCCAGGCGCAGGGAGCGGACGAGGTCATGCCCGGCGGCCTCGCCGACCAGGCGTGGGCCGCCGCAAGCGCCAACGCCTGGGCGGAGCGCGACGAGGACAAGATCACGGTCAGCGATGTCCTCTCGGTACGTTCGTTACGCGAGATGCACAGGCTCCCTTCTTTTTTGAGTTATAAATGAACTGGTCGTTTGAACTCGTTGCGCGTGCTCCATCCCGTGTGCAGGACGCGACGACGAAGCTGGCGGATGACAAGCCGGCGGAGAGGGAGGACGCGGCAAGAGTGGTGCAGGCGGAGACGTACAGCGACGCCGGGGCGCGCACCAAGGCCGGCGGGGTGGGCGCCGCGATCACCACGGCGGCGAGGCTTAACCAGGAGGACGACGACGACGCTTGAATTTGCCACGTCTCGTGTGTGTGTACCGTACACTCGGAACAATCGGAACAAGTTCGTGTGCAACCTTGCAGGAGAGCATCCTGTCGAGTGAGGCGAATCAAGGCAGCAGTAGGTTCAGCCAGCCTTGTGTGTAATAAACAAATAACAGTGCTGGCCCGGCTGTGAGTCTGTACATGTTTTTCTTTTCTCTCCGGAGTTGTAGTATGACGTCGTGTGCTTTTTACTCCGTTTCGCTCAAGTTGAAGTCTATTTCCGCTGTTTGTCGAGAAGTGTGAATTTGCGGATTTCGTATTTCGACATGGACACGGTCCGATTGCCGCTTGCGCCAGTGTCTAGGGCACGCAGCGAGCGCCAGCCATCGTGACTCTGGTAGCCTAACATGGCCAGCAAACGTCAGGGGCCGGTTCACAGTCCTGCTCATACATCCATCAAGTCAGCATCGGCAGCATATGACTCGAAATGGACTGCCTCGATGCTAGGCGACTTTCCTGGGGCGCTTTATTTGGGGCGCATTTCAGTTCAGCTACTTGTGAGTTGTGACTCGCAAGGCCAGGGGCTATTGCATCAGACTAGTATTGTGTAGTAAGTAGACTAGTAACATGCACATGTTACTAGGAAATATTACTATCTCTATATGCACATGTTATTAGTCTATATTACTATCATAATGAGGAGTAACATATGAACATTTCATTTATTAGACTATAGACACATCTAGACTATAGACACATCTTGCCTTGATATATATGTGATGTTACTCATACTATTAGTAAATGTTATTATTTTCCTCTCTTTCCTCATTTATTGCTTGCCACATCATCTAGTTTATCTAGATATGTGTAAGGCTGGTCACAATGGGCAAGAATATAAGCTAGTAACTTACACTTCCCTACACTATGTTACTACCTTCATAGTGGGTAGGAACATCTATGTAGTGTTATGCAATGATGTATTTATTAGGGTATAGATTCATTGTTTCTTGGAGTGTGTTATGTTCCAGTAACTTAGCTAGTTACCACAAACACCCCTTTCTTCATTAAATATGTGTCACATAAGCAAAGTTGTATTGGAGTGTGTGATGTTACTCCTAAGTTCCTTCCCATTGTGACCAGCCTAATGTTATTATCTATGTTACTCCATTGTGGGTAGTCTCAATGACAAGTGAAGTTTTTTATTTTTTGCGGGATTAATGGCAAGTGAAGTTGCCCAAATGTTCATTCGCCCAATGCCATCTGGCATATCCTAGACATGTAACCAGCCTGGACGGGGTCACTACTCGGAAAACCGATACAAATAAACCAATACAGACTACTCACTCAGCCTGTCAGCCACATACGGACTAATCACTCATAGATATACCTGGACATCCCTCGGGCCGGGCCAGAGAAAGCCCGACGAAGAAAACCTAGGCCCGGGCCGAGCCCGGCCCAGCCATCAGGCCAAAAATCCAGGCCCAAGCCCGGGCCGTCAACGTAAAAGCCCGCCGGGCCTCTTCAGTAAAATGCAAATATGACGGGTCCAGGCCTGGGCCGACCTGGCCATCGGAGACAAATTTGGCCATAAGGACACCCAACTCCCGCCACGAACACCGTCCATTCCACGGAGACAAATTCGGCCATAAGGACACCCAAGAGACTGAAGACTATCTATCAAGCTGCTGCGGACGCAACACACAATGACAATCAACTCCGGCCACGAACACCGTCAATTCCACGGAGACAAGTCAGACCATATCACCTAAGGACACCCAAGAGACTGAAGACTGTCTATCAAGCGGCTGGGAACGCAACACACAACGACGATCAACTCCCACACTACTACATCCGAAAGAACAGAGCATCTCTGCCGAAGACCACGAACAACGCCAATTCCACGGAGACAAGTCAGGCCATAAGGATACCTGAGAGACTGAAGATTATCTATCGAGCGGCTGCAGACGCATTTCCTGTGCCGCCGCTCTTCTTGCTTTTGCGCAGCTACGGATGCATTTCATGTGGCGCCACTCTCCTTGCTTTTGCTCCCGACAACCTTCTCCACAATCGTCTTGTCAGATCCAGGGTTGGCCTCCTCCAAACGCGCGAGCAAGTTGCGAAGCTGTATCTCAAAGAGAATCTCATCAACCTTCTCTCTCATACACACCACCGCATGAACATCCTCAACCACGGGTAACACCGACAAGATGGACTTAGATGTCCCCAGTTGCTCACATGGCAAAGGCGAATTCAGCGAATCTTGCAGTTGTGCCTCAGAATTAGGTGCCAACACAGCTACCTCGGCAACCTGGTCACCCACAGACATCACCTGCCCCATCTTCTTCGGAAGCACCATTGAAAGAGTTGAATAATAGAAAATGGCTTATGATGATTAACCAAATTAATTTGAAAAAAAATCTTCCTATAACAATAGAAAATGAAAGAGCCAAGGTAATGAGAAAATGACTTGAAACCTCTAACATTCAAAACTGGGCAGCACCGGCGAACAAGAAGGAAGTTCGCTACTTCTTGGGTCTTGCAAATTACTACTTGAATTATGTTCGCAACCCTGGGTTGAACAGCCGCTCCATCTAAAATGGAGGCATCATTCCAAGGTCTGAAGGTGGCTCTCACGACTGCTTCGGTTCTAGCATTACTAGATTTCTTAGAGCAGTTTCTGGTGGAGACTGATGTTAGTGACAAGGGGATTGAAGCAGTTCTTCAACAAGCTGGTCACCCGCTGGTGCTCTTAAGACTGGCTCTCGGACCGTAGAGCCATATTCTTTTGACCCACGAGAAAGAATGCACAATCATTTTGCTCGATGTGGACCATTGGAACTAGTTTCATGGATTAGCTTCACTCTAGGGAGAAGGACAAGCTGACATCGATGTACTTAGGCACTAACAAGGACCGGTCCTTCGAGCTACACAATGGCATAGTCTGCTACAAAAACCGTATTTGACTCGGTCACAACACCATGCTTTGCATGGCAATGCTAGCATTGGTGGCCATTCTAGCTTTCCGGTGGTATGACCGCCACATCAAGGTTGTTTTCGCATGGCGGGGCATCAAATCAAGAGTCAACAAGTATGTGCAAAGTCTCTCCTAAAGTTTGTAGTCATGCCAAGTAGTCGGAGTTGCTGATGTAGGACCAAGCCATAGTTTGCTCGATCTTCACAAATTGGAAGTGGATTTGGAATTCACGAAAAACATGAAGAACACAAGGAGAAACACACCAGATAAACACTAATTGTACAAGATGAAAAAAGTAACCTCAGATCACAAGCCAAGAGATGGATCTCAAGCATTCAATAACAACAAAGGGAAGTATATAAAGGTAGTTCATGTAAATCTCTAGGAGAGATTGGTCTTCAGAGATAGCTAATCTTCCCCAATTCAAAGGATTTGGGGGTCATGATGATCCGCGTGGGTAATCCTTCTCCCATTAGGAGGCCTTACAACCATGGATGGTTCTTCTCCAATTTGGAGGTCTTGTTCGTCTAAGAGGAGATACAAGGAGCAAAGCTCTCTCCAGATCTATTCATATGCTTTGTTAACCCTAAAATGGATGAGGGGGAGATATATATGTATATATATATATATAGGTCCAAGGCAATGAAGGTGTAAGTGAGGGCGAAAGGGTAAAGTTACATTGGCCTTGCCCAAATCCTGCTCGTAGACACACTACCTGCTCGTAGACACACTACCAGACAGTCCGGTCTAGGGGCCGGACGGTCCGGTCAGCGTATCTGGACAGTGTGGTCGCGACAAAGGCTCTGCAGTTGCTCTCTGCATGAACTGAATAGACCAGGAGTGCAGTTTTTGTATCACTTCATCCATTGCTTCGTCTTCTTCCATTGCCTCTTCCACACTTCCCTCTTGGATGGTGTTGTCATCCTCTTGTGCTTGCACTCTCCTCGAGACACGTGAAGCTCCACACAAACCTATACATGCACGAAGGGGCTCAAGTAGTATACCATGCAAGAGAGAACCAATTAGACACGCATAAAGGATAGAATTCACCTTATCATATGTGATGTGCGTGTCCCTTGGCAATGGAGAAGTCCATGATAATGAAAATAGGGCGTCCCGCACCATCTCCTTCCTCTTGGGAAAGATTTTTCCTCGGTTCGGGATCCTCATCACCATGGAAAAAAGTTGGTGTGACCGTTCGGTATCGGACCCTCACTAAGAACCGAAGACATACACATGCACAAAGCAAAGCAAAGAATGTGTGTGCATTGTACACAAATGCATCATCCATCATGATGCATCTCTTCTCTTGCCCATCACCATTAGCTGTAGCGACCCGACCCGAAAATGGTCAAGTCTCTGTGTATCTATACTATTCGAAGGTCATGCTGGCACACACACAATACATTGAACATATAAACCCTCAAGAATTCATAGGCAGGATGAAGGTGGCCACGTTGCCTTTAATACGCCATGAATAGTACTCATGCCACCGCCTGTAAATTCCGTGCCCCACCAGGGGCATTTTAGTCATTTCATGCACAGGCATATAAAACGCAGACTCCCCCGTGGAGAAACCCTAGCCGCTGCCTCCGCCCGCACTCCCGCCCCCACCCACCCACTTGAAGGAAATATGCCCTAGAGGCAATAATAAAGTTGTTATTTATATTTCCTTATATCATGATAAATGTTTATTATTCATGCTAGAATTGTATTAACCGGAAACTTAGTACATGTGTGAATACATAGACAAACAGAGTGTCACTAGTATGCCTCTACTTGACTAGCTCATTGAATCAAAGATGGTTAAGTTTCCTAGCCATAGACATGAGTTGTCATTTGATTAACGGGATCACATCATTAGAGAATGATGTTATTGACTTGACCCATTCCGTTAGCTTAGCACTTGATCGTTTAGTATATTGCTATTGCTTTCTTCATGACTTATACATGTTCCTATGACTATGAGATTATGCAACTCCCGAATACCGGAGGAACACTTTGTGTGCTACCAAACGTCACAATGTAACTGGGTGATTATAAAGGTGCTCTACAGGTGTCTCCGATGGTACTTGTTGAGTTGGCATAGATCAAGATTAGGATTTGTCACTCCGATTGTCGGAGAGGTATCTCTGGGCCCTCTCGGTAATGCACATCACTATAAGCCTTTCAAGCAATGTGACTAATGAGTTAGTTGCGGGATGATGCATTACGGAGCGAGTAAAGAGACTTGCCGGTAACGAGATTGAACTAGGTATTGAGATACCGACGATCGAATCTCGGGCAAGTAACATACCGATGACAAAGGGAACAATGTATGTTGTTATGCGGTTTGACTGATAAAGATCTTCGTAGAATATGTAGGAGCCAATATGAGCATCCAGGTTCCGCTATTGGTTATTGACCAGAGACGTGTCTCGAGTCTACATAGTTCTCGAACCGGTAGGGTCCGCACGCTTAACGTTCGGTGACGATCGTATTATGAGTTTCTGTGTTTTGATGTACCGAAGGTAGTTCGGAGTCCCGGATATGATCACGGACATGACGAGGAGTCTCGAAATGGTCGAGACATAAAGATCGATATATTGGACGACTATATTTGGACATCGGAATGGTTTCGGGTGAGATCGGGCATTTACCGGTGTACCGGGAGGTTACTGGAACCCCCCGGGAGGTATATGGGCCTTATTGGGCCATAGTGGGAGAGAGGAGAAGGGAGCAAAGGAGGGGGTGCCCCCCCAAGCCCAATCCAAATTGGGAGGGGGGCCGGCCCCCCTTTCCATCCTCCTTCCTCCCACTTCCTTCTCTCCTAGTCCAACTAGGGAAGAGGGGGGAATCCTACTCCCGGTGGGAGTAGGACTCCCCTTGGGGTGCGCCTAGGAGGCCGTCACCCTCTCCCTCCTCCACTCCTTTATATACGGGGGAAGGGGCACCCCATAGACACACAAGTTGATCATTGATCTCTTAGCCGTGTGCGGTGCCCCCCTCCAGCATAATCCACCTCGGTCATATCGTCGTAGTGCTTAGGCGAAGGTAGAAATCAAGCTCTTGGCGATGCTGAAATCGGCGATGGTAGAAATCAAGAAAAAGCATCAAGTGTTGATGGTTAACAAGACCACTAGTTTCAAGTAAAAGGGCAAGGGAAAGAAAGGGAACTTCAAGAAGGATGGCAAGCAAGTTGCCACTCCCATGAAGAAGCCCAAAGCTAGACCCAAGCCTGAAACTGAGTGCTTCTACTGCAAAGGAAATGGTCACTGGAAGTGTAACTTCCCTAGATACTTGGCGGATAATAAGGATGGCATAGTGAACAAAGGTATATTGGATATACATGTTATTGATGTGTACTTTACTAGTGTTTATAGCAACCCCTCGGTATTTGATACTGGTTCAGTTGCTAAGAGTAGTAACTCGAAACGGGAGTTGCAAAATAAACAGAGACTAGTTAAGGGCGAGGTGATGATGTGTGTTGGAAGTGATTCCAAGGTTGATAAGATCACCATCGCACACTCTCTTTACCTTCGGGATTAGTGTTGAACCTAAAATAAATGTTATTTGGTGTTTGCGTTGAGCATGAATATGATTGCATCATGTTTATTGCAATACAGTTATTCATTTAAGTCAAAGAATAATTGTTGTTCTATTTACATGAATAAAACCTTCTATGGTCATACACTCAATATAAATGGTTTATTGAATCTCGATCGTAGTGATACACATATTCATAATATTGAAGCCACAAGATGCAAAGTTAATAATGATAGTGCAATTTATTTGTGGCACTGCCGTTTAGGTCATATTGGTGTAAAGCGCATGAAGAAACTCCATGCAGATGGACTTTTGGAATCACTTGATTATGAATCATTTGATGCTTGCGAACCATGCCTCATGGGCAAGATGACTAAGACTCCGTTCTCCGGAACAATGGAGCGAGCCACTGACTTATTGGAAATAATACATACCGATGTATGCGGTCCGATGATGTTGAGGCTCGCGGCGGGTATCGTTATTTTCTGACCTTCACAGATGATTTGCGCAGATATGGGTATATCTACTTGATGAAACATAAAGTCTGAAACGTTTGAAAAGTTCAAGGAATTTTAGAGTGAAGTGGAAAATCATCATAACAAGAAAATAAAGTTTCTACGATCTGATCGTAGAGGTGAATATTTGAGTTATGAGTTTGGTCTTCATTTGAAACAATGCGGAATAGTTTCGCAACCCACGCCACCCGGAACACCACAGCGTAATGGTGTGTCCGAATGTCGTAATTGTACTTTACTAGATATGGTGCAATCTATGATGTCTCTTACCGATTTACCACTATCGTTTTGGGGTTATGCATTAGAGATAGTTGCATTCACGTTAAATAGGGCACCATCTAAATCCGTTGAGATGACACCGTATGAACTATGGTTTGGCAAGAAACCTAAGTTGTCGTTTCTTAAAGTTTGGGGTTGCGATGCTTATGTGAAAAAGTTTCAACCTGATAAGCTCGAACCCAAATCGGAGAGCTGTCGTTTCTTAAAGTTTGGGGCTGCGATGCTTATGTGAAAAAGCTTCAACCTGATAAGCTCGAACCCCAATCGGAGAAATGTGTCTTCATAAGATACCCAAAAGAGACTGTTGGGTACACCTTCTATCACAGATCCAAAGGCAAGATCTTTGTTGCTAAGAATGGATCCTTTCTGGAGAAGGAGTTTCTCTCGAAAGAAGTGAGTGGGAGGAAGGTAGAACTTGATGAGGTAATTGTACCTTCTCCCGAATTGGAAAGTATTTCTTCACTGAAATCAGTTCAAGTGATGCTTACACCAATTAGTGAGGAAGTTAATGATGATGATCATGAAGCTTCGGATCAAGTTACTACCGAACCTCGTAGGTCAACCAGAGTACGTTCCGCACCAGAGTGGTACGGTAATCCTATTCTGGAGTTCATGTTACGTGACCATGACGAACCTACGAACTATGAGGAAGCGATGATGAGCCCAGATTCCGCGAAATGGCTTGAGTCCATGAAATCTGAGATGGGATCCATGTATGAGTACAAAGTATGGACTTTGGTTGATTTGCCCGATGATCGGCAAGCAATAGAGAATAAATGGATCTTCAAGAGGAAGACGGACGCGGATAGTAGTGTTACTATCTACAAAGCTAGACTTGTCGAAAAAGGTTTTTGACAAAGTTCAAGGTGTTGACTACGATGAGATTTTCTCACTCGTAGCGATGCTTAAGTCTGTCCGAATCATGTTAGCAAATTGCCACATTTTATGAAATCTGGCAAATGGATGTCAAAACTACATTCCTTAATGGATTTCTTAAAGAAAAGTTGTATATGATGCATCCAGAAGGTTTTTTCGATCCTAAAAGTGCTAACAAAATGTGCAAGCTCCAGCGATCCATCCATGGACTAGTGCAAAGCATCTCAGAGTTGGAATATACGCTTTGATGAGTTGATCAAAGCATATAGTTTTATACAGACTTGCGATGAAGCCTGTATTTACAAGAAAGTGAGTGGGAGCACTACAACCTTTCTAATAAGTATATGTGAATGACATATTGTTGATCGGAAATGATGTAGAATTTTTTGGAAAGCATAAAAGGAGTGTTTGAAAGGAGTTTTTCAAAGAAAGACCTCGATGAAGCTGCTTACATATTGAGCATCAAGATCTATAGAGATAGATCAAGACGCTTGATAAGTTTTTTTCAATGAGTACATACCTTGACAAATTTTTGAAGTAGTTCAAAATGGAACAGTCAAAGAAGGAGTTATTGCCTGTGTTGCAAGGTGTGAAATTGAGTAAGACTCAAAGCCTGACCACGACAAAAGATAGAAAGAGAATGAAAGTCATTCCCTATGCCTCAGCCATAGGTTCTATAAAGTATGCCATGCTGTGTACCAGATCTATTGTATACCCTACACTGAATACAATAGTGATCTAGGAGTAGATCACTGGACACCGGTCAAAATTATCCTTAGTGGAATAAGGATGTGTTTCTAGATTATGGAGGTGACAAAAGGTTCATCGTCAAGGGTTACGTCGATGCAAGTTTTGACACTGATCCAGATGACTCTAAGTCTCAATCGGGATACATATTGAAAGTGGGAGCAATTAGCTAGAGTAGCTCCGTGCAGAGCATTGTTGACATAGAAATTTGCAAAATACATACGGATCTGAATATGGCAGACCCGTTGACTAAACTTCTCTCACAAGCAAAACATGATCACACATTAGTACTCTTTGGGTGTTAATCACATGGCGATGTGAACTAAGATTACTGACTCTAGTAAACCCTTTGGGTGTTGGTCACATGGCGATGTGAACTATGGGTGTTAATCACATGGTGATGTGAACTATTGGTGTTAAATCACATGGCAATGTGAACTAGATTATTGACTCTAGTGCAAGTGGGAGACTGAAGGAAATATGCCCTAGAGGCAATAATAAAGTTGTTATTTATATTTCCTTATATCATGATAAATGTTTATTATTCATGCTAGAATTGTATTAACCGGAAACTTAGTACATGTGTGAATACATAGACAAACAGAGTGTCACTAGTATGCCTCGATGGTTAAATTTCCTAGCCATAGACATTAGTTGTCATTTGATTAACGAGATCACATCATTAGAGAATGATGTGATTGAATTGACCCATTCCGTTAGCTTAGCACTTGATCGTTTAGTATATTGCTATTGCTTTCTTCATAATTTATACATGTTCCTATGACTATGAGATTATGCAACTCCCGAATACCGGAGGAACACTTTTTGTGCTACCAAACGTCACAACGTAACTGGGTGATTATAAAGGTGCTCTACAGGTGTCTCCGATGGTACTTGTTGAGTTGGCATAGATCAAGATTAGGATTTGTCACTTCGATTGTCGGAGAGATATCTCTGGGCCCTCTTGGTAATGCACATCACTATAAGCCTTGCAAGCAATGTGACTAATGAGTTAGTTGCGGGATGATGCATTACAGAACGAGTAAAGGGACTTGCCGGTAACGAGATTGAACTAGGTATTGGGATACCGACGATCGAATCTCGGGCAAGTAACATACTGATGACAAAGGGAACAACGTATGTTGTTATGCGGTTTGACCGATAAAGTTCTTCGTAGAATATGTAGGAGCCAATATGAGCATCCAGGTTCCTCTATTGGTTATTGACCGGAGACGTGTCTCGGTCATGTCTACATAGTTCTCGAACCGGTAGGGTCCGCACGCTTAACGTTCGGTGACGATCGTATTATGAGTTTATGTGTTTTGATGTACCGAAGGTAGTTCAGAGTCCCGGATATGATCACGGACATGACGAGGAGTCTCGAAATGGTCGAGACATAAAGATCGATATATTGGACGACTATATTTGGACATCGGAATGGTTCCGGGTGAGATCGGGCATTTACCGGTGTACCGGGAGGTTATCGGAACCCCCCGGGAGGTATATGGGCCTTATTGGGCCATAGTGGGAGAGAGGAGAAGGGAGCAAAGGAGAGCCCCCCCAAGCCCAATCCGAATTGGGAGGGGGCCGGCCCCCCCTTTCCTTCCTCCTTCCTCTGCCTTCCTTCTCTCCTAGTCCAACTAGGGAAGGGGGGAATCCTACTCCCGGTGGGAGTAGGACTCCCCTTGGGGTGCGCCTAGGAGGCCGGCACCCTCCCCCTCCTCCACTCCTTTATATACGGGGGAAGGGGGCACCCCATAGACACACAAATTGATCATTGATCTCTTAGCCGTGTGCGGTGCCCCCCTCCACCATAATCCACCTCGGTCATATCGTCGTAGTGCTTAGGCGAAGCCCTGCGCCGGTTGCTTCATCATCACCGTCATCACGCCGTCGTGCTGATGAAGCTCTCCCTCGGCACTCTACTGGATCGTGAGTTCGTGGGACGTCACCGAGCTGAACGTGTGCAGATCGCGGAGGTGTCGTACGTTCGGTACTAGGATCGGTCGATCGTGAAGACGTACGACTACATCAACCGCGTTGTCATAACGCTTCCGCTGTCGGTCTACGAGGGTACATGGACAACACTCTCCCCTCTCGTTGCTATGCATCACCATGATCTTGCGTGTGCGTAGGAATTTTTTTTTAAATTACTACGTTCCCCTACACCACTCTGCTCTCTTCCCCGATCCCCTCCCACGAACCCTAGCCTCCTGGTACCGCCACCCCTTCCTTCCCCTGTCCCCCCTCCCCCTCCCCCCGCGCCGCGAGCCCCTCCCTCCTCTTCATGCCGCCGGCCGTCGCGGCAACGCAGAGTGACCCAGATGCAGCCGCCCTGTGGTCGGCCTCGACGAGCACGGCCTCGATCCGGCATCAGCAGGAAGACCTCGAGCCGAGGAGCGCGGCCTCGATCGAGACTCGGCAGCTGGGGCGGCGACGGAGGAGGGGAAAGGAGGGGAGCAACAGCCAGGTGTCCAGGAGGAACTCGCCTACCGGCTTTGAGAAGAAGAGATGACAGGTGGAGGTGGGAACATTGCGCTAGGAGGATGAGGCGTGGGCTTGTTCAACTTAATTAATGCGCCTTTTAGCCGTGACTTTTGCCCAAACTTTTGAAAGGAGCGAGCTGATCTCTCTATTAGGTAATGGTGTTCTCTATTGCAATTTGTCAGCTATACTACATGCTGCCCCTGTTTCTTTGCTCTGGTAAAATGGGTGCTTACTTTCAATCTTATTGCATCAATAGACCTGCGGGCGTATAGTATTTCTGTAATCTATGTGCCTTACCGGTTTTGTGATTTCAGTTCAGGTGGATGAGCTGTGTCCCGTGTTCTAACGAGTTCATCTATGAGGGCGTTGTTCCTTTGTTCTCCCGATGAAGTTTTGCTCACTTCCTTCTACATAGATGCTCCATTATTTCTTTTCCTACGTAGTTCTGTTTTGTGGAATGCCAAACGCTAAATTCTGTAATGGTACTTTCTGTCCTATGCTTACAGTCAAGCATTGTGTTAGATTTTTCCTCTGGTTTTCTAAACATGAAGTGTACAGATCTGAGGATGAAGAGAATAAGAATTTAGCTAAAGAGGTGAAGAAGATCAAGGTGGTTTTACTCCCTCTTTTGAACATTTGTTCTTTCATTTTGATGCTATAATTTGTTTCACTTAAATAGTACAGACGTTTGCACTTATAAGATCTTTGCTACTAGGTACAAAGGTTATAGTTATTGAAATTAGGTAAAAGAGAGTTGTAGGTTCGATTTTCAATTACGGTAGTTGATGTCAAGAAGTCATAGGCAGGATGAAGGTGGCCATGTCGCCTTTCATTCGCCATGAACAGTAATCGTGCCACCGCCTGTAAATCCCGTGCCCCGCCAGGGGCATTTTAGTCATTTCATGCGCAGGCATATAAAACGCAGCCTCTCCCGCGGAGAAACCCGCCGCTTCCTCCGCCCGCACTCGCGCCCCCACCCACCCACTCTGCTCTCTTCCCGAATCCCCTCCCACGAACCCTAGCCTCCTGGTGCCGCCACCCCTTCCTTCCCCCCCCCCCCCGCGTCGTGAGCCGCTCCCTCCTCTTCGTGCCGCCGGCCATCGCGGCGACGTAGAGTGGCCCAGATGTGGCCACCCCGTGGTCGGCCTCGACGAGCACGGCCTCGATCCGGCCTCAGTAGGAAAACCTTGAGCCGAGGAGCGCGGCCTCGATCGGGACTCGGCAGCTCGGGCAGCGATGGAGGAGGGGAAAGGAGGGGAGCAGCGGCCAGGTGTCCAGGAGGAACTCGCCTGCCGACTTTGAGAAGAAGAGATGACAGGTGGAGGTGGGAAAAATTGCGCTAGGAGGATGAGGCGTGGGCATGTTCAACTTAATTAATGCGCCTTTTAGCCGTGACTTTTGCCCAAACTTTTGAAAGGAGCGAGCTGATCTCTCTATCAGGTAATGGTGTTCTCTATTGCAGTTTGTCAGCTATACTACATGCTGCCCCTATTTCTTTTCTCTACTAAAAATGGGTGCTTACTTTCAATCTTATTGCATCAATAGACCTGCGGGCGTATAATATTTTTGTAATCTATGTGCCTTACCGGTTTTGTGATTTCAGTTCAGGTGGATGAGCCGTGTCCCGTGTTCTAACGAGTTCATCTATGAGGGCGTTGTTCCTTTGTTCTCCCGCTGAAGGTTTGCTCACTTCCTTCTACATAGATGCTCCATTATTTCTTTTCTTACGTAGTTCTGTTTTGTGGAATGGCAAACGCTAAATTCTGCAATGGTACTTTCTGTCCTATGCTTATGGTCAAGCATTGTGTTAGATTTTTCCTCTGGTTTTCTAAACATGAAGTGTACAGATCTGAGGATGAAGAGAATAAGAATTTAGCTAAAGAGGTGAAGAAGATCAAGGTGGTTTTACTCCCTCTTTTGAACATTTGTTCTTGCATTTTGATGCTATAATTTGTTTCGCTTAAATAGTTACAGATGTTTGCACTTATAAGATCTTTGCTACTAGGTACAAAGGTTATAGTTATTGAAATTAGGTAAAAGAGAGTTGTAGGTTCGATTTTCAATTACGGTAGTTGATGTGTTATGTTTGCTGCAATGTGTCACATGTGTTTGAGAGAGAGAGGGATGGAAAAGAGGTGACTGTAACAGGTGGAGAAGAAAGTTATTTGTTGATTCTCCAATCTGATAGAAATAGTCTCACGAATGTTTATTTACTTAGTGACCACACATTGATATCTTCTTATGTTGGTATGTTTGTATTCAGAAATTGAATTTACTTCTTTTTGCTTTTGTGTACCCATTGGAATCGAGAAGTTGGCATGATGGACATGTCGGTAGACATGCTAAACAAGTGGCTGGAGTCGGACAGTGCTACTAACGACGGCCTTGAGATGCACTTTGTCGTTGGATATGAGGAGTATTATATTCTTACTGAAGAGAAGTCAATACCAGCCATGTTATACTTTCAGTGTGTTTGTTGGTTCCATTTACATACTTTCTCCAGCTCCCTTGAAATGTAATGTATTTGCTGCCCCCCCCCCACACACACTTTATGTACACTAAGAGATAAACTGCCATTTTGTAGTATGCTTATGCTTGAGGGAGTCGATATATATTATGTTTGAGCTGCTAATTTTCAATTTTATAAGTATAAGAGAGTAACATACAAGGTAAATGACCTTGCATTGTCTACTACTCTATTGATGTGGCTCTTGGTTTCTGAAGCTCCCGGGATTTAATAATGAGTTGTCTTGGGCTTCATTGGACAAATGATCTACCTGGAGCAATGATACAAGTAAGTCTTTTATTTTAAACACTGAAAGATTAGGTTATCAAGTGCTAAAACATCTGAACTATGGTAATTGGCAGTCTAGGTTGGTATTGAAGCCTGATGGCGTTTTTCTTGCAACAAATCTTGGCGGGGAGACTCTGAAGTGATTATGTCAAATTTACCATTTATCGAAATTTCCCAGTTTCTTGTTTGACTTGCCTTTTCTTGGATGCGATGATAAGGGAACTAAGAATTGCGTGCACTATTGCTCAAATGGAACATGAGAGAGGCATCAGTCCTCAAATGTCTCCTTTAGCACAAGTTTGATTCCTTTATAATCCACGATTTTACCCTTAAAGGAGTCGATGTAGATTGATATACAGTCAAGTACAATAGTGGCGTGTATCAATAAACTTGAATTTTCCTGGGTTTGAACTAATAAATCTAGACTATGGAGGTAATGTGCTTTGCTTATAGATCGTATATGCTGCTCTTAATTAATTATACTTTCTATGCGATCATACAATTGCATTCATTTTTTAATGTTCACTGGTGATGGAAAATGGCCAGTTGATATCAAGCTAAGAGGAAGAAAAATAAGAGGCAACTGAACATGCTACCCTTGACAGGAATAATTTTAAGGCCTAAGTACGAAACTGGATTAGGTTGACTAGCTTAGTTCATGTCAAGTGTTATTGCTGATTATTACATATCACAGGAACCAAATACAAATTTCTTCTCTTGGAAATTTATATCTAGGTCTTGTGTGGTGTGCGCCATACTTTCCGGTGAAATGTACAGGCATGATCTTTTTTCCTCTTACAGGCGGGGGCGCCCAGCGGAGAGCATAAATCAGCTTTTTGCTTGATCCCCTGCTCCATCATGGTGGAGTCTTCGAGCAGCTGCCTGATTCTGATGATGTGCTACTGGCGGAGTTGCCGCATGAGATTGAAAAGTACAGGTAGCAAGCAGATTAGAATGGATGCATATGAGCAAAGGTTGATTTGTTTGGTAGAGGGCTGCATAGGTGGTAGCGACTTGGTCGATCAGAGGAACCAATTAGTACTGCAGAATAGACAGAGGATGGATTTCTAAGGAAGTAAGGGAATCATCCATGTTAAATAACATCATATGATTTTGTTTGGGTGCCATTAAGGAGAGCGACAACTGAACTGCAGATTAAATAAGGATGCAATAATCAATAGCTAAGCTCCATGTAGGCATATTCAGTTGTAGATTGTGTCGATCGAGTTGTTCCCTGCCAAGGGCTGCGGAAAAGGAGGTACTGCCATTGTGCCTTGTAGGTGTTTGAGATTGTGTCATACTGGGAACATCATAAGTTCGGCAGAGTAGAAGCCTGAACAAAACATGTTAGTTCATTGATGGCCATTGACATAAGCCATCGGAACAAACGGCTGCTGCACTATAGCGGCAAGTAGTTGAGGTCATGATGTTTTTCTCTAGAGACCGTCAGTAGAGGCCGTGTTGATTCATCTTTTTGGTTGAGTTCAATTTGAGGCTAGGGAAAACGGGGTCTTATATACAGATAATGAGATAAATGTGTAGTTGTCACTTCAATTTAATTTTGTCAAATATATATAAGCAGGTCTCTACCTTAATTATATTTCTCAGTCTGTGTTTGGACTTGCACTGTAGGTGGTTGCGTATCTCAGGATTTGCGTGTCAGACTATGACATCCTTGCCGTCGAAGGCGGAATCATCTTTCCAGGATAGGGCTAGTCGACGTATAAAGTAATTTGTGCCATCATCTTTGCCATCCATTTATCTTTGTTAAGGAATGTGAGATGTTACTACTTACTAATTCTGTATGTTGTTTAGTATTTGCAGAAGCATTCTCAACTTTTCTTATCTGTACTTTGTTTGGGCAGTATTTACCCTGTCCTGAGAATAGCAGAGATAGGCATGCCTATTTCTACAGGAAAATCAGCTTAACATTCATATCTCAACTCCCTACACACTCTGACCAGACATAAAATTAAGCTTAGGTTAGCAAACCAAAAAAGGGCATATATGGTTACCGTGTAGAGCATGTGAGTAAATGCACATTGTTCAGTTCATATTCGATTCCACTAGTTGCATGGTGCATGTTTTTTGTTGTTAGTTTCTTTGTATGCTAGCAGAGTTCGAGTTCAATAGTTCTTCATATTACGTATTTGTTATTCACCCTGGTACTGAATTTCTTAAAATACATTGGTTCTAGTCTTGACTATGAGCTGTTTTGCCATGCTTATATCAGAGCTCAAAAGTAGATGTCATCAGCAAGTAGGCTATACCTGTCAGTCTGATTTAGCATGTTAGAATTGCTCACAACATTTCTTTCGGCATGTCAATGAAATGGCCCCTCCCGTTTTGATGTTTATTATGTTTATTGAAGTCCTCACCATCTTTATATTCATTACATATTCTCACTAGCTTATTTCTTAATACCTAAAGTGAATACCAGGAGCTCATTCTTACCTCTCCAACTTATTCTTATTTGAGTATTAAGGGCACCTACATTTCTTTGGTTCTGTATGACTGATCAAATTAACACACACCTCAATCATAGTAAAATCTGAAAGGAGATGTAAAAGAATCAAAGAAAAGTAGAGATGCACAATATTTTTTGCTTTTGAGGGATTGTTCTTGGGTTTAGCTTTTGCTGGCATGTTATTATTACAGAGTTACCCTATCTCTTTGAATCGTCATATGTACTCCAGACTCTTATAGATTATGCAACTAACTAATGGTTGGAACTTTAATACTTAGCTTTATTTACAGGTAGCACAACCTCATGTTAGGTGCCATTTTATTGCTACAGATATGGTGTTGTTTTGATTGTATATGTGATGATTTTATCCATGTGTATGTATGTGGTCTTCAAAGTTGTTGAAAGATTGAAAGCGCAAGCAAGCTCATCAAATTCCTTCGGTAAGTCATATATTCTTCTGTCTCTTTCCTATGTTTTAGAGGTTTATAGTAAGAAGATATGAGGTAGAATATTTCCTTTTCAGTATATCTGAAATTATATGGGAGAGATTACTAGCTCACACATATAGTTCGGTTATTAAGTTTCTAAACAAGTTCAGCCCTAGAGCACATATTTTTGCATCCATTGCTTATTTAATCCATTGGTATCTATTTTCTCCGGTTCATATAGTATGTTTACATTTGACTTGGAATTGTCTGTACTTTTGTTCTGCTTTTGTTTCAAGGTACTTCCAAAGAAATCAATATCCATCTGTCTATGGAAAACTTGAAGAAGGCTCGACTGGCACATGAAGCTCTTAAATACTTGAGAGCCTTTTACAACAAGGTCCTACAGGACTACACCTATGATAGGTTGTAGTTGGTTGAACAAGGTCCTATAAGACTACATACATATATTACACCGGTTGTCCCAGCTCATAGTTGGTTGTCATCAGTCCGGTTGGTTGAACAAGGTCCTATAAGACTACATACATATATGGCTACAGATATGGTGTTGCCATTTTATTGCTACAGATATGGTGTTGTCCTGATTGTATACATACATATAATTCTGTAGTTTGTTCACGCCCGAATAATATTAATGTACACTCTTTCAATACATGGCTTGCTCTCGGCCTTTGCGCCATTGGCGCAACTGGTCATCTAGTTGATAAAAATATCAAAGTTCAATCACACCTGATTTATTACACGATTCTCATATAGAGTCTTTATTGCATCAGAATAAATTTGGTCGAAGGCCAATTCATGAGAAAAACTAAATGCGGAAGCGTAGATGATACGCGAGTCCATCAGACTCCAAAGGGCAATCACCGAACATGGATCGTAGCCTCACTCCTGGTCAGAAAAATCCTCTACAACATAAGACGTTGCAGCCGTGTAGGTCGGCATTATGGAATATGTCGGCAAGTCATAGAAAGAGAACAATAGTAGAATACCAACACTATATGTAGTTTGGCTGTGGGGCTCTAAGTTTAAGTTTTTGCGAAAAGCAATATTTTCCTACAACAAAAGGACTTGCTTGCAATTACTAAAAAATATTTGTTGTCATTGAGATGGTTCCGCCAACCAGTGTCTCATACCCGAAATCATTAATAACCCATCAATTAATTAATTATGTTTGGTGTTGAGAGTTCTGAATAAAACCAATTCCAGAGGCTCAGTTGTACGTAACCGGGGACACGGCTAATCGATTAGATTTTTTCCACTCTGCAGAATCTTGTGCACTTTACCCGCATGAATTGTTCCCTCCTTTATGTCCTCGCACTGCCTGGTGCTTGAAAACAGAACGAACGAAACAAGATCTTCCGTAGAGTTCCTCTGGGACACTGCCGGTACTGATCCATTTCCTACCGTTCTTCTACATCTGCTGGCACCATCCTTCCAGAGTCTCGTCTAGGGTCGGCCCAGCCAGAGCCCATAGTGACTTGCGGCTGCACAGGTAGCTTCCAGTCAAGGTGTATCCATCCGTCTATTCGTGGTTGGGTGAAGCTTTCTGCAAGATGTCATGGCGCTTCTCCATGCATCCCTGGGTCAACCACTAGGTACTCTAGGGTGCCTGTCCATCCGTCCTCCACCCAGTAGTGAATTTGAAGTCCGTCTTGAGCATATTGAAGTCTTGAGGTTGTCATCATCTTTGACTCTCACATCTACCATGTGAATCACTCAACCGGCCCCGTCTACGAAGCATAGCAATTAACTACAACATCCCGGGCATAGGTACCATGGGGAATTGGTTCAACCTACCACATGATACTACTCAAGAACATAACTTAAATTCTCCTACTGCATGCATGGTGGGGAGGATATCAACCGATGCAATAAAACATAGGTAATAAAAATTCATGATCAAAGACTTGCCTTGCTGACGATCTTCGAACGCTAACGACTCGTAGTAGCAAGCCTCGCACTCCGGGTACTCTATCAAAACAACAATACACAAATAAGCACACCATCATACAAATAACATTACAACAAGTAAAACTAATTACAACGCAATCATTGAAACACACAAAGAAAACCAACAATAAAACCAAAGAAGTCATGAAAATCAATGCAAAGTTTTTACTACAAGTAAAAGAAGCTATAAAATAGTTTTCTACTACTAAAATTTGTTTAACAGAACAAGAATAAGGTTTTTATTAAATAACAGAAAGGAAAACTCAAAGAAAATTTTATGCAAAAAGAGAATCGTTTTAAAACCTTTTATGAAACTCCTAATAAGCCGTAAACTAAAAAATCGATCTAATAAAATAAATCTAGCCGTCGGGGATCTAATCTAGGCCATCTACGAAGGATCGAACAGAGGTGGGCGGCGGCCATTATAGCTCTGGTAGCGGCGAACAAAAGACGACGGCGGCGGCTCGGGCGTGGAGGTGGCGGCGGCTCCGGCGGTCGGGGAAGATGGAGGAATGGCCGGGGCGATGAGGCGGAGTCGGTGGGGACGACAGAGACGATGAGGGCAAGGCGGCGGAGCTCGGTGCGCCGGCGGAGCGTGCGGGGTGAGAGCGGCCTCTGGAAACGACGAAGGAGGAAAAACCATGTCAAAAAAACGTGGGGGCAGGCTAGGTCATTGGCCGAAGGTTTAGAGTCGTAGAGAGCTCACCGACGTCGGTAATGGCGGTGAACGGCGGCGGCTGGAGCGAGATTGGAATGACAAGAGCGATCGAGGTGGTGCGTCTTTGTACGTGGGGTTTAAAGGGAACTCGGGCTAGGGTTTAGCGATTGACGCGAACGCGGCCGGCGTCGGGCAGAGCGGGATACGCGGCGTTGGGGTTTCGGGAGGAAGGTGATTTGCGCGGGCCCCACTTGTCCGTGGTTGTGGGAAGGGGAAGCGGGGACGGGCGGCCGACCCATAGCGGTCTCGGGTGCGGGCGATGGCGGGGCAAACCGACTCGGGTGGCTGGCTGCTGGGCCCGCTGGCCTGGCGCTTTTTTTTAATTTGAAAGAGAGAAAAATAAAATAAATACATAAATTAAAAATAAGTTTATATAGGACATATATATATATATGAGAAAGATCAGAAAAATAAACCCTAAAAGATGAACTATTTTTTAGAGGCAAAATAAAAACTTAATGATTTTTTTTTGAAAATTCCAAATAAAACCAAATTGAAGTCAATTACTTTTGGCATTATTTTCGTCTGACTTTTTTGGAGTGCCATGTTAGCTCCTCTCATGCTTTTTGAACAAAGTATTTGTCACGAAATTGTGGAATGGAAATTCAGATGCCAAATTGAATTGAACTCAAAATTCAAATATGAAACCAAAGTGCCTCTGAATTTTCAAAGTCCACCACAATAAAAAAAATGCAATAAATTCTTAGCTAAAATTGTATAACATTCCAAATTGAAAATTTTAGATGTTAGCACAAAATATGATCAATGAATATATGATGTATGCATAGCATATGTCATGACAAGTATGTGCATCATGCATATTGTGCAAAGAAGTAAAGCAAGCATGCTTCACATGTAACATGTCAAAGTGTCCAATCATATGTGAGAAAACTATGGGGCATTCATGTTGAAGAATAAAAGCATTGTTGCACTCGATACAAAGCAAGTAGAGATCATCTAACATGAGAGGGGAACATATGGAGTAATTTGATAACATGCAAGAAAAAACATGTGAAGAGCATGGAAATGGTTGCCATCAACGCAATGGAAAGAGAAAGTAGTCATCATGGGAGATGCAACGCACAAAGTATTCATATCAATCGTGTCATGTCAAGAAATGGTACGCATAAGCAATGCACAATCTTCAAAGCAAAGCATGGCAGAATCATCATAATTACATTGGCAAGCAGAAGTCCTACATAAATAAGAATTGGTCAAAATGAGTCTCCCAACACAAGCATCATCAATAGCATGGATCACATAATACGAGTCAGATTCACCATAGAGTCGCAAGAGTAAAGATCCTTAAAAATGAGTTTGTGATACCTTTAGTTTCCTCCAACTCTGTAAGGCTTGTGAAACCATTGGTGAACGAGGAAATGAATGAAGCTCTATGCAAACATTTCTCTGAACAGGAAATTAGCGATGCTCTCTTCCAAATTGGGCCGTCGAAGGCCCCGGGGCCAGATGGGCTTCCAGTTGGATTTTTCAGAAGAACTCGGGTTTGCTCAAGGATGATATTAGTCGTGTTGTCCAGCAATTCTTTATTTCTGGAAATATGCCAGATGGGATTAATGATACAACCGTTATTGTTATTCCTAAAGTAAAGAATCCTCGGTCAATAAAGGATTTTTGACCAATTAGCCTATGTAATCTCATACACAAAATTATCCAAGTGCCTTGTTAATAGACTAAGACCTCTGCTGGATGGTTTGATTTCTCCTACCCAAAGTGCGTTTATCCCTGGAAGATTAATGTCTGATAATGCTCTTATCGCTTTTGAATGTATGCACTCGCTGAATACACTGAGAGATTCTCGGGGTGAATATTGTGCATATAAGTTGGATCTCGTTAAAGCGTATGACCATGTGGGATTGGAAATTCTTGCAAAGTATACTTCGAGCGTATGGTTTTGCTCTAATCTGGATCAAGTGGAATATGACATGTGTTACTTCAGTGAAATTCTCTGTTTGTTTTAATGGCCAGCTGCTAGATTCCTTTCATCCTTTGCGTGGTCTATGGCAAGGGGATCCATTATCGCCTTACCTATTCCTCTTTGTGGCCGAGGCCCTCTCGTTGTTACTTAATGATGCATCGGCAAGAGGGGCTATCCAAGATTTTCGGCTGAACAAAATGCTCCCGGTATCTCTCATTTGTTATTTGCTGATGATAGTCTTCTATTTTTAAGGGTTCTATGGAGCAAGTTTGGGCCATTAAAGATATTCTGACGGCTTATGAGGAGGGTACTGGTCAATTCTTAAGCCTGGATAAATGTTCCATTTTATTTGGCAAAAAGTTCTCTATGGAGGACCAAGTGTCTATCTTGGTTATCCTTAAAATCACGAGTGATGGATTTGAGGATAAATATCTTGGTCTACCAGTTCCAGAAGGTCATATGAAGGCGGGCAAATTTCATTTTACTAAAGATAAAGCTCTTAAGCGGGTTTCATAGTGGATTAAAAAATATGCCTCTAGCGGGGTGGAAATCTATATTTAGTCTGTTATTTAGGCCATTTCGGTCTATGCCATGGGTATTTTTAAATTCCCTGCTTCTCTTTGTGATGAGTTATCCAAATCATCAGGAATTTTTGGTGGGGTGATGAGTAGAACAAGAGAAGAACTCATTGGCTCGCTTGGGACAAGATGACGAGATCAAAAGCTAAATATTATCCTCCCGGGTATCTTATTAATACGGCACCTCCTCGTTCAGCACATGTTTAGCTCAGTGACGTCCTCCGCCTTCTTGATCCAGCAATATGGCAAGGTAGTGGATGAGTTCCCGCAGCACGACGGCGTGGTGGTAGTGATGGTGAAGTGATCTCCGCAGGGCTTCGCCTAAGCACTACGAAAATATGACCGGGGGTGTAAACGGTGGAGGGGGCGCCGCACACGGCTAAGCAATTGTTTTGGGTGTGCTAGGCTCCCCCTCCCACATATATATTGGTGGGAGGGAGAGGGGAGAGGCCAAGGGGCACCCCAAGTAGGTCCGAATCCTACTTGGGCTCCTCCCCTTGGCCGCGCCCCCCTGCCATATTTGTCAGAGGGGGGATGGAAAGGGGGGAGAGGAAGGAAGGGGGGAGGCTGAATCCCCCCTTTCCTTTCCCCACTTGGGCGGCTGCCATGGGGGGGGGGGTGCGCCAGTCCCTTGTGGGCTGGGGTGCTCCCCTCTAATGGCCCAATATGCCCACTAACCTCCCGGGGGTGTTCGGTACCCCCTCCGGTACTCCAATGACTACCCGGTACACTCTGAAACACTTCCGGTGTCCGAATACCATCGTCCTATATATCAATATTTACCTCTCTATCATTTTGAGACTCCTCGTCATGTCCGTGATCTCATCCGGGACTCTGAACAACATCCGGTCACCAAATTATATAACTCATATAACACTATATCGTTAATGAACGTTAAGCGTGCGGACCCTACGGGTTCGAGAACTATGTCGACATGACCAAGACACCTCTCCGGTCATTAACCAATAGCAGAACCTAGATGCCCATATTTGCTCCTACATATTCTATGAAGATCTTTATCGGTCGAACCTTATGGCAACATATCTAATTCCCTTTGTCCATCGGTATGTTACTTGCCCGAGATTCGATCGTCGGTATCTTCATACCTAGTTCAATCTCATTACTGGCAAGTCTCTTTACTCGTTCTGTAATACATCATCTTTCAACTAACTCATTAGTCACTATGCTTGCAAGGCTTCATATGGTGTGTGTTATCGAGAGGGCCCAGAGATACCTCTCTGATACTCGGAGTGACAAATCCTAATCTCGATCCATGCCAAATCAGCAAACACCTTCCGAGATACCTGTAGAGCATATTTATGATCACCCAGTTACGTGGTGACATTTGATAGCACACAAGGTATTCCCCAGGTATCCGGGAGTTGCATAATCTCATAGTCGGAGGAATATGTATTTGACATGAAGAAAGCAATAGCGATAAACTAAACGATCAATATGCTAAGCTAATGGATGGGTCTTGTCCATCACACCATTCTCCTAATGATGTGATCCCGTTATCAAATAACAACTCATGTATATGGCTAGGAAACATTAACCATCTTTGGTCAAGGAGCTAGTCTAGTAGAGGCTCACTAGGGACATGGTATTTGCTTATGTATCCACACATGTATTTAAGTTTCCGGTCAATACAATTATAGCATGAATAATAAACCTTTATCATGATTTAGGAAATATAATAATAACCATTTTATTATTTCCTCTAGGGCATATTTCCATCAGTCTCCCACTTGCACTAGAGTCAATAATCTAGTTCACATCGTCATGTGATTAACACCCATAGTTCACATCGCCATGTGAGCAACACCCAAAGAGTTTACTAGAGTCAATAATCTAGTTCACATCGCCATCTGATTAACACCCAAAGAGTACTAAGGTGTGATCATGTTTTGCTTGTGAGATAATTTTAGTCAACGGGTCTGTCACATTCAGATCCGTATGTATTTTGCAAATTTCTATGTCTACAATGCTCTGCGTGGAGCTACTCTAGCTAATTGCTCCCACTTTCAATATATATCGAGATTGAGACTCAGAGTCATCTGAATCAGTGTCAAAGCTTGCATCGACGTAACCCTTTACGTCGAACTCTTTATCATCTCCATAACCGAGAAATATTTCCTTGGTCCTCTTAGGTAACTAAGGATCATTTTGACCAATGTCCAGTGATCTACACCTAGATCACTATTGTACCCCTTTGCCAAACTCATGTCAAGGTTCATAATAGGTCTGGTACACAGTACGACATACTTTATAGAACCTATGGCTGAGGCATAGGGAATGACTTTTATTCTCTCTCTATCTTCTGCCGTGGTCGGGTTTTGAGTCTTACTCAACTTCACACTTTACAATACAGGCTAGAACTCCTTCTTTGATTGATCCATTTTGAACTCCTTCAAAATCTTGTCAAGGTATGTACTCATTGAAAATCTTATCAAGCATCTTGATCTATCTCTATAGATCTTGATGCCTAATATGTAAGCAGCTACACCGAGGTCTTTCATTGAAAAATTCTTATTCAAGTATCCTTTCATGCTATCCAGAAATGCTATATCATTTCCAATCAACAATATGTCATCCACATATAATATCAGAAATGCTACAGAGCTCCCACTCACTTTCTTATAAATACAGGCTTCACCATAAGTCTATAAAAAACCATATGCTTTGATCACCTCATCAAAGCGTATATTCCAATTCCGAGATGCTTGCACCAGTCCATAGATGGATCGCTGGAGTTTGCACACTTTGTTAGCACCTTTAGGATCGACAAAACCTTCTGGTTGCATCATATACAACTCTTCTTTAAGAAATCCATTAAGGAATGCAGTTTTGACGTCCATTTGCCAGATTTCATAATTATAAAATGCGGCAATTGCCAACATGATTCGGACTGATTTAAGCATCGCCTACGGCTGAGAAGGTCTCATCGTAGTCAACCCCTTGAACTTGTCGAAAACCTTTCTCGACAAGTCAAGCTTTGTACATGGTGACATTACCATCAGCGTTTGTCTTCTTCTTGAAGATCCATTTATTCTCAATGGCTTGCCGATCATCGAGCAAGTCCACCAAAGTCCATACTTTCTTCTCATACATGGATCCTATCTCAGATTTCATGGCATCAAGCCATTTTTCGGAATCTGGGCTCATCATAGTTTCTTCATAGTTCGAAGGTTCGTCATTGTCTAACAACATGACTGAAGAAAATATGCCCTAGAGGCAATAATAAATTTGTTGTTTTATATTTCCTTATATCATGATAAATTTTTATTATTCATGCTAGAATTGTATTAACCGAAAACTTGATACATGTGTGGATACATGGACAAAACACAGTGTCCCTAGTCTTCATGTCATATACATATTCCTTTGACTATGAGATTATGCAACTCCCGAATACCGGAGGAATGCCTTGTGTGCTATCAAACGTCACAACGTAACTGGGTGATTATAAAGATGCTCTACAGGTATCTCCGAAGGTGTTTGTTGGGTTGGCATAGATCGAGATTAGGATTTGTCACTCTGAGTATCGAAGAGGTATCTTTGGTCCTCTCGGTAATACACATCATAAGCCTTGCAAACAAAGTGACTAATGAGTTAGTTGAGGGATGATGTATTACAGAACGAGTAAAGAGACTTGCCGATAACGAGATTGAACTAGGTATGAAGATATCGACGATCGAATCTCGGGCAAGTAACATACCAATGACAAAGGGAATAACGTATGTTGTCATTATGGTTTGACCGATAAAAATCTCCGTAGAATATGTAGGAGCCAATATGAGCATCCAGGTTCCGCTATGAGTTATTGACCGGAGAGGTGACTCGGTCATATCTACATAGTTCTCGAACCCGTAGGATCCGCACGCTTAACGTTCGATGACGATTTAGTATTACATGAGTTATGTGATTTGGTGACCGAATGTTGTTCGGAGTCCCGGATGAGCTCACAGACATGACGAGGAGTCTCAAAATGGCCGAGAGGTAAAGATTGACATATAGGATGATGGTATTTGGACACCGGATAGTATCGGGTATTTATCGGAGTACCGGGGGGGTATCGGAACCCTCCGGGGGAATAATGGGCCTTATGGGCCATGAGAGGGGAGCACACCAGCCCACTAGGGGTCCCCCCTTAGGCAGGAGGCCGAATTGGAGAAGGAAGAGGGGGTTCATGAAAGTGCAACTAATCCCTGGGTGGTTTTGGTAATTCATAACAACATATAGCTCATTGAACTAATACCCTTTCGAGTTGATTATTTCAGAAAGTTCAATGATTGGCATGGCATGGACTAGAGATGTGGACGCCTCAAAATTCTAAGGACAAATATTGGCAAAATCTCAAGACTCTTCATTTCTATTTTAGTGGTCCAGGATCACATTGAGTCCATAGGAAAACCAATACTATTAAAAGGGGATGAGGTGTTGCTTAATGGTCTACTTACTCAAAATGCTTAGTGATATGCTCCAAATCCCCTCAACCACTTTCTCATATCCAGATATGTCCTAAACCTAAAGTCAAACTCGGCCCCACCAATTTGATTCATACGGCGCCACCGAGTTCACTTGACATAGCCATAGCCAGAAACACTAATCAGTTCGGTCTCACCGATAGGGATCTCGGTCTCACAGATATGGGATTGCAAACTCTCTGTTTCCCTTCGTAACATTTCGATCTCACCGAAATGAGCGATCGGTCCCACCGAGTTCACAGTGCAAACTCTCTGTTTCTCTTTCGTAACATTTCGGTATCACCGAAAGGAGCGATCGGTCCCACCGAGTTTTCCTGACCAACTCTCGGTTTGCTTGTTACTGAAATTGGTCTCACCGAGTTGAAGTAATCGGTCAAACCGAGATCAAGTTTTGCCCTAACCCTAGCTCATCGGTCCCACTGAGTTGATCATGTCGGTCCCGCCGAAAATCCTAACGTTCACATTTTGAACTGAATCGGTCCCACCGAGTTCATACATTCGGTCTGACCGAGTTGGCTCTTTTGTTTGTAATGGTTAGATTTTGGCGGAGGCTATATATACCCCTCTACCCTCCTCTCCATCAGTGAGAGAACCATCAGAACGTGCCTACACTTCCAGCATTCATTTTCTGAGAGAGAACCACCTACTCATGTGTTGAGACCAAGACATTCCAATCCAACCACAAGAATCTTGATCTCTAGCCTTCCCCAAGTTGCTTTCCACTCAAATCATCTTTCCACCATAGCCAAATCTGTGAGAGAGAGTTGAGTGATGGGGAGACTATCGTTTGAAGCACAAGAGCAAGGAGTTCATCATCAACACACCGTCTATTACCTTTTGGAGAGTGGTGTCTCCTAGATTGGTTAGGTGTCACTTGGGAGCCTCCGTCAAGATTGTGGAGTTGAACCAAGGAGTTTGTCAGGGCAAGTAGATCGCCTACTTCATGAAGATCTACCCAAGTAAGGCAAGTCCTTCATCGGTGATGGTCATGGTGGGATAGACAAGGTTGCTTCTTCGTGGACCCTTCGTGGGTGGAGCCCTCCGTGGACTCGCGCAACCTTTACCCTTCGTGGGTTGAAGTCTCTGATACGTCTTCGCCGTATCTATAATTTTCGATTGTTCCATGCCAATATTCTACAACTTCCATATACTTTTTGGCAACTTTTTATACTATTTTTGGGACTAACATATTGATCCAGTGCCCAGTGTCAGTTCCTGTCTGTTGCATGCTTTTGGTTTCGCAGAATATCCATATAAAACAGAATCCAAACGGGATAAAAACGGACGGAGAATTATTTTGGAATATTTGTAATTTTTGGGAAGAAAATCAACGCGAGACGGTGCCCGAGGTGGCCACGAGGGTGGGGCCCACGGCCACTACAAGCAGGCGCGCCCCCACCCTCGTGGGCCCCTCGTAAGGCGGTTGATGCTCTACTTTGGCCGCAAGAAAGCTAATTTTTGGAAAAAGATCTGGGCAAAGATTTCAACCCAATCGGAGTTACGGATCTCCGGATATAAAAGAAACGGTGAAAGGGCAGCAGAACAGAACACAGAAACAGAGAGATAGATCCAATCTCGGAGGGGCTCTCGCCCCTCCCACGCCATGGAGGCCAAGGACCAGAGGAGAAACCCTTCTCCCATCTAGGGAGGAGGTCAAGGAAGAAGAAGACGAAGGGGCCCCCTCTCCCCTTCTCTTCCGGTGGCGCCGGAACGCCGCCGTGGCCATCATCATCACCGCAATCTTCACCAACAACTTCACCGCCATCATCACCAACTCTTCCCCCCTCTATGCAGCGGTGTAACCTCTCTCTTACCCGCTGTAATCTCTACTAAAACATGGTGCTCAACGCTATATATTATTTCCCAATGATGTATGGCTATCCTATGATGTTTGAGTAGATCCGTTTTGTCCTATGGGCTATTTGTGAAGGAAATATGCCCTAGAGGAAATAATGAAGTATTATTTATTTTCTTATATCATGATAAATGTTTATTATTCATGCTAGAATTGTATTAACCGGAAACATAATACATGTGTGAATACATAGACAAACAGAGTGTCACTAGTATGCCTCTACTTGACTAGCTCGTTAATCAAAGATGGTTATGTTTCCTAGCCAAAGACATGAGTTGTCATTTGATTAACGGGATCACCTCATTAGGAGAATGACGTGATTGACTTGACCCATTCCGTTAGCTTAGCACCCGATCGTTTAGTATGTTGCTATTACTTTCTTCACGATTTATACATGTTCCTATGACTATGAGATTATGCAACTCCCGTTTACCGGAGGAACACTTTGTGTGCTACCAAACGTCACAACATAAATGGGTGATTATAAAGGTGCTCTACAGGTGTCTCCAAAGGTACTTGTTGGGTTGGCGTATTTCGAGATTAGGATTTGTCACTCCGATTGTCGGAGAGGCATCTCTGGGCCCACTCAGTAATGCACATCACTATAAGCCTTGCAAGCATTGTGACTAATGAGTTAGTTGCGGGATGATGTATTACGGAACGAGTAAAGAGACTTGCCGGTAACGAGATTGAACTAGGTATCGAGATACCGACGATCGAATCTCGGGCAAGTAACACACCGATGACAAAGGGAACAACGTATGTTGTTATGCGGTCTGACCGATAAAGATCTTCGTAGAATATGTAGGAACCAATATGAGCATCCAGGTTCCGCTATTGGTTATTGACCGGAGAGGTGTCTCGGTCATGTCTACATAGTTCTCGAACCCGTAGGGTCCGCACGCTTAAAGTTACGATGACAGTTATATTATGAGTTTATATGTTTTGATGTACCGAAGGTTGTTCGGAGTCCCGGATGTGGTCACGGACATGACGAGGAGTCTCGAAATGGTCGAGACATAAAGATTGATATATTGGACGACTATATTCGGACACCGGAAGTGTTCCGAAGAAGTTTTGGATTTAACCGGAGTGCCGGAGGGTTACCGGAACCCCCCGGGGAAGTATTGGGCCTTAGTGGGCCTAGAGGGGAGAGAGGGCAGCAGCCAGGAGGTGGCGCGCCCCCTCCCAGGAGGAATCCTAGTTGGACTAGGAGAGGGGGCGCAGCCCCCTTTCCCTCTCCCTCTCCCTCTCTTTCCTTCCCCCCCTCTTTTCCTAGTTGGACTAGGAAAGGGGAGTCCTACTCCTACTAGGAGGAGGACTCCCCCCCTCTCCTTGGCATGCCTAGGGCAGCCGGCCTCCCCCTTGCTCCTTTATATACGGGGGCAGGGGGCACCTCCAAACACACTTGATATACGATATTTTAGCTGTGTGCGGTGCCCCCCTCCACCATATTACACCTCGATAATACCATTGCGGAGCTTAGGTGAAGCCCTGCGTCGGTGGAACATCATCATCGTCACCACGCCGTCGTGCTGACGAAACTCTCCCTCAACACTCGGCTGGATCGGAGTTCGAGGGATGTCATCGAGCTGAACGTGTGCTAAACTCGGAGGTGCCGTGCGTTCGGTACTTGATCAGTCGGATCGTGAAGACGTACGACTACATCAACCGCGTTGTGATAACGCTTCCGCTGTCGGTCTACGAGGGTACGTGGACAACACTCTCCCCTCTCGTTGCTATGCATCACCATGATCTTGCGTGTGCGTAGGAAATTTTTGAAATTATTACGTTCCCCAACAGTGGTATCCGAGCCTGGTTTTATGCGTTGATGCTATGCACGAGTAGAACACAAGTGAGTTGTGGGCGATATAAGTCATACTGCTTACCAGCATGTCATACTTTAGTTCAGCGGTATTGTGAGATGAAGCGGCCCGGACCGACATTACGCGTACGCTTACGCGAGACTGGTTTCACCGTTGCGAGCACTCGTTGCTTAAAGGTGACTGGCGGGTGTCTGTCTCTCTCACTTTAGTTGAACCGAGTGTGGCTACGCCCGGTCCTTGCGAAGGTTAAAACAGCACCAACTTGACAAACTATCGTTGTGGTTTTGATGCGTAGGTAAGAACGGTTCTTGCTAAGCCCGTAGCAGCCACGTAAAACTTGCAACAACAAAGTAGAGGACGTCTAACTTGTTTTTGCAGGGCATGTTGTGATGTGATATGGTCAAGACATGATGTGATATAATTTGTTGTATGAGATGATCATGTTTTGTAACCGAGTTATCGGCAACTGGCAGGAGCCATATGATTGTCGCTTTATTATATGAAATGCAATCGCCATGTAATAGTTTTACTTCATCACTAAGCGGTAGCGATAGTCGTAAAAGCTAAGTTGGCGAGACGACAACGATACTACGATGGAGATCAAGGTGTCGCGCCGGTGACGATGGTGATCATGACGGTGCTTCGGAGATGGAGATCACGAGCACGGTGCTTCGAAGATGGAGATCACAAGCACAAGATGATGATGGCCATATCATATCACTTATATTGATTGCATGTGATGTTAATCCTTTATGCATCTTATCTTTCTTTGATTGACGGTAGCATTATAAGATGATCTCTCACTAAAATTTCAAGATAAAAGTGTTCTCCCTGAGTATGCACCGTTGCGAAAGTTCTTCGTGCTGAGACACCACGTGATGATTGGGTGTGATAGGCTCTACGTTCAAATACAACGGGTGCAAAACAGTTGCACACGCGGAATACTCAGGTTAAACTTGACGAGCCTAGCATATGCAGATATGGCCTCGGAACGCAGAGACCGAAAGGTCGAACGTGAATCATATAGTAGATATGATCAACATAGTGATGTTCACCATTGAAACTACTCCATCTCACGTGATGATCGGACATGGTTTAGTTGATTTGGATCACGTAATCACTTAGATGATTAGAGGGATGTCTATCTAAGTGGGAGTTCTTAAGTAATATGATTAATTGAACTTAAATTTATCATGAACTTAGTCCTGATAGTATTTTGCAAATTATGTTGTAGATCAATAGCTCACATTGTTGCTTCCCTGTGTTTATTTTTTGATATGTTCCTAGAGAAAAATTATGTTGAAAGATGTTAGTAGCAAAGATGCGGATTGGATCCGTAATCTGAGGATTATCCTCATTGCTGCACAGAAAAATTATGTCCTTGATGCACCGCTAGGTGACAGACCTATTGCAGGAGCAGATGCAGACGTTATGAACGTTTGGCTAGCTCAATATGATGACTACTTGATAGTTTAGTGCACCATGCTTAACGGCTTAGAATCGGGACTTCAAAGACATTTTGAACGTCATGGACCATATGAGATGTTCCAGGAGTTGAAGTTAATATTTCAAGCAAATACCCGAGTTGAGAGATATGAAGTCTCCAACAAGTTCTATAGCTAAAAGATGGAGGAGAATCGCTCAACTAGTGAGCATGTACTCAGATTGTCTGGGTACTACAATCGCTTGAATCAAGTGGGAGTTAATCTTCCAGATAAAATAGTGATTGACAGAATTCTCTAGTCACCATCACCAAGTTAGTAGAACTTCGTGATGAACTATAGTATGCAAGGGATGACGAAAGTAATTCCCGAGCTCTTCGTGATGCTGAAATCGACGAAGGTAGAAATCAAGAAAAACATCAAGTGTTGATGGTTGACGAGACCACTAGTTTCAAGAAAAGGGCAAAGGGAAGAAGGGGAACTTCAAGAAGAACGGCAAGCAAGTTGCTGCTCAAGTGAAGAAGCCTAAGTCTGGTCCTAAGCATGAGACTAAGTGCTTCTACTGCAAAGGGACTGGTCACTGGAAGCGGAACTGCCCCAAGTATTTGGTGGATAAGAAGGATGGCAAAGTGAACAAAGGTATATTGGATATACATGTTATTGATGTGTATTTTACTAGTGTTCTTAGCAACCCCTCGGTATTTGATACTAGTTCAGTTGCTAAGAGTAGTAACTCGAAACGGGAGTTGCAGAATGAACAGAAACTAGTTAAGGGTGAAGTGACGATGTGTGTTGGAAGTAGTTCGAAGATTGATATGATCATCATCGCACACTCCCTATACTTTCGGGATTAGTGTTGAAACTAAATAAGTGTTATTTGGTGTTTGCGTTGAGCATGAATATGATTTGATCATGTTTGTTGCAATACGGTTATTCATTTAAATTAGAGAATAATTGTTGTTCTGTTTACATGAATAAAACCTTCGATGGTCATACACCCAATAAAATGGTTTGTTGGATCTCGATCGTAGTGATACACATATTCATAATATTGAAGGCAAAAGATGAAAAGTTAATAATGATAGTGCAACTTGTTTGTGGCACTGCGTTTAGGTCATATTGGTGTAAAGCGCATGAAGAAACTCCATGCTGATGGGATTTTGGAGTCACTTGATGCTTGCGAACCATGCCTCATGGGCAAGATGACTAAAACGCCGTTCTCCGGAACTATGGAGAGAGCAACAGATTTGTTGGAAGTCATACATACAGATGTATGTGGTCCAATGAATATTGAGGCTCGTGGCGGATATCGTTATTTTCTGACCTTCACAGATGATTTGAGCAGATATGGGTATATCTACTTGATGAAACATAAGTCTGAAGCATTTGAAAAGTTCAAAGAATTTCAGAGTGAAGTGGAAAATCATCGTGAAAGAAAATAAGGTTTCTACGATCTGATCGCGGAGACAAATATTTGAGTTACGAGTTTGGTCTTCAATTAAAACAATGTGGAATAGTTTCACAAATTTGTGCCACCTGGAACACCACAGCATAATGGTGTGTCCGAACGTCATAACCGTACTTTATTGGATATAGTGCAATCTATGATGTCTCTTACCGATCTACCACTATCGTTTTGGGGTTATGCATTAGAGATAGCTGCATTCACGTTAAATAGGGTACCATCTAAATCCGTTGAGACGACATCTTATGAACTGTGGTTTGGCAAGAAACCAAAGTTGTCGTTTCTTAAAGTTTGGGGTTGCGATGCTTATGTGAAAAAGTTTCATCCTGATAAGCTCAAACCCAAATCGGAGAAATGTGTCTTCATAGGATACCCAAAGGAGACAGTTGGGTACACCTTCTATCACAGATCCGAAGGCAAGACATTCGTTGCTAAGAATGGATCCTTTCTGGAGAAGGAGTTTCTCTCGAAAGAAGTGAGTGGGAGGAAAGTAGAACTTGATGAGGTAACTATACCTGCTCCCTTATTGGAAAGTAGTTCATCTCAGAAATCTGTTCCTGTGACTCCTACACCAATTAGTGAGGAAGTTAATGATGATGATCATGTAACTTCAGATCAAGTTACTACCAAACCTCGTAGGTAAACCAGAGTAAGATCCGCACCAGAGTGGTACGGTAATCCTGTTCTGGAGGTTATGTTACTAGACCATGACAAACCTACGAACTATGAAGAAGTGATGGTGAGCCCAGATTCCGCAAAATGGCTTGAAGCCATGAAATCCGAGATGGGATCCATGTATGAGAACAAAGTATGGACTTTGGTTGACTTGCCCGATGGTCGGCAAGCCATTGAAAATAAATGGATCTTCAAGAGGAAGACAGACAGTGATAGTAGTGTTACTATCTACAAAGCTAGAATTGTCGCAAAAAGGTTTTCGACAAGTTCAAGGTGTTGACTATGATGAGAGTTTCTCACTCGTATCTATGCTTAAATCTGTCTGAATCATGTTAGCAATTGACGCATTTTATGAAATATGGCAAATGGATAAACAAAACCGCATTCCTTAATGGATTTATTAAAGAAGAGTTGTATATGATGCAACCAGAAGGTTTTGTCAATTCTAAAGGTGCTAACAAAATATGCAAGCTCCATCGATCCATCTATGGACTGGTGCAAGCATCTCGGAGTAGGAATATACGCTTTGATAAGTTGATCAAAGGATATAGTTTTATACAGACTTGCGGTGAAGCCTGTATTTACAAGAAAGTGAGTGGGAGCACTACAACATTTCTGATAAGTATATGTGAATGACATATTGTTGATCGGAAATAATGTAGAATTATTCTGCAAAGCATAAAGGAGTGTTTGAAAGGAGTTTCCAAAGAAAGACCTCGGTGAAGCTGCTTACATATTGAGCATCAAGATCTACAGAGATAGATGAAGACGCTTGATAAGTTTTTCAATGAGTACATACCTTAACAAGATTTTGAAGTAGTTCAAAATAGAACAGTCAAAGAAAGAGTTCTTGTCTGTGTTACAAGGTGTGAAATTGAGTAAGACTCAAAGCCCGACCACGGCAGAAGATAGAAAGAGAATGAAAGTCATTCCCTATGCCTTGGCCATAGGTTCTATAAAGTATGCCATGCTGTGTACCAGATCTATTGTATACCCTACACTGATTTTGGCAAGGGAGTACAATAGTGATCTAGGAGTAGATCACTGGACAGTGGTCAAAATTATCCTTAGTGGAATAAGGATATGTTTCTCGATTATGGAAGTGACAAAAGGTTCGTCGTAAAGGGTTACGTCAATGCAAGTTTTGACACTAATCTAGATGACTCTAAGTCTCAGTCTAGATACATATTGAAAGTGGGAGCAATTAGCTAGAGTAGCTCCGTGCAGAGCATTGTAGACATAGAAATTTGCAAAATACTTACGGATCTGAATGTGACAGACCCGTTGAACTAAATTATCTCACAATCAAAACATGATCACACCTTAGTACTCTTTGGGTGTTAATCACATAGTGATGTGAACTAGATTATTGACTCTAGTAAACCCTTTGAGTGTTGGTCACATAGAGATGTGAACTATGGGTGTTAATCACATGGTGATGTGAATTATTGTGTTAAATCACATGGCGATGTGAACTAGATTATTGACTCTAATGCAAGTGGGAGACTGAAGGAAATATGCCCTAGAGGCAATAATAAAGTATTATTTATTTCCTTATATCATGATAAATGTTTATTATTCATGCTAGAATTGTATTAACCGGAAACATAATACATGTGTGAATACATAGACAAACAGAGTGTCACTAGTATGCCTCTACTTGACTAGCTCGTTAATCAAAGATGGTTATGTTTCCTAGCCATAGACATGAGTTGTCATTTGATTAACGGGATCACCTCATTAGGAGAATGACGTGATTGACTTGACCCATTCCGTTAGCTTAGCACTCGATCGTTTAGTATGTTGCTATTACTTTCTTCATGACTTATACATGTTCCTATGACTATGGGATTATGCAACTCCCGTTTACCGGAGGAACACTTTGTGTGCTACCAAACGTCACAACGTAAATGGGTGATTATAAAGGTGCTCTACAGGTGTCTCCAAAGGTACTTGTTGGGTTGGCGTATTTCGAGATTAGGATTTGTCACTCCGATTGTCGAAGAGGTATCTCTGGGCCCACTCAGTAATGCACATCACTATAAGCCTTGCAAGCATTGTGACTAATGAGTTAGTTGCGGGATGATGTATTACGGAACGAGTAAAGAGACTTGCCGGTAACGAGATTGAACTAGGTATCGAGATACCGACGATCGAATCTCGGGCAAGTAACATACCGATGACAAAGGGAACAACGTATGTTGTTATGCGGTCTGACCGATAAAGATCTTCGTAGAATATGTAGGAACCAATATGAACATCTAGGTTCCGCTATTGGTTATTGACCGGAGAGGTGTCTCGGTCATGTCTACATAGTTCTCGAACCCGTAGGGTCCGCACGCTTAAAGTTACGATGACAGTTATATTATGAGTTTATATGTTTTGATGTACCGAAGGTTGTTCGGAGTCCCGGATGTGATCACGGACATGACGAGGAGTCTCGAAATGGCCGAGACATAAAGATTGATATATTGGACGACTATATTCGGACACCGGAAGTGTTCCGAAGAAGTTTCGGATTTAACCGGAGTGCCGGAGGGTTACCGGAACCCCCCAGGGAAGTATTGGGCCTTAGTGGGCCTAGAGGGGAGAGAGAGGGCAGCAGCCAGGAGGTGGCGCGCCCCCTCCCAGGAGGAATCCTAGTTGGACTAGGAGAGGGGGGCGCAGCCCCCTTTCCCTCTCCCTCTCCCTCTCTTTCCTCCCCCCCCCCTCTTTTCCTAGTTGGACTAGGAAAGGGGAGTCCTACTCCTACTAGGAGGAGGACTCCCCCCCTCTCCTTGGCGCGCCTAGGGCAGCCGGCCTCCCCCTTGCTCCTTTATATACGGGGGCAGGGGGGCACCTCCAAACACACTTGATATACGATATTTTAGCCGTGTGCGGTGCCCCCCTCCACCATATTACACCTCGATAATACCGTTGCGGAGCTTAGGCGAAGCCCTGCGTTGGTGGAACATCATCGTCGTCACCACACCGTCGTGCTGACGAAACTCTCCCTCAACACTCGGCTGGATCGGAGTTCGAGGGATGTCATCGAGCTGAACGTGTGCTGAACTCGGAGGTGCCGTGCGTTCGGTACTTGATCGGTCGGATCGTGAAGACGTACGACTACATCAACCGCGTTGTGATAACGCTTCCGCTGTCGGTTTACGAGGCTACGTGGACAACACTCTCCCCTCTCATTGCTATGCATCACCATGATCTTGCGTGTGCGTAGGAAATTTTTGAAATTACTACGTTCCCCAACAATTTGATGATTAAGATTGGTTTGAGTTACATGTTTTATTATTGGTGTTGTCCTATGGTGCTCTCTGTGTCGCGCAAGCGTGAGGGATTCCCGCTGTAGGGTTTGCAATATGTTCATGATTTGCTTATGGTGGGTGGCGTGAGCGACAGAAGCACAGACCCGAGTAAGTAGGTTGTTTGCGTATGGGATAAAGAGGACTTGATGCTTTAATGCTATGGTTGGGTTTTACCTTAATGATCTTTAGTAGTTGCGGATGCTTGCTAGAGTTCCAATCATAAGTGCATATGATCCAAGTAGAGAAAGTATGTTAACTTATGCCTCTCCCTCAAATAAAATTGCAATAATGATTACCGGTATAGTTATCGATTGCCTAGGGCAAATAACTTTCTCGTAACAAAAAGCTCTTTACTAAAACTAATTTAGTTGTGTCTTTATCTAAACAGCCCGCAGCTTTTATTTACATGCTCTTTACTTTCTTGCAAGCCTATCCAAAAACACCTACAAAGTACTTCTAGTTTCATACTTGTTCCCGGTAAAGCGAACGTCAAGTGTGCGTAGAGTTGTATCGGTGGTCGATAGAACTTGAGGGAATATTTGTTCTACCTTTAGCTCCTCATTGGGTTCGACACTCTTACTTATCGAAAGAGGCTACAATTGATCCCCTATACTTGTGGGTTATCAAGACCTTTTTCTGGCACCGTTGCCGGGGAGCAATAGAGTGGGTGAATATTCTCGTGTGTGCTTGTTTGCTTTATCACTAAGTAATTTTTATTTGCTGTTCTTAGTTGTTCTTTATCTTTAGTTATGGATATGGAACATGAAATACCAAAAAAATTAGGTGTACTTGCTGTCATGGAGATGAGGAACCTCCTAAAACCCTCGATGCTCGTTATGTGACAGAAATTATGTACTACTTTGATAATCCTGAGAAAACCCCATTTAATCTAGTAATGGGAGTAATGTTGGATCAACGTGAATACTTTAGGGATTATTGCTTGACACAAAAAGGGAAACTATTATGGGATCAAATTTATATGTTGAAGTGGTATGCTCGGCAAGTATGCTTGAGATATGATTATACTTGTTGCTCTAGGATGAAGGCTCCACACCTTCCCTTTTCATGCAAATTTAATGATAATGAAACCTTAGCTTCTTATGCTAATGGTATATATGATTACTATGATGTGGAACAAATAGAAGAATTTGTTGCTTTTATGGGTGCTTATGAAATTGAATCTATGTTTAAAGAGTTTGAAGATTTTGATGATGCTGTTTATAGACCTGAAAATTTAGCTATCCTCAAATATTGCTATGTGAATTATGAATACAATTCCGATATTAATGCACTTATTGAGAAAGTCTCCGCTGTCCAAGAAGAGACTAATATTTTGCAGGAATCTATGGAAGAAGAAGTTGATGAAACTGTGAGCTCATTGGATGAAAAAGATGAGGAAGAGAGCGAAGAACAAAAGGAGGAAGAGCGGATTGATCACCCGTGCCCACCTTCTAATGAGAGTAACTCTTCAACTCATACATTGTTTAATTCCCCTTCATGCTTACCGAAGGATGATTGCTATGATGACAGTTATGATCCCTTTGATTCTTTTGAAATATCCCTTTTTGATGATGCTTGCTATGCTTGTGGCCAAGATGCCAATATGAATTATGCTTATGGAGATTAACTTGCTATAGTTCCTTATGATAAACATGAAATTGTTGCTATTGCTCCCACGCATGATAGTCCTATTATCTTTTTGAATTCTCCCGACTACACTATATCGGAGAAGTTTGCACTTATTAAGGATTATATTGATGGGTTGCCTTTTACTATTACACATGATGATTTTGATGAATATAATATGCATGTGCTTTCTGCTCCTACTTGCAATTATTATGAGAGAGGAACTATATCTCCACCTCTCTATGTTTCCAACACGATAAAATTGCAAGAAACTGTCGATACTATGTATTGGCCTTTACTTTGTGTGCATGAATTGTTCTTTTATGACATGCCGATGCATAGGAAGAGAGTTAGACTTCGTCATTACATGATATATGTTACTTTGTGCTCACTACTAAATTACAAATCATTGCTAATTAAAATTGGCTTTGATATACCTTGGGATCCGGGTGGATTCACTACTTGAGCACTATATGCCTAGCTTAATGGCTTTAAAGAAAGCGCTGCCAGGGAGACAACCCGGAAGTTTTAGAGAGTCATTTATTTCTGTTGAGTTCTTTCATATAGTTTAAAAACAACAAAAATAAAGAGGGGAACCCAAAAAATTTCAAAAAGAAAAGCGAAAGTGAGAAAGACAAGCATTGTTGAAGTGGGAGCTAGCCTTGAACTTTGTTCATGCTCACGGAAACTTTGTGAATCTTGATTACAGAAACTTTAAAAAAAATTATCCCCTTGTACAATTCCGTTGTATTATAAAAATAATGTGCCAAGGTTTGCCTTTAGGATGGTTACAATGCTTGTTGGTTTGTGCGGTGCAGGACAGAAACTTTGGCAGTAGTGCCTGATTTTACATTTTTTTACTGGAACGTCAAATGGTTCTGATTCTTTTTGCACTGTCTTGATATACAAATTGTTTATTTTTCCTAATTATTGAAGAATTTTTCAAGTATCAGAAGTATGGTGAATGTTCAGATTATTACAGACTGTTCTGTTTTAGACAGATTTTGTTTTTGATGCATAGTTTGCTTGTTTTGATGAAACTATCGATTTATATCAGTGGATTAAGCCATGAAAAAGTTATACTACAGTAGACACAATGCAAAAGCAAAATATGAATTGGTTTGCAACAGTACTTAGAGTAGTGATTTGCTTTATTATACTAACGGATCTTACCGAGTTTTCTGTTGGAGTTTTGTGTGGATGAAGTGTTCGATGATCGAGAAGGTCTCGATATGAGAAGAAGGAAGAGAGGCAAGAGCTCAAGCTTGGGGATGCCCGAGGCACCCCAAGTAAATATTTAAGGAGACTCAAGCGTCTAAGCTTGGGGATGCCCCGGAAGTCATCCCCTCTTTCTTCAACAAATATCGGTATGTTTTCGGATTCGTTTCATTCATGTGATATGCGCAAATCTTGGAGCATCTTTTGCATTTAGTTTTCACTTTTCTTTTATGCACCATGCTGGTATGAGATGGTCCTTGGTTGATTTATAGAATGCTCTTTGCACTTCACTTATATCTTTTGAGTATGGCTTTATAGAATGCTTCTTGTACTTCACTTATATCATTTGAAGTTTGGATTGCCTGTTTCTCTTCACATAGACAACCACCATTTGTAGAATGCTCTTTTGCTTCACTTATATTTGTTAGAGCGTGGGCATATCTTTTGTAGAAAGAATTAAACTCTCTTGCTTCACTTATATCTATTTAGAGAGATGACAGGAACTGGTCATTCACATGGTTAGTCATAAAATCCTACATAAACTTGTAGATCGCTGAATATGATATGTTTGATTCCTTGCAATATTTTTGCGTTATAAAGATGGTGATATTAGAGTCATGCTAGTGGGTAGTTGTGCATGAGTATAAATACTTGTGTTGAGGTTTGTGATTCCCGTAGCATGCACGTATGGTGAACCGTTATGTGATGAAGTCGGAGCATGATTTATTTATTGATTGTCTTCCTTATGAGTGGCGGTCGGGGACGAGCGATGGTCTTTTCCTACCAATCTATCCCCCTAGGAGCATGCGTGTAGTACTTTGTTTCGATGACTAATAGATTTTCGCAATAAGTATGTGAGTTCTTTATGACTAATGTTGAGTCCATGGATTATGCGCACTCTCACCTTTCCATCATTGCTAGCCTCTTCGGTACCATGCATTGCCCTTTCTCACCTCGAGAGTTGGTGCAAACTTCGCCGGTGCATCCATACCCCGTGATATGATATGCTCTGTCACACATAAGCCTTATTATATCTTCCTCAAAACAGCCACCATACCTACCTATCATGGCATTTCCATAGCCATTCCGAGATATATTGCCATGCAACTTTCATCATCATCATATACATGACTCGAGCATTCATTGTCATATCTCTTTGCATGATGGTAAGATAGCTAGCATGATGTTTTCATGGCTTGTCCATTTTTTGATGTCATTGCTACGCTAGATCATTGCACATCCTGGTACACTGCCAGAGGCATTCATATAGAGTCATATCTTTGTTCTAGACATTGAGTTGTAATATTGAGTTGTAAGTAAATAAAAGTGTGATGATCATCATTATTAGAACATTGTCCCATGTGAGGTTATCAAAATAAAAGAGGCCAAAGAAGCCCAAATAAAAAAAGAGGCCAAAGAAGCCCAGCCAAAAATAGAAAAAAAATAAAAAAATAAATGTGAGAAAAGAGAGAAGGGACAATGTTACTATCCTTTTACCACACTTGTGCTTCAGAGTAGCACCATGTTCTTCATAGAGAGAGTATCCTATGCTTTCACTTTCATATACTAGTGGGAATTTTCATTATAGAACTTGGCTTGTATATTCCGATGATGGGCTTCCTCAAACGCCCGAGGTCTTCATGAGCAAGCAAGTTGGATGCACACCCACTTAGTTTTCAGTCTGAGCTTTCATACACTTATAGCTCTTAGTGCATCCGTTGCATGGCAATCCCTACTCACTCACATTGATATCTATTGATGGGCATCTCCATAGCCCATTGATACGCCTAGTTGATGTGAGACTATCTTCTCCTTTTGTCTTCTCCACACAACCTCCACCATCATATTCTATTCCACCTATAGTGCTATGTCCATGGCTCACACTCATGTATTGCGTGAAAGTTGAAAAGGTTTGAGAACGTCAAAAGTATGAAACAATTGCTTGGCTTGTCATCGGGGTTGTGCATGATTTGAATATTTTGTGTGGTGAAGATGGAGCATAGCCAGACTATATGATTTTGTAGGGATAACTTTCTTTGGCCATGTTATTTTGAAAAGACATGATTGCTTTATTAGTAGGCTTGAAGTATTATCGTTTTTATGTCAAATGATAGACTATTGCTTTGAATCACTCGTGTCTTAATATTCATGCCATGATTAGACATATGATCAAGATTATGCTAGGTAGCATTCCACATCAAAAATTATCTTTTTTATCATTTACCTACTCGAGGACGAGCAGGAATTAAGCTTGGGGATACTGATACGTCTCCGTCATTTCTATAATTTTTTATTGTTCCATGCCAATATTCTACAACTTCCATATACTTTTTGGCAACTTTTTATACTATTTTTGGGACTAACATATTGATCCAGTGCCCAGTGCCAGTTCCTGTCTGTTGCATGTTTTTGGTTTCGCAGAATATCCATATCAAACAGAATCCAAACAGGATAAAAACAGATGGAGAATTATTATGGAATATTTGTGATTTTTGGGAAGAAAATCAACGCGAGACGGTGCCCGAGGTGGCCACGAGGGTGGGGCCCACGGCCACTACAGGCAGGCGCGCCCCCCACCCTCGTGGGCCCCTCGTAAGGCAGTTGATGCTCTACTTTGTCCGCAAGAAAGCTAATTTTTGGAAAAAGATCTGGGCGAAGGTTTCAACCCAATCGGAGTTACGGATCTCCTGATATAAAAGAAATGGTGAAAGGGCAGCAGAACAGAATGCAGAAACAGAGAGAGACAAAGACAGACAGAGAGATAGATCCAATCTCGGAGGGGCTCTCGCCCCTCCCACGCCATGGAGGCCAAGGACCAGAGGGGAAACCCTTCTCCCATCTAGGGAGGAGGTCAAGGAAGAAGACGAAGGGGCCCCCTCTCCCCTTCTCTTCCGGTGGCGCCGGAACGCCGCCGTGGCCATCATCATCACCGCAATCTTCACCAACAACTTCACCACCATCATCACCAACTCTTCCCCCTCTATGCAGCGGTGTAACCTCTCTCTTACCCGCTGTAATCTCTACTTAAACATGGTGCTCAACGCTATATATTATTTCCCAATGATGTATGGCTATCCTATGATGTTTGAGTAGATCCGTTTTGTCCTATGGGCTATTTGATGATCAAGATTGGTTTGAGTTACATGTTTTATTATTGGTGCTGTCCTATGGTGCTCTCCGTGTCGCGCAAGCGTGAGGGATTCCCGCTGAAGGGTTTGCAATATGTTCATGATTTGCTTATGGTGGGTGGCGTGAGTGACAGAAGCACAGACCCGAGTAAGTAGGTTGTTTGCGTATGGGATAAAGAGGACTTGATGCTTTAATGCTATGGTTGGGTTTTACCTTAATGATCTTTAGTAGTTGCGGATGCTTGCTAGAGTTCCAATCATAAGTGCATATGATCCAAGTAGAGAAAGTATGTTAGCTTATGCCTCTCCCTCAAATAAAATTGCAATAATGATTACCGGTCTAGTTATCGATTGCCTAGGGACAAATAACTTTCTCGTAACAAAAAGCTCTTTACTAAAACTAATTTAGTTGTGTCTTTATCTAAACAGCCCCTAGCCTTTTATTTACGTGCTCTTTACTTTCTTGCAAGCCTATCCAAAAACACCTACAAAGTACTTCTAGTTTCATACTTGTTTCCGGTAAAGCGAACGTCAAGTGTGCGTAGAGTTGTATCGGTGGTCGATAGAACTTGAGGGAATATTTGTTCTACCTTTAGCTCCTTGTTGGGTTCGACACTCTTACTTATCGAAAGAGGCTACAATTGATCCCCTATACTTCTGGGTTATTAGTCTCCATCAACGTGGACGTACGATAGCACCACCTATCGGAACCATGCCAAAAATCTCCGTGTCTACATTGCGTTTGCCACTCCAAACCCCTCCCCTTTCCTTCATGTGCAATGTTTTACATTCCACTGCTATACTCTTAGAATTGCATGTGTAGGTTGATTGCTTGACTTGTGCTAAGTTGTTAAAATCTCCCAAGACTTAAAATTGGGAAAAGGCTAGATTTTTATTTGGTCAAGTAGTCTAATCACCCCCACCCTCTAGACCTACTTTTGATCCTACAGTTCGGCCCCCCTTTCCTTCCTCCCTTCCCTCTTCCCTTTTCCTCTCCGGTGAAATAAGGACGGGGGGCGAATTGGGATAGGACCCCAAGTAGGATTCCTCCTACTTCGGATGCCCCATGGCTGCTCCCCTCCCCCTCCCACCTATATATAGATGGGGAGGGGGCACCTAGAACACAGAACAACAATCGTTAGCCGTGTGCAGCGCCCCCTCCATAGTTTATGCCTCCGGTCATATCTTTGTAGTGCTTAGGCGAAGCCTTGCGCAGATCACTTCACCATCACCGTCACCACACCGTCGTGCTGACGGAATTCATCCTCTTCCTCGACACCTTTGCTGGATCAAGAGGACGAGGGACGTCATCGAGCTGAACGTGTGCAGAACTCGGAGGTGCCGTGCATTCGGTGCTTGATCGGTCGGATCTAGAATAAGTTCGACTACATCAACCGCTTTGTCCAATGCTTCCGCTTTCGGTCTACGAGGGTACATGGACACACTCTCCCCCTCTTGTTGCTATGCATCTCCTAGATAGATCTTGCGTGAGCGTAGGAATTTTTTTGAAATTGCATGCTACGTTTCCCATTAGTGGCATCTGAGCCAGGTCTATGCGTAGATGATATGCACGAGTAGAACACAAAGAGTTGTGGGCGGTGATCGTATTACTGCTTACCACCAATGTCTATTTTGATTCGGCGGTATTGTTGGATGAAGCGGCCTGGACCAACCTTACATGACCACGTTCATGAGACCGGTTCCACCGACAGACATGCAATTAGTTTTGCATAAAGGTGGTTGGCGGGTGTCTGTTTCTCCAACTTTAGTTGAATCGAATTTGACTGCAGCCGGTCCTTGTTGAAGGTTAAAACAGCAAACTTGATAAATCACCATTGTGGTTCTGATGCGTAGGTAAGAGCGGTTCTTGCTAGAAGCTCGTAGCAGCCACGTAAAACTTGCAACAACAAAGTAGAGGACATCTAACTTGTTTTTGAAGGGCATGTTGTGATGTGATATGGTCAAGAAATGATGTGATATACGTTATTGTATGAGATGATCATGTTTTGTAAAAGTTAGTGGCAAACGGCAGGAGCCTTATGGTTGTCTCTTTATTGTATGAAATGCAAATGCCATGTAATGCTTTACTTTATCACTGTGCATTAGCGATAGTTGTAGAAGCAATAGTTGGCGAGACGACCACGACGCTATGATAGAGATCAAGGTGTCAAGCCAGTGACGATGGAGATCATGACGATGCTTTGAAGATGGAGATCAAAAGCACAACATGATGATGGCCATATCATGTCACATATTTTGATTGCATGTGATTTTTATCTTTTATGGATCTTATTTTTCTTAGTACAGTGGTAACATTATTAGATGATCCATTAACTAAATTTCAAGGTATAAGTGTTCTCCCCGAGTATGCACCGTTGTGACAGTTTGTCGTGCTGAGACACCAACTGATGGTCGGGTGTGATAGACTCTATGTTCACATACAACGGGTGCAAGACAGTTTTGCACATGCGGAATACTCGGGTTAAACTTGACGAGCCTGGCATGTACAGACATGGCCTCGGAACACTGGAGACCGAAAGGTCGTATGTGAATCATATAGTAGATATGATCAACATAGAGATGTTCACCATTGATGACTACTCCATCTCACATGATGATCGGACATGGTTTAGTTGATTTGGATCACGTATCATTTAGATGACTCAAGGGATGTCTATCTAAGTGGGAGTTCTTAAGTAATATGATTAATTGAACTTAATTTATCATGAACTTAGTCCTGGTAGTTTTTGCATATCTATGTTGTAGATCAATGGCCCGTGATACCATTCCCTTGAATTTTAATGCATTCCTAGAGAAAGCTAAGTTGAAAGATGATGGTAGCAACTACACGAACTGGGTCCATAACTTGAGGATTATCCTCATTGTTGAACAGAAGAATTATGTCCTTGATGCACCGCTAGGTGAAAAGCCTGCTGTAGGAGCAGGTGCTGATGTTATGAACGTCTGGCAAGCTCGATTTGATGACTACTTGATAGTTCAGTGTACCATGATTTACGGCTTAGAATCGGTACTTCAAAGACGTTTTGAACGTCATGGACCATATGAGATGTTCCAGGAATTGAAGTTAATATTTCAAGCAAATGCCTGAGTTGAGAGATATGAAGTCTCCAACAAGTTCTATAGCTGCAAGATGGAGGAGAACAGTTATGTCAGTGAACACATGCTCAAAATGTCTGGGTATCATAACCACTTGACTCAGCTGGGAGTTAATCTTCCAGGTGATAGTGTTATTGACAGAGTTCTTCAATCATAGCTATCAAGCTACAAAGGCTTCGTGATGAACTATAATATGCAAGGGATGGATAATATTATTCCCGAGCTCTTCTCTATGCTCGAAGCTGTGGAGCTAGAAACCAAGAAGGAGCATCAAGTGTTGATGGTTAACAAGATCACTAGTTTCAAGAAAAAGGGCAAATGAAAGAAGGGGAACTTCAAGAAGAATGGCAAGCAAGTTGCCACTCCCGGGAACAAGCCCAAACCTGAACCCAAGCCTGAAACTGAGTGCTTCTACTGCAAAGGGACTGGTCACTAGAAGCGAAACTGCACCAAGTATTTGGCGGATAAGAATGATGGCAAAGTGAACAAAGGTATATTTTATATACATGTTATTGATGTGTAACTTACTAATGCTCGTAGTAGTGCCTAGGTATTTGATACTGGTTCGGTTGCTCATATTTGTAACTCGAAACAGGGGCTACGGGTTAAATGAAGGTTGGCTAAGGACAAGGTGATGATGCGCGTCGGGAATGGTTCCAAGGTCGATGTGATCACTGTAGGCACGCTACCTGTACGTCTACCTTCGGGATTAGTTTCAGGCCTGAATAATTGTTATTTGGTGCCAGCATTGAGCATGAACATTATATCTAGATCTTGTTTAGTGCGAGACGGTTATTCATTTAAATCAGAGAATAATGGTTGTTCTATTATATGAGTAATATCTTTTATGGTCATGCACCCTTGAAGAGTGGTCTATTTTTCTTGAATCTCGATTTTGGTGATACACATATTCATAATATTGATGCCAAAAGATGCAAAGTTGATAATGATAGTGCAACATATTTGTGGCACTGCGGTTTAGGTCATATTGGTGTAAAGCGCATGAAGAAACTCCATGCAGATGGGCTTTTGGAATCACTTGATTATGAATCATTTGATACTTGCAAACCATGCCTCATGGGCAAGATGACTAAAACTCCGTTCTCCAGAACAATGGAGCGAGCTAATGACTTATTGGAAATAATACATACCGTTGTATGTGGTCCGATGAGTGTTGAGGCTCGCGGCGGGTATCGTTATTTTCTGACCTTCACAGATGATTTGAGCAGATATGGGTATATCTACTTAATGAAACACAAGTCTAAAACATTTGAAAAGTTTAAAGAATTTCAGAGTGAACTGGAGAATCATCGTAACAAGAAATAAAGTTTCTATGATCTGATCGTGGAGGCGAATATTTGAGTTACGAGTTTGGCCTTCATTTAAAACAATGTGGAATAGTTTCACAACTCATGCTACCTGGAACACCACACCGTAATGGTGTGTCTAAACGTTGTAACTGTACTTTATTAGATACGGTGCGATCTATGATGTCTCTTACCGATTTACCACTATCATTTTGGGGTTATGCATTAGAGACAACTGCATTCACGTTAAATAGGGCACCGTCTAAATCCGTTGAGACGACACCGTATGAACTGTGGTTTGGCAAGAAACCTAAGTTGTCGTTTCTTAAAGTTTGGGGTTGCGACACTTATGTCAAAAGGCTTCAGCCTGATAAGCTCGAACCCAAATCGGAGAAGTGCGTCTTCATAGGATACCCTAAGGAAACAATTGGGTACACCTTCTACCATAAATCCGAAGGCAAGATATTTGTTGCCCAGAATGGAAACTTTCTAGAGAAGGAGTTTCTCTCGAAAGAAGTGAGTGGGAGGAAAGTAGAACCTGATGAGGTAATTGTACCTTCTCTCAAATTGGAAAGTAGCTCATCACAGAAAACCGTTCCCGTGATGCCTACACCAACTAGAGAGGAAGCTAATGATGATGATCATGAAACTTCAGATCAAGTTACTACCGAACCACGTAGATCAACCAGAGCATGTTTCGCACCAGAATGGTACGGTAATCCTGTTCTGAAAGTCATGTTACTAGACCATGACGAACCTACAAACTATGAAGAAGCTATGATGAGCCCGGATTCCGATAAATGGCTTAAGGCCATGAAATCTGAGATAGGATCCATGTATGAGAACAAAGTGTGGACTTTGGTGGACTTGCCCGATGATCGGCGAGCCATAGAGAATAAATGGATCTTGAAGAAGAAGACTGACGCTGATGGTAATGTTACTGTCTACAAAGCTCGACTTGTCGCAAAAGGTTTTTGACAAGTTCAAGGAGTTGACTATGATGAGACTTTCTCACCCGTAGCGATGCTTAAGTCTGTCCGAATCATGTTAGCAATTGCCGCATTTTATGATTATGAAAGCTGGCAAATGGACGTCAAAACTGCATTCCTTAATGGATTTCTTAAAGAAGAGTTGTATATGATGCAACTAGAAGGTTTTGTCGATCCTAAAGGTGCTAACAAAGTGTGCAAGCTCCAGCGATCCATCTATGGACTGGTGCAAGCATCTCGGAGTTGGAATATACGCTTTGATGAGGTGATCAAAGCATATGGTTTTATACAGACTTTCGGAGAAGCCTGTATTTACAAGAAAGTGAGTGGGGGGCTTGTAGCATTTCTAAAATTATATGTGGATGACATATTATTGATTGGAAATGATGTAGAATTTCTGGATAGCATAAAAGGATACTTGAATAAAAGTTTTTCAATGAAAGACCTCGGTGAAGCTGCTTATATATTAGGCATCAAGATCTATAGAGATGGATCAAGACGCTTAATAGGACTTTCACAAAGCACATACCTTGATAAAGTTTTGAAGAAGTTCAAAATTTATCAGTCAAAGAAAGGGTTCTTGCATGTCTTACAAGGTGTGAAGTTGAGTCTGACTCAATGCCCGACCACTTCAGAAGATAGAGAGAAAATGAAAGTCATTCCCTATGCCTCAGCCATAGGTTGTATCATGTAAGCTATGTTGTGTACCAGACCTGATGTGTGCCTTGCTATAAGTTTAGCAGGGAGGTACCAAAGTAATCCAGGAGTGGATCCCTAGACAGTGGTCAAGAACATCCTGAAGTACCTGAAAAGGACTAAGGATATGTTTCTCGTTTATGGAGGTGACAAAGAGCTCGTCGTAAATGGTTACTTCGATGCTAGCTTTGACACTAATCTGGATGACTCTAAGTCACAAACTGGATACGTATTTATATTGAATGGTGAAGCTGTCAGTTGGTGCAGTTCCAAGCAGAGCGTCATGGCGGGATCTACGTGTGAGCGGAATACATAGATGCTTCGGAAGCAGCAAATAAAGGAGTCTGGATGAACGAGTTCATATCCGATCTAGGTGTAATACCTAGTGCATCAGGTCCAATGAAAATCTTTTGTGACAATACTGGAGCAATTGCCTTAGCGAAGGAATCCAGACTACACAAAAGAACCAAACACATCAAGAGATGCTTCAACTCCATCCGCGATCAAGTCAAGGAGGGAGACATAGAGATTTGCAAAATACATACGGATCTGAATGTGGCAGACCCGTTGACTAAGCCTCTTTCACAAGCAAAACATGATCAGCACCAAGACTCCATGGGTGTTAGAATCATTATAATGTAATCTAGATTATTGACTCTAGTGCAAGTGGGAGACTGAAGGAAATATGCCCTAGAGGCAATAATAAAGTTATTATTTTATATTTCCTTATATCATGATAAATGTTTATTATTCATGCTAGAATTGTATTAACCGGAAACTTGATACATGTGTGGATACATAGACAAAACACCGTGTCCCTTGTAAGCCTCTACTAGACTAGCTCGTTAATCAAAGATGGTTAAGTTTCCTAATCATAGACATGTGTTGTCATTTGATGAATGGGATCACATCATTAGGAGAAAGATGTGATGGACAAGACCCATCCGTTAGCTTAGCATATTGATCGTTCAGTTTTATTGCTATTGCTTTCTTCATGTCATATACATATTCCTTTGACTATGAGATTATGCAACTCCCGAATATCGAAGGAATACCTTGTGTGCTATCAAACGTCACAACGTAACGGGTGATTATAAAGATGCTCTATAGGTATCTCCGAAGGTGTTTGTTGGGTTGGCATAGATCGAGATTAGGATTTGTCACTCTGAGTATCGGAGAGGTATCTCTGGGCCCTCTCGGTAATACACATCATAAGACTTGCAAGCAAAGTGACTAATGAGTTAGTTGCGGGATGATGTATTATGGAATGAGTAAAGAGACTTGCCGGTAACGATATTGAACTAGGTATGAAGATACCGATGATCGAATATCGGGCAAGTAACATACCGATGACAAAGGGAATAACGTATGTTGTCATTACGGTTCGACCGATAAAGATCTTTGTCGGTGTCAAAACCGGCTGATCTCGGGTATGGGGTCCCGTACTGTGCGTCTTAGGATCGATGGTAACAGGAGACAGGGACACAATGTTTACCCAGGTTATGGCCCTCTCGATGGAGGTAATACCCTACTTCCTGCTTGATTATCTTGGATGAATATGGGGTTATAAGAGTTGATCTACCTCGAGATTGTAGTGGCTAAACCCTAGATGTCTAGCCTGTATGATTATGATTCTGATTGTCTCTACGGACTAAATCCTCCGGTTTATATAGATACCGAAGGGACCTAGGGTTATACAGAGTCGGTTTACAGAGGAAGGAATCTTCCTATCCGAACGCCAAGCTTGCCCTCCACGCCAAGGAGAGTCCTATCCGGACACGGGAAGAAATCGTCTGTCTTGTATCTTCATGGCCCATTAGTCCGGCCCACGTCACATAGCCCGGACGTCCGAGGACCCCTTAATCCAGGACTCCCTCAGTAGCCCCTGAACCAGGCTTCAATGACGATGTGTCCAGCGCGCGGATTGTCTTCGGCATTGCAAGGCGGGTTCCTCCTCCGAATACTTCAAAGTAGTCCTCGAACCCAGAAAACGTGTCTGGCTCCACAAAACAAGCTCCACACATAGCCGCGAAGAGTATAATACTTACAAGTCCCATCTGCTGACAATTGTTACGGCGAGACGTTACGTCCCTAGCCTGGTTATTATTTTGAATCATCGTTCGGCCTCTCGCTCCACGTTACGAGACGTGGTCTTTATTGACACGTCCTGTCAAACAGAGATCGTGCCCCCTTATCACGGGATCCTTATCATTATGGACGTGGGTAATCCAACCGTGTTGTTTGCACGATCCCTGGGGAAGAGGCGGGCTTTAAGGCCCGTGAGGAGGCGTTCGATATTCATCATCTTTATAAAGGAGTACAGACCCGTCTTTTTCCCTCACGCCTTCCTCCTCCCCATCCTTTCCAACCTCGAGCTCCAGCGCCTAGGTCTTGATTTCTTTCATCGCCACTTCGCCTTTCAGCTATGTCCGGATCTAGCTCCCAAGGCAGGTGGGCGGCCCCCTCGGTCACCGAGGAAGATATCGCGAAGCTCCGGGAGGCGAGGTACCTAACCGCGGAAATCCCCCACAGGCTCCCCGCTCAGGGGCAGGTTATCCCTACACCAAAATCCGCCGGGAGGGTCGTATTCATCCCTCACTTCCTCCGCGGGCTAGGGTTCGCTCTTCACCCTTTCATTTGTGGCCTCATGTTCTATTATGTGCTAGATTTTCACGATCTAGCTCCAGATTGCTTTCTTCACATCTCGGCGTTTATCGTCATGTGCGAGGCTTTTCTCCGCATCCCGCCACACTTCAGCCTATGGCTCAAGATCTTCAATGTGAAGCTGAAGATAGTCGAAGGGGAGCAGGCAGAGTGCGGCGGTGCTATGGTGAAGAAGCTCACCAATACTATCTGGCCGAAAGGCACCTTCACGGAAACCTCAAACTTATGCAGCGGGAGTGGTTCTATATCACCGAACCCCGCGGTACCAAATGGGTGGCCACACCTGCGTTCCGATCTGGCCCTCCATTGCGACTCGCGTCGTGGATTAACCAGGGGCTAGACTGGGGATCAACTAATGAAGTGCGGACGCTGCAAAGCCGCATCCAGAGCATCCTCGAAAAGGACACCGGCCTCATCAACGTGATCTAGGTAATGCTAGTCCGCTGGATCCTCTCGTGCCAGCGACGGCCTCTCCGCATGTGGGAGTTCAATCCGGAAGGACCGCGGAGCCTCCAACAATTCTTTGGCACAACGCACAGAAGGATGTGGAAACTATTCTTCAAGACTCGGAAGTAGTGGTCGGATACAACCGAGGACATCGGCCTTGACTGCAACCATCCGGATACCCCGGTAAGCACCCGAGTTCAGAATGCAACTTGGTTGATTATCCCATAGCGATGTACTGAGAAACCTATCTTTGACCAGGGCTAGATAAAGAAGGCGGAACGAATTAGGTGTTCAGCTCCACTTCCCGAAAGCTCAGCTGATCCTGTGCTGATGACGATGCTGGCCCCGTCACTGTATCAAGTACCGGCGAAGGAAGACAAGAAGAAAAGTAAAAAGGCCGAAGCTGGCCTCCACTCTAAAGGTATATTGGACGCTACGTTCGGGGAGACTCAAGCTCCCTCTTCTGAAGACGAAGGGGAAGAAGAAGGCGATATCCCTTCTCCCCTTGGGAGGAAGAGGACTGCCTCCGCAGACTTGGAGGCGGAGGCATCCAAGAGAGGGAAGATATCCCTTTCAGATGGTTCGGGTTCGGAAGCCGATGTCGTCGCAAAGTACCTCCGTAAGGACAAGCCCTTCGCCGAATCATAAGTGAACAAGGTTGCTTTAGACATATCCCGTTCTTTTTGGGTCGCAGGGATAACATTCAAACTATATGTTTGCAGTCTGGCTCGCTGTCTTCCTTCACAGTCCTCCTCATCGGGGGACTTGCCTCCGGAGATGATGGAAAGCGAGACGCCTCCACCAGCTTCCTCGCCCCTAAGGCAGACGACCCTGAGGTGTCGTCCCAGAGGATCTCCCATGACCATCCAACGGCGCGGGGGACAATGAAGACAGCGCCCGAAGGTGATACTTCGGTCGTCAAGGGTCCAGGGGCGCAGCCCCCACGGGGACCAACAATGAGGGCCCTGAACTATCCGATTTATAGCCAAAGACGACTCTAAGGTCGAGTAAGCATATCCCTCAGAAGGGAGTTCGTACTCCCGCAACAGCCTCCAGGGATCCGGAGGTGCCGGATACTCTGATGGGCGCATTGCAAAGTGCGTCCATATCAGAGGAACATCGTACCTTAATGGGTATGGTAGTTGGAAGGATTCTATCCGCCAAAAGCGGATTGAATGAAGCCTTCACGGGCCTGCTAAGAGGCTTTGAGGTATGCAATGTAATATTTTAACCACTCTTTACATGCAGAATGCACCTGTGTATAGGTAGTAGCCCCTGAGACTTTGGTCGGCTTCCACAGGGAGGCGATCAGAGAATCAAAAAGATATGCTCAGGAAGTGACATAATTAATTTGAAAACACACTGTTACGTCAATGGCGACCGTCCAAGCTATGGAAGTTGCAGATCTGAAGCATAAAATTGAGATAGCTGAAGAGGACATTACTCTTATTAACAGGCGGCTCGACGAGACACAAGGTATGTTTTGGGACCGCCCGCTTATGCGTGTATAATGATATGAGCATGAAGCTGAAAGTTATACGCTATGTCATGCATAAATGTAGATGGTGCAGCTGCGGTTGAGACCTTTCGGGCCGAGCTTGCCCGTGCTAAGGAGCAAGCCAGAATGAGTAATGCGGCTGCCGAGAAGGCGGCTGCTGATTTAAAGGCCGAACAGGCCATTCGGTGTCAGTGCGAGGAGAGAATATCTACCATAGAGCGAGAGCTGAAGGATGCCACTGGCAAATGCCAATCACTCGAGGAGGATAACAAAGCCAAGGCAGTCAAACTCGACAAGGCCTTACAAAAGGCGAGAGAGGCATGGTCCGAGTCCAGAGCGGCTCGGGAGGAGATCCGGCAAGCTGGGGATATAGCGGCTGGTAAGCCCTTTCTTTTACAGACTAAGTTCGGTGACCGGAAGTATGCTCAGCTTAATCAATTGCTGAGTTCGCCAGACGCATTCTTGGACCTGCCGAAGAGTGTCTCCGATGCGGTGCAGTTTTTCCAAGCGCAGGAAGGACGCGCTGCGGAGAAGCTTTTCTCGTCACAATTCAACGTGCCAAGGCGTCCGTCGTTGCTGAACGAGCAGATGGCCGAGTGGGCCGAGCTCCACAAGATGTCCGGAGCTGCCGTGAAGGACGCCGTGGTCCGGCTATGGCCGGCTGAACCAATTCTGACCAGCTATTTCGGCTTGGTGTAGCGACTTGTCGATGCAGTGCTGCGTATCGACGCCGTTAAGCTGTCGGTGTGCATACAAGGTGCATGGATGGCCTTCGCATGCGTCAAGATGTATTGGGCAAAGATGAAGGCCACCGATGTTGCAGCGAATGGCCCACCCGGAGGCAAGGACCATCACATGCCAGAGCATTATTTGGAAGACGTCCTAGAGGGCACCCGTTTGATAGAGGGTCAGTGCTCGAATGATACTATGTTCGAATAAATGTACCGGAATTGTGAGAACAATCTTATGATACATTGAGGTTGTCTTATATTTATGCCTGTGGCTGAAAGTTATTTCCTCCTGTGCGGCCGTTTTTTATAATCTGGAAGTTTGCCAGTCGTTGGCTTCAGCCCCCTCGCATATAATATGGGGGTGTTCGGAATAGCACCTGACCACACTTGACCCAACGTCTTGGTCCGTGAAGGAGGTGTTAGTGCAGCGAACTAGGCAATCGGACTATAGGGCTTTAACACTTTCACTTAGCCATAGGAGTTTGACGGCGGGTCTACGATGTAGCCCCTGGTATGTACGCGGTTATCCGAATATGGTTGCGTTACACAGGTGACCGGAAAATGGTCCTTCGTGTTATACAGAAGAAATCGCAAAAGATTTTAATAGGTCGCCGAGTGGTTGACCAGCTCTCGCCTCATCATGACAGTCAGTTTTCGGCTTTCTATACTGAGGTGTTTAACCAGGTGAACCGGAAACACAATCGCAGTAGTTCTCCCTTTACTACCCTAGCAGATAAGACGAAATGTAAGGTAGTAAGCACAGGAGCCGGGCAACCCAACTATTGAACGAAGACATGATTCGGAGCTGATGCATATAATGCCAAACTCATGACGCCGAAGTATGTTGTAGAGCTGTTCGGACTTTTTGGGCAACCAATATGTTGCTGTATCGAGCCCCTGGCGACTAGTGCCGAGGTGTCTGTGAAACAACCGAGGAAGCATAATACAGTTCTATGAGGAAAAGTAAGTACTAAAGATGGATTATGTTCACTGGAATCTGATTGATACGTCGAACACAATCTTACAGACTATAACACCCCTGCCCAGGTCATTTTACATGCCAGGGGTCGAACACTGAGGAAAAAGGCTTTATACAGGCTTTAAATAGAGTGTTTAGTCTACAAAAAATCTTTTGGACCTCCTGTCGCACGTCTGCGCTGCATTTGCCTTAGCGAAGAGCATTCTTTAAAAGGAGCAACCTTTGGTTACTTGGACGAAACCGGGCTCAGAAAGAGTCCATGCAGGTCCGTAGGATGAACAGGCTTTGATTCACCTGTGGCAAAAGATAAGAATTAGTTAGAAAAAAGAGAAGGAGAGTGTAGGAGGGCGAACCGTATTGTAGGCCTGTCCGTATTGTGCCTCTGCCGATGACCAAGGTATTTTAAGTGCATAATTATGTATGCGCGATGCAAACTTCGCGTGCATATGCGGCGAGCGATGGAGGCGGAACTGCTAATCCAGCTCTAAAATTGACCAGTCCTGTGTAGTAGAGGCCGGTGGCTTAATGGCCGATGAGGTGTGCGGTTTGATGAGGCCGCTTTGTACTCCGGCTGTGATGGCCGTGGTATGCTCCTCGATACGTAGGGAGCGTTTCGTGTTTCCGTTGACCGTGATGACGCCACGTGGACCGGGCATCTTAAGCTTTAGACAGGCATAGTGTGGGACCGCATTGAAACGAGCAAAGGCGGTCCGCCCAAGCAGTGTGTGGTATCCATTGCAAAATGGGACAATATCGAAGATCAAGTCTTTGCTCCGAAAGTTGTCCAGCGAACCAAAGACGACTTCCAATGTGATTGATCCCGTACAGTGAGCTTCTACGCCGGGTATTACTCCCTTGAAGGTAGTTGTGGTGGGCCTGATACTTGAGGGATCAATGCCCATCTTGCGAACAGTGTCCTGATAAAGTAAGTTAAGGCTACTGCCGCCGTCCATAAGAACTCGCATGAGATGGTATCCATCAATGATTGGGTCGAGGACCAGAGCTACCGAACCTCTGTGACGGATACCGGTCGGGTGGTCCTTCCGATCAAAAGTGATCGAGCGGGCCTCCCGTGGGTTAAATTTTGGGGCGACCGGCTTTATGGCACAGACATCTCGTAGTGCGCGCTTGCGCTCCCTTGTAGGGATATGTGTCACGGATATCATGTTTACTATTTTTACTTCGGGGGGAAATTGCTTCTGTCCCCCAGTGTTCGGTTGGCGAGTATCTTCGTCTTCGCTATCACTAGGCGGCCCCTTCCCTTTGTGCTCGGCATTGAGCTTGCCGGCCTGTTTGAAAACCCAACAATTTCTGTTGGTATGGTTGGCGGGTTTGTTAGGGCTGCCGTGAAATTGCCAGGGCCGATCCAGTATCCTGTCTAAACTGGATGGACCATCTTTATTTGCCTTGAATGGCTTCGTTCGTTGACCGGATTTGGAGCCACTGAATCCGGCGTGGACCGCCGTGTCCTGGGTTCCTATATTATTGTTTCGACGCTTGTTTTTATTATGCCGTGGATTTCCATTGCCGTCACTGGCTTCGGAGGTGCCAGGATCGCTGGTGCTATTGCTTCGTCGAGCTAGCCAGCTATCTTCTCCCGCACAAAAGCGGGTCCTAAGTGCCGTGAGGGCTGCCATATGATACGTCTCCAACGTATCTATAATTTTTGATTGCTTCATGCTATATTATATTCTGTTTTGGATGATTAATGGGCTTTGTTATACACTTTTATATTATTTTTGGGACTAACCTATTAACCAGAGGCCCAGCCCAAATTGTTGTTTTTGCCTATTTCAGAGTTCCGCAGAAAAAGAATATCAAACGGAGTCCAAACGGAATGAAACCTTCGGGAACGTGATTTTCGGAACAAACGTGATCCAGAGGACTTGGACCCTATGTCAAGAAATCAACCAGGAGAGCACGAGGCAGGGGGCGCGCCTACCCTCCCTAGGTGCGCCCTCCACCCTCGTGGGGCCCATGTTGCTCCACCGACGTACTTCTTCCTCCTATATATACCTACGTATCCCCAAACCAACAGAAGCATCCACGAAAACCTAATTCCACCACCGCAACCTTCTGTACCCGTGAGATCCCATCTTGGGGCCTTTTCCGGCATCCTGCCGAAGGGGGCATTGGTCACGGAGGGCTTCTATATCAACACCATAGCCTCTCCAATGACGTGTGAGTAGTTTACCTCAGACCTTCGGGTCCATAGTTATTAGCTAGATGGCTTCTTCTCTCTCTTTGGATCTCAATACAAAGTTCTCCACGATTCTCGTGGAGATCTATTCGATGTAATCTTCTTTTGTGGTGTGTTTGTTGAGACCGATGAATTGTGGGTTTATGATCAAGTTTATGTATGAACAATATTTGAATCTTCTCTGAATCCTTTTATGTATGATTGGTTATCTTTGCAAGTCTCTTCGAATTATCAGTTTGGTTTGGCCTACTAGATTGATCTTTCTTGCAATGGGAGAAGTGCTTAGCTTTGGGTTCAATCTTGCGGTGTCCTTTCCCAGTGACAGCAGGGGCAGCAAGGCACGTATTGTATTGTTGCCATCGAGGATAACAAGATGGGGTTTATATCATATTGCATGAGTTTATCCCTCTACATCATGTCATCTTACTTAAAGCATTACTCTGTTCTTTTGAACTTAATACTCTAGATGCATGCTGGATAGCGGTCGATGTGTGGAGTAATAGTAGTAGATGCAGGCAGGAGTCGGTCTACTTGTCACGGACGTGATGCCTATATACATGATCATACCTAGATATTCTCATAACTATGCTCAATTCTATCAATTGCTCAACAGTAATTTGTTCACCCACCGTAATACTTATGCTCTTGAGAGAAGCCACTAGTGAAACCTATGGCCCCCGGGTCTATTTTCCATCATATTAATCTTCCAACACTTAGCTATTTTTATTGCCTTTTATTTTACTTTGCATCTTTATTATAAAAATACCAAAAATATCATCTTATCATATCTATCAGATCTCACTTTCGTAAGTGACCGTGAAGGGATTGACAACCCCTTTATTGCGTTGGTTGCAAGGTTTTTATTTGTTTGTGTAGGTGCGAGGGACTTGAGCGTGGCCTCCTACTGGATTGATACCTTGGTTCTCAAAAACTGAGGGAAATACTTACGCTGCTTTACTGCATCACCCTTTCCTCTTCAAGGGAAAACCAACGCAGTGCTCAAGAGGTAGCACCATAGACTTCAACTTCTCTTGGCCGAGGTGTCGGGCGAGCCATTCGTCGTGGATGCTATGCTTAAAGGCCGCTAGGGCTTCGGCATCCGGACAGTCGATGATCTGGTTCTTCTTAGTTAGGAACCTAGTCCAGAATTTCCTGGCTGACTCTCTGGGCTGTTGAACTATGTGACTTAAGTCGTCGGCATCCGGAGGTCGGACGTATGTACCCTGGAAGTTGTCGCGGAAGGCATCTTCCAGGTCCTCCCAGTTGCCAATGGAGTTCTCCGGCAGGCTGTTTAACCAGTGCCGAGCTGGTCCTTTGAGTTTTAGCGGGAGGTATTTGATGGCATGAAGATCATCACCGCAAGCCATATGAATATGGAGAAGAAAATCCTCAATCCATAATGCGGGATCTGTTGTTCCGTCATATGATTCGATGTTCACGGGTTTAAACCCTTCTGGGAATTTGTGCTCCATTACTTCATCAGAGAAGCAGAGGGGGTGTGCGGTGCCTCTATATTGGGCCAAGTCGCGATGCAGTTTGGATGGAGTCCGTCTGCGGTTTTCGGCCTGGATGTGGTTATGCTTGTCGCACCCGGCTAGATAGCTGTCCTCGCGTGTCGGGGCACACCCCCGTGATCCGTAGATCGATCTGGTCTGACCTGCTCTATTTTCCAGGTCCTGTCGTAAGTCATACGTATATCCTCGAGCTGTTGTGTCTCTACCTTTACGGCGAGGTAGTTGCTACCTCTTGAGCACTGCGTTGGTTTTCCCTTGAAGAGGAAAGGGTGATGCAGTAAAGTAGCGTAAGTATTTCCCTCAGTTTTTGAGAACCAAGGTATCAATCCAGTACGAGACCACGCTCGAGTCCCACGCACCTACACAAACAAATAAAAACCTCGCAACCAACACGATAAAGGGGTTGTCAATCCCTTCATGGTCACTTACGAGAGTGATATCTGATAGAGATGATAAGATAATATTTTTGGTATTTTTATGGTAAAGAGTAAAAGTAAAGAAAGCAAAATAAACGGCACCAGAAATAGCGTGTTGTTGGGAGATTAATATGATGGAAAATAGACCCGGGGACCATAGGTTTCACTAGTGGCTTCTCTCAAGATAGCATAAGTATTACAGTGGGTAAACGAATTACTGTCGAGCAATTGATTGAACTGAGCATAGTTATGAGAATATCTAGGTATGATCATGTATATAGGCATCACGTCCGTGACAAGTAGACCGACTCCTGCCTGCATCTACTACTATTACTCCACACATCGACCGCTATCCAGCATGCATCTAGAGTATTAAGTTCATAAGAACGGAGTAACGCTTTAAGCAAGATGACATGATGTAGAGGGATAAACTCATGCAATATGATATAAACCCCATCTTTTTATCCTCGATGGCAACAATACAATACATGTCGTTTCCCCTACTGTCACTGGGATCGAGCACCGCAAGATTGAACCCAAAGCTAAGCACTTTTCCCATTGCAAGAAAGATCAATCTAGTAGGCCAAAGCAAACTGATAATTCAAAGAGACTTGCAAAGATAACCGATCATACATAAAAGAATTCAGAGGAGATTCAAATATTGTTCATAGATAATCTTGATCGTAAACCCACAATTCATCGGATCTCGACAAACACACCGCAAAAGAAGAATTACATCAAATAGATCTCCAAGAGAATCGAGGAGAACTTTGTATTGAGATCCAAAGAGAGAGAAGAAGCCATCTAGCTAATAACTATGGACCCGAAGGTCTGAGGTAAACTGCTCACACATCATCGGAGAGGCTATGGTGTTGATGTAGAAGCCCTCCGTGATCGATGCCCCCTCCGGCGGAGCGCCAGAAAAGGCCCCAAGATGGGATCTCACGGATACAGAAGGTTGCGGCGGTGGAAATAGGGTTTTGGCTCCGTGTCTGATGGTTTGGGGGTGCATAGGTATATATAGGAGGAAGAAGTAGGTCGGTGGAGCTACGAGGGGCCCACGAGGGTGGAGGGCGCGCCCAGGGGGTAGGCGCGCCCCCTGCCTCGTGGCTTCCTCGTTGGTTGCTTGACGTCCACTCCAAGTCCTCTGGATCACGTTTGTTCCGAAAATCACGTTCCCGAAGGTTTCATTCCATTTGGACTCCGTTTGATATTCCTTTCCTTCGAAATACTGAAATAGGCAAAAAAAACAGCAATTTGGGCTGGGCCTCCGGTTAATAGGTTAGTCCCAAAAATAATATAAAAGTGTATAATAAAGCCCATTAAACGTCCAAAACAGAATGTATAATAGCATGGAACAATAAAAAATTATAGATACGTTGGAGACGTATCAAGCATCCCCAAGCTTAATTCCTGCTGGTCCTCGAGTAGGTAAATGATAAAACAGAATTTTTGATGTGGAATGCTACTTAGCATAATTTTCAATGTAATTCTCTTATTTGTGGTATGAATATTCAGATCCGAAAGATTCAAGATAAAATTTTAATATTGACATCAAATAATAATACTTCAAGCACACTAACAAAGCAATCATGTCTTCTCAAAATAACATGGCCAAAGAAAGTTATCCCTACAAAATCATATAGTCTGGCTATGCTCTATCTTCATAACACAAAGTATTTAATCATGCACAGCCCCGATGACAAGCCAAGCAATTGTTTCATACTTTTGATGTTCTCAAACTTTTTCAATCTTCACGCAATACATGAGCGTGAGCCATGGACATAGCACTATATGTGGAATAGAATGGTGGTTGTGGAGAAGACAAAAAAGAAGAAGATAGCCTCACATCAACTAGGCGTACCAATGGGCTATGGAGATGCCCATCAATAGATATCAATGTGAGTGAGTAGGGATTGCCATGCAATGGATGCACTAGAGCTATAAGTGTATGAACACTAGTATATGGAAGTGACAACATAGGAGACTCTCTATCATGAAGATCATGGTGCTACTTTGAAGCACAAGTGTGGTAAAAGGATAGTAACATTGTCCCTTCTCTCTTTTTCTCTCATTTTTTTTATTTGGGCCCTTTTCTCTTTTTTATGGCCTCTTTTTTTCTCTCTCTTTTTTATTTTTCGTCCGGAGTCTCATCCCGACTTGTGGGGGGATCATAGTCTCCATCATCCTTTCCTCACTTGGGACAATGCTCTAATAATGATGAACATCACACTTTTATTTACTCACAACTCAAGAATTACAACTCAATACTTAGAACAAAAATATGACTCTATGTGAATGCCTCCGGCGGAGTACCGGGATATGCAATGAATCAAGAGTGACATGTATGAAAATTATGAACGGTGGCTTTGCCACAAATACGATGTCAACTACATGATCATGCAAAGCAATATGACAATGATGGAATGTGTCATAGTAAACGGAATGGTGGTAAGTTGCATGGCAATATATCTCGTAATGGCTATGGAAATGCCATAATAGGTAGGTATGGTGGCTGTTTTGAGGAAGGTAATGGTGGGTGTATGGTACCGGCGAAAGTTGCGCGATACTAGAGAGGCTAGCAATGGTGGAAGGGTGAGAGTGTGTATAATCCATGGACTCAACATTAGTCATAAAGAACTCACATACTTATTGCAAAAATCTATTAGTTATCGAAACAAATTACTACGCGCATGCTCCTAGGGGGATAGATTGGTAGGAAAAGACCATCGCTCGTCCCCGACCGCCACTCATAAGGAACACAATCAATAAATAAATCATGCTCCGACTTCATCACATAACGGTTCACCATACGTGCATGCTATGGGAATCGCAAACTTTAACACAAGTATTTCTCAAATTCACAACTACTCAACTAGCATGACTCTAATATCACCATCTTCATATCTCAAAACAATTATCAAGTATCAAACTTCTCATAATATTCAATGCACTTATAAGAAAGTTTTTACTAATCTTGGATGCCTATCATATTAGGACTAATTTCACAATTAAAGCAAACTACCATGCTGTTTTGTAGGACTCTCGAAATAATATAAGTGAAGCATGAGAGAACAATAATTTCTATAAAATAAAACCACCACCGTGCTCTAAAAGATATAAGTGAAGCACTAGAGCAAAAACTATATATCTCAAAAGATATAAGTGAAGCACATAGAGTATTCTAATAAATTCCGAATCATGTGTGTCTCTCTCAAAAGGTGTGTACAGCAAGGATGATTGTGGTAAACTAAAAACAAAGACTCAAATCATACAAGACGCTCCAAGCAAAACACATATCATGTGGTGAATAAAAATATAGCTCCAAGTAAAGTTACCGATGGACGAAGACGAAAGAGGGGATGCCTTCCGGGGCATCCCCAAGGTTTGGCTTTTTGGTGTCCTTGGATTTACCTTGGGGTGCCTTGGGCATCCCCAAGCTTAGGCTCTTGCCACTCCTTGTTCCATAATCCATCAAATCCTTACCAAAACTTGAAAACTTCACAACACAAAACTTAACAGAAAATCTCGTGAGCTCCGTTAGCGAAAGAAAAGAAAACACCACTTCAAGGTACTGTATTGAACTCATTCTTTATTTACATTGGTGTTAAATCTACTGTATTCCAACTTCTCTATGGTTTATAAACTATTTTAATAGCCATAGATTCATCAAAATAAGCAAACAACACACGAAAAACAGAATCTGTCAAAAACAGAATAGTCTGTAGTAATCTGTATCTAACGCAAACTTCTGGAACTAAGAAAAATCTACCAAAATAGGAAGACCTAAATAATTTGTTTACTGATCTTCTGCAATTGGAATCAATATTTTATCACGTTCTGGTGATTTTAAACAATTGTTTTCGTGAACAGAAAGTTTCTGGAATTTTCAGCAAGATCAAATAAGTATCATCCAAGAAGATCCTATAGGTTTAACTTGGCACAAACACTAATTAAAACATAAAAACACATCTAACCAGAGGCTAGATCAAAGATTTATTACTAACCAGAAATAAAAAGCAAGAAAATTAAAAATAAAATTGGGTTGCCTCCCAACAAGCGCTATCGTTTAACGCCCCTAGCTAGGCATAAAAACAAGGATAGATCTAGGTATTGCCATCTTTGGTAGGCAATCCATAAGTGGCTCTCATAATAGATTCATAAGGTAATTTTATTTTCTTTCTAGGAAAGTGTTCCATGCCTTTCCTTAACGGAAATTGGAATCTAATATTTCCTTCCTTCATATCAATAATTGCACCAATCATTCTAAGGAAAGGTCTACCAAGAATAATAGGACATGAAGGATTGCAATCTATACCAAGAACAATGAAATCTACGGGCACATAGTTCCTATTTGCAACAATAAGAACATCATTAATTCTTCCCATAGGTTTCTTGATAGTGGAATCCGCAAGGTGCAAGTTTAGAGAACAATCATCAAATTCACGGAAACCTAACAAATCGCATAAAGTTTTTGGAATCGTGGAAACACTAGCACCCAAATCACACAAAGCATAGCATTCATGATCTTTAATTTTACTTTTAATTGTAGGTTCCCATTCATCATAAAGCTTTCTAGGGATAGAAACTTCCAACTCAAGTTTTTCTTCATAAGTTTGCATCAAAGCATCAACGATATGTTTAGTAAAGGATTTAGCACGGATTGCAACAAGGAAATACAATCTATCAAACAGCAATTATCATAATTAAATTCTTTGAAATCCAAGATAGTGGGTTCATTGATATCTAAAGTTTTGACCTCTTCAATCCCACTTTTACCAAATTTTGCATCAAGATCTAAAAACTCCAAATTTTTGGGACGCCTTCTAACTAAAGTTGACTCATCTCCAGTCCCATCATTATCAAGATTCATATTGCAAAACAAAGATTTAATAGGAGACACATCAATAACTTTTAGATCTTCGTCTTTATTCTCATAAAAATTAGAAGAACACGCTTTTACAAACCAATCTTTCTTAGCACGCATCCTAGCGGTTCTTTCTTTGCACTCATCAATGGAAATTTTCATGGCTTTGAGAGACTCATTGATATCATGCTTAGGTGGAATAGATCTAAGCTTCAAAGAATTAACATCAAGAGAAATTCTATCAACGTTCCTAGCCAACTCATCAATCTTAGGCAATTTTTCTTCAAGCAAGGCATTGAAATTCTTTTGCGCAATCATAAATTCTTTAACACTAGTCTCAAAATCAGAAGGCATATTATTAAAATTTCCATAAGAATTTTTGTAGGAATTACCATAATTATTAGAGGAATTACTAGGGAACGGCCTAGGATTAAAGTTTCCTCTATACGCATTGTTACCAAAATTATTCCTACCAACAAAATTCACATCCATAGATTTGTTATTATTCTCAATAAAGGTAGATAAAGGCATATCATTAGGATCAGAAGAAACACTCTTATTAGCAAACAATTTCATAAGTTCATCCATCTTTTCACTCAAAACATTAATTTCTTCTATCGCATGCACTTTTTTACTAGTAGATCTTTCGGTGTGCCATTGAGAATAATTAACCATAATATTATCTAGGAGTTTAGTAGCTTCTCCTAAGGTGATTTCCATAAAAGTGCCTCCCGCGACCGAATCTAAAAGATTTCTAGAAGCAAAATTCAATCCGGCATAAAATTTTTGTATAATCATCCACAAATTCAAACCATGAGTAGGGAAATTACGTATCATTAATTTCATCCTCTCCCAAGCTTGTGCAACATGTTCATGATCAAGTTGCTTAAAATTCATAATATCATTTCTAAGAGAGATGATCTTAGCGGGTGGAAAATACTTAGAGATAAAAGCATCTTTGCACTTATTCCAAGAATCAATACTATTTTTAGGCAAAGATGAAAACCAAGTTTTAGCGCGATCTCTAAGAGAAAACGGAAATAGCTTCAATTTAACAATATCATTGTCCACATCTTTCTTCTTTTCCATGTCACACAAATCAACAAAGCTATTTAGATGGGTAGCGGCATCTTCACTAGGAAGGCCGGCGAATTGATCTTTCATGACAAGATTCAGCAAAGCAGCATTAATTTCACAAGATTCAGGATCGGTAAGAGGAGCAATCGGAGTGCTAAGAAAATCATTGTTGTTGGTATTGGTAAAGTCACACAATTTAGTATTGTCTTGAGCCATCATGACAAGCAAGCAATCCAACACACGAGCAAACAAGAAGCAAGTGAAAAAGAGGCAAACAGAAAAGAGGGCGAATAAAACGCCAAGGGTGAAGTGGGGGAGAGGAAAACGAGAGGCAAATGGCAAATAATGTAATGCGAAGGATAAGAGTTTGTGATGGGTACTTGGTATGTCTTGACTTGTGCGTAGACTCCCCGGCAACGGCGCCAGAAATCCTTCTTGCTACCTCTTGAGCACTGCGTTGGTTTTCCCTTGAAGAGGAAAGGGTGATGCAGTAAAGTTGCGTAAGTATTTCCCTCAGTTTTTGAGAACCAAGGTATCAATCCAGTAGGAGACCACGCTCGAGTCCCACGCACCTACACAAACAAATAAGAACCTCGCAACCAACACGATAAAGGGGTTGTCAATCCCTTCACGGTCACTTATGAGAGTGAGATCTGATAGAGATGATAAGATAATATTTTTGGTATTTATATGGTAAAGAGTAAAAGTAAAGAAAGCAAAATAAACGGCGCCAGAAATAGCTTGTTGTCGGGAGATTAATATGATGGAAAATAGACCCGGGGGCCATAGGTTTCACTAGTGGCTTCTCTCAAGATAGCATAAGTATTACGGTGGGTAAACGAATTACTGTCGAGAAATTGATAGAATTGAGCATAGTTATGAGAATATCTAGGTATGATCATGTATATAGGCATCACGTCCGTGACAAGTAGACCGACTCCTGCCTGCATCTACTACTATTACTCCACACATCGACCGCTATCCAGCATGCATCTAGAGTATTAAGTTCATAAGAACGGAGTAACGCTTTAAGCAAGATGACATGATGTAGAGGGATAAACTCATGCAATATGATATAAACCCCATCTTTTTATCCTCGATGGCAACATTAGTCCACCTGTCGTTGAGCAGATCTTAGTCAGCTTGAAGCTGCTGCTGTTTATTTTTCAGGCTCCTTGCAGTGGCTATCAGCCGGCGCTTAAAGCGCTCCTACTCAAGAGGTTCCTCAGGCACGATAAAGTCTTCGTCGCCGAGGCTCACCTCATCCTCAGAGAGTGGAAGGTAATTACTGTCCTCCGAGTCTTCGTTTGCAGCCTGTTCGTCGGGGCCAATTTGCCCATCTTCCCTGTCGTCCTGTTCGGAGGTTGGCTCGACGGGGTTTTCTTGGTCTTCGGCGTCGTCCGGAGTATTATTGTCTTCGGTTCCAGTATTGATGTCTTTTCCACGGCGTGATTTAGAGCGGCGCCGCTGACGTCGACGCTTTGGTTGTATCTCAGGAGGTGTATCCTCAACTGGATTTTTCTCGTTATCGCTGTTACCTTCTTTGGGTGTATCCACCATGTACACGTCATACGAAGAAGTGGCCGTCCAGCGTCCGGTAAACGGCGGGTTTTGGGCCTGCTCTTCTCCAGCATCGTCGTCCATACCGTCGATGTCTTCGGAGCCGTAATCGGGCATGTCGGTTAAGTCCTCGATAGTGGCTATGAAGTGGGTGGTGGGTGGGACGTAAAATTCCCCGCTCTCAGCCCCTAGTCCGGGCTGGGCGTAGTTCGGACGTCGCCCCTCTGTAATGACGAGGGATCACATTAAGTCCAGGGCCTCGCTTAAAGGCGAGGTTTGGCCAGGGAGAAGAGAGTCCGTGGAGTATGGCGGGAAGGAGGCCCCTTGGCCGAGCTCACGCGGTACCGACTCCGAGGATTCAGAGCCAGTGTTCGGAGACGAGTCCGGTTTCAAGATGATTGCCGGTGATTCTACTTCCTCCGATTCTCCCGTACTAGGCTCAGCAGCCACAGAGAGTCCGGCGGGATCGGGAATCCCGTCTTCAGACCTGGTGATGCGCTCTGGATCTAAGGCCAGAGCAAAAGTCGGGGTCGCGAACCCTTGGAGGACCGAGTCTCCTCGGATATCATCGACATAATCCAGATTTCCGAAGCTAATCTGGTGACCTGGGGCGTAGCTGTCGATCTGCTCTAGATGGCCAAGCGAGTTGGCCCGCAGTGCGAAGCCGCCGAACACAAAGATCTGGCCGGGGAGGAAGACCTCCCTCAGGGCAGCATTGTTGTAGATGACAGATGGAGCCATCGAGCCTTTTGACGATGACACAGTGGAACTCTCAATGAAAGCACCAATGTCGGTGTCAAAACCGGCAGATCTCGGGTAGGGGGTCCCGAACTGTGCGTCTTAGGATCGATGGTAACAGGAGACAGGGACACAATGTTTACCCAGGTTCGGGCCCTCTCGATGGAGGTAATACCCTACTTCCTGCTTGATTATCTTGGATGAATATGGGTTACAAGAGTTGATCTACCTCGAGATCGTAGTGGCTAAACCCTAGATGTCTAGCCTGTATGATTATGATTCTAATTGTCTCTACGGACTAAACCCTCCAGTTTATATAGATACCGGAGGGACCTAGGGTTATACAGAGTCGGTTTACAGAGGAAGGAATCTTCCTATCCGAATGCCAAGCTTGCCCTCCACGCCAAGGAAGTCCTATCCGGACACGGGTAGAAATCGTCTGTCTTCTATCTTCACGGCCCATTAGTCCAGCCCACGTCACATAGACCGGACATCCGAGGACCCCTTAATCCAGGACTCCCTCAATCTTCGTAGAATATGTAGGAGCCAATATGAGCATCCAGGTTCCGCTATTGGTTATTGACCGGAGAGGTGTCTCGGTCATGTCTACATAGTTCTCGAACCGGTAAGGTCCGCACGCTTAACATTCGATGACGATTTAGTATTATATGAGTTATGTGATTTGGTGACCGAATGTTGTTCGGAGTCCCGGATGAGATCACGGACATGACGAGGAGTCTCGAAATGGTTGACAGGTAAAGATTGATATATATGATGATAGTATTCGGACACCGGAAGTGTTTCGGAGTGTACCGGGTAGTCATCGGAGTACCGGAGGGGGTACCGGACACCTGAAGTGTTCCGGATAGTATCGGGTATTTATCGGAGTCCTGGGGGAAATAATGGGCCTTATGGGCCATGAGAGGGGAGCACACCAGCCCACTAGGGGTGGTGCCCCCCCTTTAGGTAGGAGGTCGAATTGGAGAAGGAAGAGGGGGTTCGCCCCCCCTTTCCTTCCTCCCTTCCCTCTTCCCTTTTCCTCTCCGGTGAAATAAGGAAGGGGGGCGAATTGGGATAGGACCCCAAGTAGGATTCCTCCTACTTGGGGCACCCCATGGCTGCTCCCCTCCCCCTCCCACCTTTATATATGTGGGGAGGGGGCGCCTAGAACACACAACAACAATCGTTAGCCATGTGTGGCGCCCCCTTCCACAGTTTACGCCTCCGGTCATATCTTCGTAGTGCTTAGGCGAAGCCCTGCGCACATCACTTCACCATCATCGTCACCACGCCGTCGTTTTGACGGAACTCATCTTCTTCCTCGACACCTTTGCTGGATCAAGAGGACGAGCGACGTCATCGAGCTGAACGTGTGCAGAACTCGGAGGTGTTGTATGTTCGGTGCTTGATCGGTCGGATCTAGAAGAAGTTCGACTACATCAACCGCGTTGTCAAACACTTCTGCTTTCAGTCTACGAGGGTACGTGGACACACTCTCCCCCTCTCATTGCTATGCATCTCCTAGATAGATCTTGTGTGAGCGTAAGATTTTTTTTTGAAATTGCATGCTACGTTTCCCAACAATGACTTCCAGGACAGGATTACCGTACCACTCTGGTGCGGTACATGTTCTGGTCGACCTTCGAGGTTCAATAGTAACTTGATCCGAAGTTTAATGATCATCATCATCATTAGCTTATTCTCTAGTTGTTGTAGGCATCACGGGAACGGTTTTCTCTGATGAGCTACTTTCCAATTCGAGAGAAGGTACAATTACCTCATCAAGTTCTAATTTCCTCCCACTCACTTCTTTCGTGAGAAACTCCTTCTCTAGAAAGGACCCATTCTTAGCAACAAAAATCTTGCTTTCGGATTTGTGGTAGAAGGTGTATCCAATAGTTTTTTAGGGTATCCTATGAAGACGCACTTCTCCGATTTGAGTTCGATATTATCAGGCTGAAGCCTTTCGACATAAGTGTCGCAACCCCAAATTTTAAGAAACGACAGCTTAGGTTTCTTGCCAAACCATAGTTCATACGGTGTCGTCTCAACGGATTTAGACGGTGCCCTATTTAACGTGAATGCGGCTATCTCTAATGCATAACCCCAGAATGATAAATGCAAATCGGTAAGAGACATCATAGAATGCACCATATCTAATAGAGTACGGTTACGACGTTCGGACACACCATTACGTTGTGGTGTTTCAGGTGGTGTGAGTTGTGAAACTATTCCACATTGTTTTAAATGAAGGCCAAACTCGTCACTCAAATATTCGACTCTGTCATCAGATCGTAGAAACTTTATTTTCTTGTTACGATGATTCCACTTCACTCTGAAACTCTTTGAACTTTTCAAATGTTTCATACTTGTGCTTCATAAAGTAGATATACCCATACCTACTTAAACCATCTGTGAAGGTGAGAAAATAACGATACCCGCCGCGAGCTTCAACACTCATCGGACCACATACATCGGTATGTATTATTTCCAATAAGTCATTAGCTCGCTCCATTGTTCCGGAGAACGGAGTTTCAGTCATCTTGCCCATAAGGCATGGTTCGCAAGTATCAAATGATTCATAATCAGGTGATTCCAAAAGTCCATCCGCATGAAGTTTCTTCATGTGCTTTACACCAATATGACCTAAATGGCAGTGCCACAAGTATGTTGCACTATCATTATCAACTTTGCATCTTTTGGCATCAATATTATGAATATGTGTGCCAGTATGATCGAGATTCAATAAACCATTTACATTGGGTGTATGACCATAGAAGGTTTTATTCATGTAAATAGAACAACAATTATTCTCTGACTTAAATGAATAACCGTATTGCAATAAACATGATCAAATCATATTCATGCTCAACGCAAACACCAAATAACATTTATTTAGGTTCAACACTAATCCCGAAGGTAGAGGGAGTGTGCGATGGTGATCGTATCAACCTTGGAATCATTTCCAACACACATCGTCACCTCGCCCTTAACTAGTCTCTGTTTATTCTGCAACTCCTGTTTTGAGTTACTAATATTAGCAACTGAAGCAGTATCAAATACCAAGGGGCTACTACGAATACTAGTAAGGTACACATCAATAACATGTATATCAAATATACCTTTGTTCACTTTGCTGTCCTTCTTATCCGCCAAGTATTTGGGGCAGTTCCGCTTCTAGTGACCATTCCCTTTGCAGTAGATGCACTCAGTTTCAGGCTTAGGTCCAGCTTTGGGCTTCTTTACGGGAGTGACAACTTGCTTGCCATTCTTGTTGGAGTTACCTTTCTTTCCCTTGCCCTTTTTCTTGAAACTAGTGGTCTTGTTAACCATCAACTTGATGCTCTTTCTTGATTTCTACCTTTGCCGATTTCAGCATCACGAAGAGCTCGGGAATCATGTTCGTCATCCCTTGCATATTATAGTTCATCACGAAGTTCTATTAGCTTGGTGATAGTGACTAGAGAACTCTGTCAATCACTATCTTATCTGGAAGATTAACTCCCACTTGATTCAAGTGATTGTAGTACCCAGACATTCTGAGCACATGCTCACTAGCTGAGCTATTCTCCTCCATCTTGCAGGCAAAGTACTTGTCAGAGGTCACATACCTCTCGACACGGGCATGAGCCTAAAATACCAATTTCAATTCTTGGAACATCTCATATGCTCCGTGGCGTTCAAAACATTTTTGAAGTCCCAGTTCTAAGCCGTAAAGCATGGTGCACTAAACTATTAAGTAGTCATCATATCGATCTTGCCAAACGTTCATAATGTGTGCATCTGCTCCTGCAATAGGTCTGTCACCTAGCGGTGCATCAAGGACATAATTTTTGTGTGCAACAATGAGGATAATCCTCATATCACGGACCCAGTCCACTTTATTGCTACGATCATCTTTCAACTTAGTTTTCTCTAAGAACATATAAAAAACAGGGGAGCTATCTCGCGAGCTATTGATCCATAATGTAGATATGCAAGACTATTAACACTAAGTTCATGATAAATTAAGTTCAATTAATCAAATTACTAATGAACTCCCACTTAAATAAACATCCCTCAAGTTATCTAAGTGATACATGATCCAAATCAACTAACCCATGTCCGATCATCACTTGAGACGGGGTAGTCATCAATGGTGAACATCTCTATGTTGATCATATCTACTATATGAATCATGTTCGACCTTTCAGTCTCCAGTGTTCCGAGACCATGTCTGTACATGCTAGGCTCGTCAAGTTTAACCCAAGTATTCTTCATGTGCAAAACTGTCTTACACCCATTGTATGTGAACGTAGAGTCTATCACACCCGATCATCATGTGGTGCTTCGAAACGACGAACTTTGGCAACGGTGCATACTTGGGGAGAACACTTTTATCTTGAAACTTAGTTAAGGGATCATCTTATAATGCTACCGACATTCTAAGAAAAATAAGATGCATAAAAGATAAACATCACATCCAATCAAAATATGTGACATGATATGGCCATCATCATCTTGTGCTTTTGATCTCCATCTCCAAAGCATCGTCATGATCTCCATCGTCACCGGCTCAACACCTTGATCTCCATCGTTGCGTCGGGGTCATCTCGCCAACTATTGCTTCTACAACTATTGCTAACGCATAGCGATAAATCAAAGCAACTACATGGCGCTTGCATTTCATACAATAAAGAGACAACCCTAAGGCTCCTGCAAGTTGTCGATATTACAAAACATGATCATCTCATACAACAACGTATGTCACATCACGTCTTGACCATATCACATCACAACATGCCCTGCAAAAACAAGTTAGACGTCCTCTACTTTATTGTGTTGCAAGTTTTACGTGGCTACTACGGGCTTCTAGCAAGAACCGTTCTTACCTACGGCAAAACCACAACGGTGATTCATCAAGTTTGTTGTTTTAACCTTCTTCAAGGACCGGCCGTAGTCAAATTCGATTCAACTAAAGTAGGAGAAACAGACACCCACCAGCCACCTTTATGCAAAACTAGTTGCATGTCTGTCCGGGGAACCGGTCTCATGTGCGTGGACATGTAAGGTTGGTCCGGGCCGCTTCATCCCACAATACCGCCGAATCAAAATAAGATGTTGGTGGTAAGCAGTATGACTATCACTGCCCACAACTCTTTGTGTTCTACTCGTGCATATCATCTACGCATAGAACTGGCTCGGATGCCACTGTTGGGAAACATTGCATGAAAAACAAAACAAAAATTCTACGCACAAGCAAGATCTATCAAGGAGATGCATAGCAATGAGAGGGGAGAGTGTGTCTACGTACCCTTGTAGACCGTAAGCGGAAGCGTTAGATAATGCGGTTAATGTAGTCGAACTTCTTCGCGCTCCAACCAATCGAGTACCGAATGTACGGCACCTCCGCGTTCAACACACGTTCAGCTCGGTGTCATCCTCCGCCCTCTTGATCAAGCAAGACGGCGAGGTAGTGGATGAGTTCCGGCAGCAGGACGGCATGGTGACGGTGATGGTGAAGTGATCTCCGCAGGGCTTCACCTAAGCACTACGAAAATATGACCGGGGGTGTAAACGGTGGAGGGGCCGCCGCACACGGCTAAGCAATTGTTCTAGGTGTGCTAGGCGCCCCCCTCCCACATATATATAGGTGGGAGGGAGAGAGGATAGGCCAAGGGGCGCCCCAAGTAGGTTCGAATCCTACTTCGGCTCCTGCCCTTGGCCGCCCCCTCCCCCCCCCCCCCCCCGCCATATTTGCCGGAGGGGGGAAGGAAAGGGGGAGAGGAAGGAAGGGGGAGGCCGAATCCCCCTTCCCTTTCCCCACTTGGGCGGTTGCCATGGGGGGTGCGCCAGCCCCTTGTGGGTTGGTGTGCTCCCCTCTAATGGCCCAATAGGCCCACTAACCTCCCGGGGGTGTCCGGTACTCCGATGACTACTCGGTACACTCCGAAACACTTTCGGTGTCCGAATACCATCGTCCTATATATCAATCTACCTCTCGACCATTTCAAGACTCCTCGTCATGTCCGTGATCTCATCCGGGACTCCGAACAACATTCGGTCACCAAATCATATAACTCATATAACACTATATCGTCAACGAACGTTAAGCATACGGACCATACGGATTCGAGAACTATGTAGACACGGCCGAGGTACCTCTCCGGTCAATAACCAATAGTGGAACCTGGATGCCCATATTGGCTCCTACATATTCTATGAAGATCTTTATCGGTCGAACCTTATGACAACATACATAATTCCCTTCCATCGGTATGTTACTTGCCCGAGATTCGATCATCGGTATCTTCATACCTAGTTCAATCTCATTACCGGAAAGTGTCTTTACTCGTTCCATAATACATCGTCTTGCAACTAACTCATTAGTCACTTTGCTTGGAAGACTTCTTATGATGTGTATTACCGAGAGGGCCCAAAGATACCTCTCCGATCTTCGGAGTGACAAATCCTAATCTCGATCTATGCCAACTCAACACAGGGCTGGCCCTGGCGTATGGCCAGAGGGGCGACCGCCTAGGGCCCAGGCATAGAGGGGGCCCATGATCCAGCAAACAAATACAGTATTAGATTGGGAAAAACAAGGGAGAAAACAAAAGAGATGGGCTAAGGCCTAATTGCCTTGGCTGATTACTAGCTAGATGAAGCGTCGGACCGCCGGCTGGCTGCACTCATCAATCGCATCGCTCCGTGCTTTCGTCTCTTTGTCAAGATCGGCCGTCGCTAGGGATCCTTTGTCAGCCTACTCTTGCGCCGCCACCGTGCGGCCTTGCCGGCGACCCTTCGGCCAGTACCTCAACTTCAAGTAAGCACCAGCCCCCTTCGCGTTTGGATTTGCTTCTAGGTTTCCGATGTCTGTCTTTTACTAGAAGCTATCATTTTTTGTGTCCCTTGACTAAATTGCAAACTGTTGGAGGTTAACATGCCGCCATGCAGTCCGTGGTTCAGAAGGAAAATGATAGTCATCTTTGAATGACAAACTGGACCGTGTATGTTCAAAGATTTATCGATGTCATCATATTTTGTTAGATCTAGGATTTGGGATTGGGGTCGTTGCTTTGGAGGGGGGAATGTGTGGTACTGCAATCTATTCATGGCGCTGTTGCGCTGCCTGGGCCTGTATTCATCCATCCTCAATTTCAGTGTACATGATTAGGGTTCTGATGTACAAATTTCAAATTCTTTTCTCCATAATTTTAGTAATTTTCCGACAATTATTATTAGACATCTCAAATTAAAGATGCATGGTTGAAAGTTTATTTTTAATATATTGCAAATGAAGTTATATATATTACGTATCAAGCACACACACACATACATACATACATACATACATACATACATATATATATATATATATATTTGTTTACGTATCAATCATATAGTCTTAGGACTTAGGGGGCCATGTTGCCGAGTTCACCCTAGGGCCTTCCGAAACATAGGGCCCGCCCTGACTCAACAAACACCTTCGGAGATACCTGTAGAGCATCTTTATGATCACCCAGTTACGTTATGACGTTTGATAGCACACAAGGTATTCCTATGGTATGCGGGAGTTGCATAATCTCATAGTCAGAGGAATATGTATTTGACATGAAGAAAGCAATAGCAATAAACTGGACGATCAATATGCTAAGCTAACGGATGGGTCTTGTTCATCACATCATTCTCCTAATGATGTGATCCCGTTATCAAATGACAACTCATGTCTATGGTTAGGAAACATTAACCATCTTTGATCAACGAGCTAGTCTAGTAGAGGCTCACTAGGGACACGGTATTTGTTTATGTATTCACACATGTATTTAAGTTTCTGGTCAATACAATTATAGCATAAATAATAAACCTTTATCATGATTTAGGAAATATAATAATAATCATTTTATTATTGCCTCTAGGGCATATTTCCATCAGCATATAGGTTGGCCCTTAATCTTAAGGATACGGAGAGTGATCTGGGGAATTCTAGTGTGGCCGTAAATAGAGAGAGGAGCCTATGAAATATTATTTGGAAGGCTAATGTTCCTCGGAAAATTAAAAAATTTACTTGGCGGGTTGCCTCTAACCGTCTAGCTATACAAGTTAACGGGGTAAAACACCACCAAGCTATCCTAGGTACGTGCTCGATCTGCGATGTTGAATATGACTCTATTTTCCATGCTTTTTGGTCTATTGCCCTAAGGTTTATACGTTGCGCATGGTGATGAGGGAGGTTTGGAATTTACTGGCTGAAGAGATCTTAAATACTCGAGTAAATTGCATAAAACCACCACTTTGAGAGCTAGGTTTGCGAAAAACACTAGGATACAGTTTCTCTGCAGAAAGCACCACGTCTAGCGTAATTCTTTTGCAAAAACCACTGATCGGCGGATCAGGCCACGTTAAGTGAGTTTATGACAGTTGGGGCCCATTTTTTGCCTACGTGGCATAACATTTCGTGTCAGATCAGTGTTAATCTAAATTTACAAACGAGTCCTTAGATTTTACACAGACACCCCTAAATAAAAAAACATAAACGCAATTGTAACACCCCGCATGTAACTTGCCATATTTGTAACTCCGACTCTTGCCATTTCCGGCTATGTGTTTTGTTTTTTCCTCCGTTGTCGGGTTTTTGTCTTTCGTTTTGTATTTTGTCATGTCATGCATTTTCATATCATGTCATCATGTGCATTGCATTCGCATACGTGTTCGTCTCATGCATCCGAGCATTTTCCCCGTTGTCCGTTTTCCAATCCGGCGCTCCTATCTCCTCCGGTGCACCCCTCTTGTTTTCTTTCGTGTGCGTGTGTCAAACTTTCTCGGAATGGACCGAGGCTTGTCAAGTGGTCTTAATATACCACCCGGAGTCTACCGGTCAAGTTTCGTTCCATTCGGAGGTCGTTTGGTACTCCAACGGTTAACCGGGCCTCCGCAATGTCCATTTGAGTATCCAGCAAAAACCCCCTCCAAAACCAGCCCAAAGCCCACCAAACTCTCTTCCATGCTCTAGGTCGTTCGATCACGATCGTGTGGGCGAAAACCGCACCTCATTTGGAGTCTCCTAGCCCTCTCTACCTATAAATGAGTGGGCATCCCGAAAAACGAAATCTCAGACGAAACCCTAACCCTCTCCCTCCGCGCCGCCGGACGCGTCCGTACCCGCCGGACACGTCCGCCGCCGCGCCCCGTCCAGTCCGGAGCCGCCACGTGTCATCGCCGGCTTTCCACCGCCGCGGCCCGCCAGGCCCGCCGCCGGCCCGCGGGCCCGCGCGCGCCTCCGCGCCGGCCGTGCTCCCCGCGCCGCCCGACGCCGGTCGGCCCCGCCGCCGCGCGCTCCCTCCGGCGCCGCCCCGCCGGCGACCGGCGCCTGCCCTCCTCCGGCTCGCCGCCTCCTCCCTCCGCCAAAGGCCCCGCCGGCCTCTCTCCTCCTCCCGCCGGTGAGCCTCCCGCCGGAGTCCCGAGCCCGTCGAGGAGCTCCCCGATCTGGATCTCGCTCGGCGCGTTGACTTCTCCCGAAACCCTAGTTTTTTTTCGCCAAGTCCTCATTTATTCTCAGCAAGTGCCTATGTTCCCGATGCCGTAACTTCTTGCATGTAGCTCCGATTCACGCGTATAATATGTCAAATTGTTCGTCTCATGATGCTCTTCATTTTGTTCAATTGCATCATGTTCATTAGAGGTCATCTTGATGCCCAAATCTTCGTTGGAAGAAGGCTAGTTGCTGTTAATCTCTGGTTCTTATCAGAACTTGGAGATTTGTCATTTTTGTATCATTTAATCTGCGCATCTTTTGAGCATGAGCTCTACATGTGTTTTGAAGTATTCCATGCCATCTTTCCAGGGATATAGTCCATGTATTTTTGTGGTCTTTGTGGTGACTAGCACAAGCATGCAAAGTAGGCCCCGTAATATTTCTGATTTCAGGGACTTAGTGATTTCTCTAAGTCCTTGTCTGCTGTAATTTTGTTGCCATGTTAACTTGATGCTAGAGAGAGATCCATGCATATTTTGGAGATGTTCAGTAAGGATGTTTTGTATCTATAGTTGTAATTGATCCATTCCTGCAATTGTTTGCAATTTTAGAGTACCATAGCATGACTCAATCTTGCTCTACTTTTGCTATAAAATATTTCCGGCAGATTCTTAACATGACATGCATTTTTGCCAAGCTTATTGTAGTTGATCCATATATGCTATGCAATTGTTCTTGCCATGGATAGCTTCATAAACATGCCATCTTGCTGTAGGTATGCTTGGTTTTTCATGCATTGCTCTGTAGTGAGTGCATCAAGCTCACAAAGAGGCCTACATATTAATATTTATGCCATGCTCTGTTTTTCTGCTAAGTCTGAAACCTGATAACGAAACTTGCTATGTTTACATGCTTGCCATCATTTCTTATGGTCCTTTTTGGCTTATGGTCAATAAGGGACTTTTGTCATGTGCATTTAGTAGAACACTACCATGCCTTGTTTTGCTATGTTAAGTTCCTGTAGCATGTTGATTTCGTGCTCTGAATATTGCTACCTGATGCTGATTTCTGCCATGTCCAGTTTTTCACTAAGTCTGTGAACCTGTAATCTTTTGCACTTTTGTCATGCTTGTTTGAGCTTGATATGTTATGAACTAGCAGTAGCTCTGTGTTCATCTTTTGTCAAGCATCTCCTGTAGATTACTGCAATGTGCTTTGTTGCTATGTTGGGGTGCTGTAGCATTGTTGCTTGTTGCATTTTAAGTGCTATCTTGCTGTTTATCGCAGATTATTGTCATTCTTGTTTTGCTTGCCATTTGCAAACCGTGCATCCGATTCCGGTGATCTTTATATCGATTTCGACCGAAATCATCTCATCTTTCCAGTGGCATGCTTGGTTTGTCAAGTTACTGCCATGTTCATCATTTTCCTTCCGGAGCACGCATATGCATCGCATATCATAACTTGCATATCATACATGTCTTGCATCATGTTGCTTGCGCATTTCTCGTTGTTGATTGTGGTTCCGTTTATTTGTGTTCTTGTCTTGGGTAGATCTGGGAGACGAGTTCGTGAACGAGGAACCTGTCGAGTACACTTACGAGGATCAAGCTTTCGACAACTCTGAGAATCTTGCAGGCAAGATGACCACCCCTCGAAATCACTTCTATCTTTGCTATGCTAGTTGTTCGCTCTATTGCCATGCTCCGCTACCTATCACTTGCTATATCATGTCTCCTATTTTAGCCATGTCAGCCCCTAACCATCCTTTCCTAGCAAACCGTTGTTTGGCTATGTTACCGCTTTTGCTCAGCCCCTCTTATAGCGTTGCTAGTTGCAGGTGAAGTTGAAGTTTGTTCCATGTCGGAACATGGATATGTTGGGATATCACTATATCTCTTATTTAATTAATGCATCTATATATTTTTGGTAAAGGGTGGAAGGCTCGGCCTTATGCCTGGTGTTTTGTTCCACTCTTGCCGCCCTAGTTACTGTTATACCGGGATTATGTTCCTTGAGTTTGCGTTCCTTACACGGTCGGGTGATTTATGGGACCCCCTTGACAGTTCGCCTTGAATAAAACTCCTCCAGCATGGCCCAACTTTTGTTTTACTATTTGCCGCCTAAGCCTTTTCCCCCGGGTTTTCGCGAGCCCGAGGGTCATCTTTTTTTAACCCCCCCCCCCCGGGCCAGTGCTCCTTCGAGTGTTGGTCCGAACCGAGCAGCCTGCGGGGCCACCTCGGGGAAACTCGAGGTCTGGTTTTACTCGTAGCTTGACTTATCCGGTGTGCCCTGAGAACGAGATATGTGCAGCTCCGATCGGGATTTGTCGGCACATACGGGCGGCTTTGCTGGTCTTGTTTTACCATTGTCGAGATGTCTTGTAAACCGGGATTCCGAGACTGATCGGGTCTTTCCGGGAGAAGGTTTATCCTTCGTTGACCGTGAGAGCTTATGATGGGCTAAGTTGGGACACCCCTGCAGGGTAATATCTTTCGAAAGCCGTGCCCGCGGTTATGAGGCAGATGGGAATTTGTTAATGTCCGGTTTTAGATAACTTGTCACTTGACCCAATTAAAATACACCAAGTGCGTGTGTAGCCGTGATGGTCTCTTCTCGGCGGAATCCGGGAAGTGAACACGGTCTGTGTTATGTTTGACGTAAGTAAGTGTTCAGGACCTCTTCTTGGTCATTGCTAGATGACGTCCGTTCCTTTGCTTCTCTTCTCGCTCTCATTTGCGCAAGTTAGCCACCATATATGTTTTGCCGCTGTAGCTCCACCTCTTTGCACCTCTTGTCCTACAAGCTTAAATAGTCTTGATCTCGCGGGTGTGAGATTGCTGAGTCCCTGTGACTCACAGATACTTCCAACACCAGTTGCAGGTGCCGACGATGCCAGTGCAGACGATGGCGTCGATCTCAAGTGGGAGTTCGACGAGGAACGTGGTCGTTACTATGTGTCTTTTCCTGATGATCAGTAGTGGAGCCCAGTTGGGACGATCGGGGATCTAGCATTTGGGGTTGTCTTATTTTCATCTGGATTTTGACCGTAGTCGGTCTATATGTTTGTATTTTGGATGCTGTATGATGATATTTATGTATTGTGTGAAGTGGCGATTGTAAGCCAACTCTTTATCCCATTCTTGTTCATTACATGGGATTGTGTGAAGATGACCCTTCTTGCGACAAAACCACTATGCGGTTATGCCTCTAAGTCGTGCCTCGACACGTGGGAGATATAGCCGCATCGTGGGCGTTACAGCAATCCCCTCCCCAGGCGCATCAACCCCGACGCCGGCCCTCCGCCCCTCCTACGCCTTCTCGCGCTCGCCGGCGAGCGACGACGACCGTGCCTCACCGCCATCCCCTCCCAAGGCGCATCAACCCCGACGCCGGCCCTCCATCCCGCCTCCCTGCTTCCTCGCGCTAGGCCCCGAGCGCCTCACCACCGGAGCTTCGGCGAGCCAACGCCGATGACCACCAGGGCCCCGACGCCACCAGATCCGGCCGGCCTCCGCCGCCCTTGCCCGTTCCTGGCCGGATCCCGCTGGTAGAGCCCCGTCCCTGCTGCCTCCTCTACATCGACCGCCGCCTGTGGCCTCCTCTGCCTCGTCCTGTTCTGGATCGAGGAGAGCGACGACCCGATCCATCGTCCTGTTATGGGGTCGCGCCCATGGAGGCTTGGGGCGGCAGATGAACCTCGCCGGCGTCGAGGTCGAACAGCTCCTCGGCCAGCAGGCGGCAAGGGGAGGGCCACGGGAGGCGTCCTCTGCCTCGTCCTCTACCTCGGTGCAGCAACGGCGACGGCGGCCTCTGCCTCGTCTGGGGTCGGGATGGGGGCTGCCAAGGTTGGAACGGGTGGTGGCCATGGTCGGGAGGGGCGACGGCGGTCGGGGTCGGGATGGGGGCCGCCGAGGTTGGAACGGGTGGTGGCCGGGGTCGGGGGGGCGACGGCGGTCGGGGTCGGGATGGGCCTGCGACAAATTTGTTTGGCAAGGAGAGAAATTTGGGGGGCTTTTTCGCATGAAACCTAAACTGTTATGCCACGTAGGCGAAAAATGGGCCCCACATGTCACAAACTCACTTAACGTGGCCCGATCCGCCGATCAGTAGTTTTAGCAAAAGAATTACGCAAGACATGGTGTTTTCTATAGAGAAACTGTATCCTAGTGTTTTTCGCAAACCTAGCCCTCAAAATGGTGGTTTTATGCAATTTACTCTAAATACTCGGGCCGGACTGGTTTCTTATTTAATTGGATCAGTTAAGTTCGCCTGTGAGCGAACAAACGATATTCATGTTCCGAGAGCTTGGTACTTGAGGAATGACTTGATCTTTGGTAAAGGAAAGAAATCTATCGAGTTTTGTTCAAAATTATTGGGCTTCGTTCACGTCTTATCATGCAAACATGTCGGTTGAGGTGAGTGGAAAGGGTAAGGAAGTGGTCGGCGGGGTACAACCCATTAATAATAAGGAGAGGAATTGTGTTCCTTGGCAGGCCTCTCACCTGAGAATTCTTTAAGATTAATGTTGATGTAAGTTTTTTTGGAGGCCCTTAGCGCTGCGAGCGTGGGTATAGTAGTCAAAAATCATACCGGAGAAGTTATCATTTCCACTTGGGATTATATTGGTGCTTGCTTCAGTGTAGAGGAAGGGAAACTTAGAGCGACCCTCTCTGGCCTTTATATCAGTATCACTCTTCACAAACGCATAATTTTGAAAACTGACTGTTCTTTTGTGGCTTCCTTTCTTGCACATCATAATATAGACATGTCAAGCCTGGTTGATCTAAGGAAAGAAACATTGGGTATCTCCAAGATGATGATGAATTTAAAAATCTCCAAGATTAACAAGAAGGCTAATATATGCTGGCGCATGAGATTACGAAGTTTAGTTTTGATAATAAGTCTGATGGTATTTTTATTAATAGTGTTCCGCCCTGTGGGCAAATGTTGTAACGAATGATTGTATGGATGTTTTAATTATTTAATATATGGGTGGGGTTTTCAAAAAAAAACATGGATCACAAATGAGGCATGAGAATAATAAGCCATGTCTCCACCAAACTTGCAATACACATACAACTAATATAAAGGGTGGACCATGTATAATGCAATTCATGTGTCACAAAGTATGTAATGGCAACAATGCAGGAGGAGCCGGTGCCGCGAGACTCGTCGGATTGCAAAGTCACTGGCGTTTCTGAAACATCACTAGTGTTGCATTTTGTAAAACATCGCCGGCGTTGCAGAGGCGCGAGTCTGCGAGCTCACGGGATTGCAACAACATCAATGTTTCTGAAACATGGCCTATATTGCAACGCTTTGCAACCTCACAAATGTTTTTGAAATAAATCTCTTGTTGCAATAGCGACGGCCGCGAGCCAGAGATAGAAGAGGGGTTGTACAGTGAGCAACATAGATCGAACGACTCGCGACCCGACTGATCTTTTTAAAAACATCAGCCGGCTTACCCGTAGCACGCCCTAAAAACATACATTAATTTAGTGGGTATTTCTGAAGAAGAAAAATGCTGCAACGGCATGGAGACCATACTACACCGTGACTCCATGAAAAAGGTAAGAGCAACTCTAGCAGACCCCGTAAAACCGCGACCCGCATAAGGCGCTTACAGTTCGATAAAGAACTGTTTTGCGGGTCGAAATCGTGCGCAGCAGAGTAGAACCCGTATATAAAACTGCATAATTTGAAGAAAAAAAACTTTCACGGGAGAAATTGCAACCACACTAGTTCATCACATACAGCATGATCATTCATAGTTCATCATCATATACTACATTATCATACATACTACATTCTACTACTACCAGAGGGGGAAGATCTCGCGGCGGCGAGGCCGAGGTCGATGTACCAAAATGGACGAGCTCGCGGCCGAAGACGACGCGGTGGAGGAGCTCAGTCCTCGTCGGAGACGAGGTCGATGAACTTCTCCCTCTGCTCCTCGCGGATGTGCCGCCACTCGTCGTCCTTCTCCTTCGCGGCAAGGTTGGCCGCGACTGCCTGCTTGAGGACGAGGCCGTCCAGCTCCTCGTCGTGGCGCCGGCGCTCCGCCTCCTCGCGCAAGCTCCGTTCGGCAATGGCGGCCGCGGCTGCGTCGAAATCGGCCACAAAATCTTCGGGCCCGACGACCCCTCGGCGCTCGATCTCCTCCGGCTCCTGCTTGACGGCGACGACCTCGATCTCCTCCGGCTCCTCCGACCACTCCCTCTTCACGGGGAGAAGCCTCGCGCCGGAAGAGGAAGAGCTCGCGGCGTGGGAAGATCTCGCGGCGGAGGACGAGCCCGCGGCCGAGGAGGGCGTACGCCCGTGCCGACGGTCGTACTCCTCCGTCTCGCGAACGAGGAAGCTCGGCGGCGGCTCGAGGCCCTTGTTCGTCCACCTGCTCGCCGCGCGCTTCCTCGCACCGTCCGAGCGGACACGCTGCTCGCGCTCGGGGTTGCCGCCCCCGCCGGAGCTCCACGTGCGGCCCCACATGGCGGCTGGAGGCGGAAGGGGCTCACCGGCGGCAAGAAATGTGAGGAGTGGAGTGGGGAATTGCGGCGAGACGTGGTGGCGAGGGGATAGGGTTTCGACCCGTATCTGCCCTGTGAACCCGTAGATATACTGCTTTGGGGTGGGGGGAGGGAGTTGTGGGCTGCGGTAAAAAAAATTACGGGCTGGGCGAGTATACGGGCTCTGTTCTGGCCAAAAATTTGGACCAAGCCCGTATACTCGCCAAAATTTTGCTGGTTCGCGACATATACAGGGTCTGCTAGAGTTGCTCTAAACAAGGCAAAGTTCCACTCGTTCATGCATGCGACAAGGAGCACGGGTAGGTACAGAGTCAAACATATGCACCTTTTGTGCATGAGGAAGGCCACATGGTATGCATGAGTCAACCGCAGATCATTGTTAGTTACCTGCTGTATTTCGAAATTTCCTACAAAATAGACGGAAAAATAATAATCTCGCTGAGTCTTCGTTTGACTGAACATTTGTGCTGCAGTCTGTCCTATTTATACCTGCTCTAGCTACGAATTAAACAGATAGGAGAGGTAGGGAGCACCTATCGCACGATCAGTATGATCTTAGTACCACCAAGCAGGTCACAACAACGCTTCCAGTGCCGATCATCAAACGCAGCCGCCGCCCTCCATCTGCTACTTCTCGGTGTAGCACTGGCAATGGCGAGCGGCACCGCAAGGGCACACGCCGTCCACGCGCCGTGCTGCAACCTTCTCCAGGGGGTGAACCTGGTGCCGTGCCTGGCGATGGCGGCGTCCGGCGGCGGCGCCGTCAACATAAGCGCCGCCTGCTGCTCGTCGCTGAACCAGGCGCTCGACGCCGGCCGCCGTTGCCTGTGCTCGCTGCTGCTGGCCAACGGCGTGCTCGCCGGCCTCGTCGCCACCCTGATCCCCACGCTCCCCATGGTGCTGCCGCTGCCCGGGTGCTACCTCTACGCGCCTCCTCTCGCGGCCTGCCAAGGTGATCATTCGCACAAATCTTTTCTTGCATCCGCCCGGGCATGGACGCTAACGCCGAGTAGTTGCTTCCCCTTTATCTTGTTGGTTTCAGTGACGTTGCTGCAGACGAGTTATGATGCGCCGCCGGCGTCGGCATCTGTGGCTGCGGGCGTGGGGGATGCTGCTGGCGGCGCGGTGGATCCGCCGCCTCCTCAGGCCGACATTGCGCCGCCGCCTAAGAATGGTAGTGTGGCTGGGACGAAGGATGGTGGGAGGACGGACGGGAGCGGCGGCAATGGCTCTAGGGAGGAGCAGAGCGTTAGAAGGAGCGAAGCATGCCGACGGCCCGGCGTTGGTGAGGGTAGGATGTACATGCTCATCTTGTGGTCATGGCTGTATTTTTGTTCGACTAAGTTGCCTGTCCATGGTTTCATAGGATTAATGATCGATCGATTAATCTGAATGACTTGGGCAATGCAGTATCCGTACCATGGATCTCTCTGTCTTCTCTCTCTCTCTACAGTATTTTACAAATTTCAGGAACATCCATGGAACCATAGGTGCCATGCACACAAAAGCAAACTAATTTGCACACACCAATGTTTTATTTTATTAACGCTAATGAAAAGAAAAACAAGGACGAAGCAATAAAAAAAGGCTATTACTTTGCCAGTAGCCACCTCTTTGATGAACCATATGATCTTGATCCAACGGTCTAGATTAGACCGCTCCCATCACTAACCTTCCTATATGCATTTCCACAAGAATGTCCCATACACGGTCTTCGTCCGGTTATCCGTTAATTAACTAGGCAATTCTCTTCTGCTTAATTGATCAATTGCATCGTTTCAAAAAGAAAAAAATGTCTCCGTACTGCCAACACCGAACCATTACATGCCAGCAGCAAAACCATGCCAGTAACAGGTGTGGAGACGCACACCAATTAGAATTTCCGTTCAGTCTATTTAGCTTGTGTCCCCATCCAGGCATCCACCATGTCCCAGTCAGCTTCTACCGTTGGCCTCCGACATGAAGGAAAGTTCACGGGTTTTTCCCTCCAAAGGAAAAAAAATCTAAGCCTGTCACATCCAGGGGTGAGTGTGGCACCCCGTCCTTGTGGTCTACAGTAACCCACTAACATCATATAATTGCACCTTGACAGCTGTTTTGCGCTCCCAATCAAGTCACTCTGACGCGCTTCCCCGCGACGCGGCAAAGAAGAAAGAAAATCGACCAGTTAATAAGGAAAAAATGACACACACACACACACACACAGAGCAGCCCCACCCCAAGGCTGTGTACCAAACGAGCCGACGACCTTGCTATGCTACCCAAGGGACCAGAGTCGAAACCAACGCGGCAAAGATAGGGAGGCAGTTTCTGCAAGGACGCGGTTGAGAAGAAGCTTACCGAACTCAGCAGCTACTTGCTGTTGCAAAACCTCAGCCCTTGCAGAATCACCGAGTTGGAACTTGGAAATGGCGTTTCCAAGGAGCCCTGATTCCAGTATGAGCAGCTATGCTTCCACTCTGACGCTGAGCAGCTGCCCCAGCTCCTATATCTCCATAGGCAGCAGCAACCCAAGCTCATTTACGGCCTTCGCAATAATCCCCACCGGTGCCGGCGATCACAGCCCAGCACTAGCAGCCACAGGAGCTCCTGGATTCACACAGGGAAAGAAGCTTCAGCAGCATCAGGATCCTCCGGAATCAGAAGCAAAGTTCCCTAAGCAAGAAACTAACGGCTGGGAGCATCCATACCTCTGTTCACCATCCAAGCAACTCAAGAACGTAAGCACTTCCATCAAGGAGATCAGTCGCTGGGCAAGATCTTCGCCGGGAGTAAAGGTGAACTCAAACATCCGGCTCTTGGAGTCTGTACTTTCTTTGATACAAGTGGTAACTTCGACAGCACCACACCCAGATCACATCGTCGACATGATACGGGTCCATGATGCGCTTGCTAACCTGTTGCTTGTCCTGCCCAAGAATATCTTCCCTTTACTGGTGCAAAGTTTTGCTCAGATTGTAGATGAATTAAGCCCGAAAGGAGGTGCATCTTTATCAGCAAGGTTCGAAAAGACACTGCATGATTTGCGAAGAAGCATAAGGAGTGGTCTTCAGGTACTCAAAGACATGATCTTGGACTATACATCTGACGTAGTCCCTCAAGGTGGTGGTATCCATGAGATCACCAAATACTTGTTAAAATACATCATGTCACTTCTGGACAATGGCACCTCTCTCAAGATCATACTTGTCGGTGATGAACAGGATGGCAAGGTTGCAATGCGGACGCTGCAAGATAATGTTGCTACCTTGATCTCTCACTTGGAAATTATGCTTGAGAAAGAATCTCATCGCTATCAAGATGCAGGGTTAAAACAAATGTTCATGGTGAATAACGTGAACTTTGTGCTGCATCAAGTAGAAGGCTCAGAGATAAAGTATCTTCTAGGAGATGATTGGGTTCTGAAGCACCAAGACCAACTGAAGGACCACATCTCATCGTTCATCAATATTTCTTGGGAATCTGTCATGTATTGCTTCCATGTAAAGACCAACAAAATCTCAATCTTTTCTAGCCTACCAACACTGCAAATATTTAACCTGGAATTTGAGAAAACTTACTAGACTCAGAAGACATGGAAAGTTGAAAATCCTCTGCTCCGGTCCAATATGCGTAAATCAGTATCAGAGAAGCTTGTTCAGGCTTACAGTACATACCTTGAGAATCACAAACACAAAGCTCCAAAGCTTATGAAGTACACCCCTGAAGATCTTGACGAGCTGCTGTCAGATCTGTTCGAAGGATAATGGGCGTAGCTAAAAAGAGGAGAAAGCACAGATGCATCTGACAAATCGTTGTCAACAAATCTGAAGGATAAATGGCCCCTTGAGCTAGGAGGAAGATCCTATTTAGATGCATGCTTCCAAAGCTTGCGTAGTGAATATGGAAGTGTAACTGATATATCCTTGATATGTTAAGATTGAACTGTACCTGAGGTTCTAGAAGCTGTGTGGTTGCTGCAGTTGTGTGGTTGCTGCAGTTGTATGGTTGCTGCAGTGTGAACTATGTATAAAATTTTCAAGTAAACAACTAACACATACTACTGTTTTCTGCACCAAGAAAAACAACTCTCGAATCAACCAACAGAGTGTGGCATGCCACCGCGCACTAGATGGTAACAGGAAGTAGAGAGACACGATGTTTACCCAGGTTCGAGCCCTCTCGAAGAGGTAAAACTCTACGTCCTATTTGTATTGTACTGATTGTGGATGGGGTACAAAGTACATGAGGATCTACCTCGAGATCGTATGAATGAGTTCTAACTTGCCTCTACAGACTAAACCTCTCGGCTTATATAGGGACCGAGGGGGTACCTAGGGTTACACATGGTCGGTTACATCTAGAGATAAGCATGCCGATCATTTGAACATGCCTTAAAATATACGCCAAGTATTCGGAGGATTCCAACTTGAGTACGCCGAGTGCCATAGCTTACGGGCCCCATTCTTCGGTTGTTGGTGATCCTCGGCCCAGCCCATGAATGATAGGCCGACGTGGTGAGTCCCCCCCCCCTAATCCAGGACATCGTCACCTGGAGCAACTCGCCACTCCTCGGCAAGCTGGCTTGGAGCAGCGTGCTGAACGACGTATCGGCTTGGAGCTTCTGCCTCCGCGAGCTGGCCTGCAGCGGTCTGGAGCGTCAAGGGAGGTGTAGCGGAGAGTTGCCTGGCTCGTATCCGGCGGGCTCGACGGGGCACCTATCCGGCTTTTATGCCGGAGAACTTGTCTTCCTACTCGCCGGGTGCCATGGAGATTGTGGAGAAAATGGTGTGCAAGGAGAAGATGGGAGCGGAGTGTGGTGCGATTTTTGCCCGGCGTCTAGCATCAATAGCAGTGGGACGCGGGCAAGGAAGGGGGTTTTGGTGGGCCAGGGCGATCAGACACGGGCATGACAGCGGTGCGGGCGCCCTCAAAACCCTCCTAATTTGTCTTGGGTTTGCAGGAGAAATTGCGTCCGGACCGTCGAGCGGACCGTTACAGGCCCACATTGGATGTCACAACACGTCCGGACCACGCGGTCCGGACGTATGTGGGCGGTTTGAGGGTCGGCATTGGAGATGCCCTAACTGATGTATATTTTGGTTATTTTTATATCTGCATCATCGGTTGGAGCTCTAAGACCAAAAGAACTCAAATATTACATCCACCAAAATTCTCCTTCATGCATCTCTCCTATACGTTCTTCTCTTCACAAAATGATTGCCTGATACTCAGCTTCCGGTGCTGGCCGCCCAAGTCAATATGTCACATCGAGTGGTCATTGTCTGGTACCTCATCCTTCTGGTTTATAATCAGCCACTTCAAATTAGTTAAGTACTTCCTCCGTTTCAAAATAAGTGACTCAACTTTATACTTACTTTATAAAGTAAGTATAAAGTTGAGTCACTTATTTTGGGACGGGGTGTACTGTCGGCGTCCCCCCGTCTAACTCCCCCCGTCCCCTGCGTCCCTCTCTGAGGCGACTCGGGGGAACCCTAGCTCCCTCCGCCGCCGGCCCTCCTCCACCCTCCCTCCCCCCTCGCCGCCGCCGAGGGACACAGCTGGGCAAAGCCCAGGCAGTGTCGGCGGCGGCGGGGCCTCTCCCTGGCGCGTCTCTCTCTCTCCCCTGGCGGCGGCGCGAGTTCTTCCGACGGCGGCTTGGCGGCGTGGCGCGGCGGAGCTCCGGCGATGACTCGGTCCTACGGCGGGGTGGAGGGCAGGGCACTGTCCAGTGGTGCTGCCTCCACAACGGCTGCGGCTTGGGGCCCTTGACCCCGATCCGATCTGGATCTGGTGGTGCTTGGGCCTGGGCCATGGAGGCTGGCGAGGCGTGGTGTTCGTCGGGGCTTGTCGGCCTCTAGGCACCATGGGGGTGCTGGCGGCGACGCATGCCCGGCATGGTGATGCTGGTGGACGTGGTGGTCATCTTCTTCCAGAGATGGCCGGCCAGAGGCTTGGTGATCGGATCTCGAGATCCATCATCTAGTCCCGGCTGCGAGTTGGGGGGACATGGCTGCCGGTGAAAACCGAGCCGACGGCAGGCGATGGCGGCGTTCTCGCCGTGACCTTGATGGAGGCATCGTCGTGTAACTACTGTCGACCCACTCGTGCTGCTCCGGGGGAAACCCTAGGATCTGGTGTTCCAGATCGGACGATGGCGGCACTGCGGTGTCGTTTCTCTCTTGGGAGCATCGTTTGTGGAGCAGCGCTGGAAGTCAGAGGCAGGAGGTGGAGCGGCTTCGTCTTGCACGGAGCTCCGGTGGAGATGTCAAGTCATGCCTGACCGACAGGTGTTACGCTTTGTCATGCCTGGTCGGCAGGTGCTACGCCGACAGATCTTCCAAGGACTTCAAGCTGTGTCGGTTGGTGGTACTTGGCAGCATGGCGCTAACGTGTATCAGTGGCGACCACGACGTGCTCAGCTGTTTGCGCGCAGGGAGGAGGTGCCGTTGGGCGCCGTGGTGGCGCCGACGATAGCTAGGCCGAGCAAGGTTGATGCATCAGTACAGTTCTGAAGATGGAGCGGTGGAAGTTGGCGGCGGCGGCCTCTGAGAGCACGCCGGACCAGTGTGTGCCCCAGACCCAGCAAGGGCTAGGTTGGGGTCTCAGGTCTTAGATGTTAGGCTTGGCTGCGCTGTCTGTTTGGTATTAGGCCCAAACTATCTGCGCCCCTTCATCAACTGGATAGGTGTAGCGACAGTTTGTTGCTTAGACGGCGGCTTTAGTCTTACTGTTGTATGACTTTGTAAGGTCTTGTGATAATAATTAATAAAGTGGCCGTATGCATCACCCAGATGCAGTGGCCGGGGGTCATCCTCCTTTTCTAGAAAAAACTTATTTTGAGACGGAGGGAGTACTACAGTAGCTGTTTTGCGGTGCCCACTAAGCCATTGACGCGCTTATCAGTTTTTTGCGAGAAACACGGTTGAGAGGAAGCTTACACGAGTTCAGCAGCTAGTTGCTGGTGCAAAACCTTAGCCAGTCCCTGCAGAATCGCCGAGTTGGAAATGGTGTTCCCAAGGAGCCCTGCGGTGAGGGAACGAAGAGGGAACGGATGGCGACCGGGCGGGCGACCGGGGCTGCGACGTCCCTAGCCTCGGGTGATCGACGGCGCGTCGGAGGCCGGTTTTGGGCCCTTGCCGATTCCGACGAGGAAGATGCGGATGGCGACGGGGATGGGATCCCGGCCGTTTCTCCACAGTCACCGACTCCGTCAGATCTCATCTGTGAGTTTTTTTCATTCAGGGTATGACGAAGATGAAGTGGCAACGACGATCGACAGTGTTCTGCCACCTGATGATCCGGCAAGAATTGGACTACACGCGGGAGAGAAGAAAGAGATGATCCGTCGCGTAGTTCATCGGAGAACGGCGGTGACGGCAATCAGACCGTGGAAGGGTCCCCTCCCTAAGGTAAGTCTTCCAAATCTTACACTTTTCGATTTGATTAGGCCGGAGTCATGGATTATTGTTAAGAGGAAAAAAATGCGCATCGGGCAATCGCTCTTCGGACGCCGGCGGCGGCATCCTCGCGGGCTGTGCAGGCGATCGGGATCTCAGCGGTGCGGGCGCACCATTTGAATTGCCTCCCGGGCCGCGATGGGCCGGCTCTGAGTGAGTTGGGCCCGCGAGTGGATGGGCCGGGGTTAGCTGGGTATGTGGCCCAGGCTAAACCGGTCCCTATACCCCTTCGTTGCGCCGCCCCATGCACGACTCCGATCGATTCTTCTCCTGTGAGTTCGCCGTCGCCTAAAGCTAGGGTTCCACGACGCGGCAAGCCGGGGTTCCGTGTGTGTGGTTCTGGAAGAGCCAGACGAATCCCTCCCCTCGTGGCCATGGCTGGCCGCGGGGCTGCTGCGCTGCCGGGCAAAAAAACCCGCGATGGGTGGAGCTGGCCGCGGTGGGACTGCTCCGTTGCCGGGTGCTGGCGCCGGGCGTGCTGCCCCGGCTATGACTGGCCCTAGGCCGCAGGTGGGTGACGGGGCGACACATGGCTCCGTGGGGCACGGCGGTGGTCTCCCGGGCGCTCGGCCTCCGGTGCAGGTCCTGGTAGCGCAGCCGGCGACGTGTCGGGTGGAGTGAACTACGCTCCTCGTCCACCAGTGTAGAGCTCGGCTACGATTGCTGCTGCGGGCAGGGGCGGTACGGCCCAAGGATCGGGGCCGCCGCCCCCAGCAACCGGCCTTCAACCTCGGGCGGCGCCGCCTCATTACGTCGCGAGGCCGCCGCAAAAGCGACCTGGTCCGGTGCAAACTCCGGCACTGACGCCTCAGAACGGGGGTGCCGGAGGTGTTGGTGGACCGCCCCAGGGACAATGGGGTGACGATGGATACGATGCATATGGTGATGGCCAACACCGTGGTTCCTCGTCGACAGGTGGTGGCCACAGGTATGCTTGGCAGAGTGACGGCTCAGCTGAGAGGCCGTTTTACGGTCCTCCGGGTGATTTTGTTGAGGGGGCGTCTGGCCCTAACCATCGGCAGCGAGGTGGATACCGTGGCTCTCGTGGTGGTAGAGGGGGTCGGTTCCGTAACCATCAGCCTCCTCCGCCTGTTGTCGTCCAGCCGACGGCCTCCGTGGGGGGGGGCGATCTCGGACAAACGCCCGCTCTGTCTGGACAGGCGATGGAGGTGGTGACTGCGCTGGCCAATGCGGAGGTTCCTGAGACTAGGACCGTAGTGACGGGCTCGGCCGAGGCTGCGGACAGGTCTGATTCTGATAGGGCGTCCAAGTGGGCGCGTAAGAAAGAGAAGATGCTTTGTTACCGATGTGGCGAGAAGGGCCACTTTATTGCTGAGTGTGTGTGGCGGAGCTATGTGATACTTGCGGCAAGCCAGCGCATGCTTCGGGGGAATGCCCGATTCTTCGTGATCAAATGCCGGCTATCACTATGTATGGAGTGTACTACGCTGAGCTGATGTTCTTTGAGTCTCCCAGTGCGAGGGAGATCCCAGAGGAGGCCCAGAGCTTGACCACTGGGGTTGTGAAAGTAACCGAAGGTGAGGTCTCTGAGAATCAGATTGTGCAGAGGCTCAAGGAGTTAGCTCCTGGTGACTTCCAGTGGGACCTTGTTAGTATCGAGGCCAATATGTTTAAGGTGGATTTTCCTTCTGTTGAAGATTGGCAGAGGGTTCTGAGCTTTGGGTTGTGTAGAGTGCCTGGCACTGAGTGCATCCTGGAGTTCCATGAGTGGAGGAGGGTTGAGCCTCAGGGTAAGCCTCTTACTCAGGTCCGGTTGCGTTTCTCCGGGGCTCCCTCGAAGCCGATGCAGGATGCTCGAGTCGTTGCTAGCTTGGGAATCTTGGTCGGGAAACCTGAGAGAGTGGATATGGCCTTCACCCGAGCTCACGGAGTGGCCCTTTATTGGTGAGTGTTCTGGATATTGAGTTTGTGCCTGATGTGGTTAAGTGGACATATAGGGGCCAGATATTTAATCTTGAGATTGAGTTTGAGGATGCCAATCTCTTCGCTGAGGCCATTAATGGGTCTGATGTTGACATGCACGAGGGAGACGACGACCTGACATGCACGAGGGAGACGACGACCCGGGTGCTAAGGAGGCGCCCGTGGACGAGGCTGGACGCGAGGTGGCTAACGGGTCGGCGCCCGTTCCTCAGACGCCCGGAAACGGGGTGGCACCATCTTCTACGGTGCCTATGAGTTCCTTGAGATTTGGGTCGTTTGAGCCAGCTTCTGCTCCTCCCCGACTCTGGAGTGAGAGGTTGGAGTCCGATGATATGTGGGAGCGCGCGCTGCCTGCACTGGATTTTGATGTTGCTGAGAGTCCCGTGCTTGGGGACTCGGAGGTGATTCTTCCTGTGACGACCTCCGTCGAGGGAGGGGGAGGCGATTGGGCAGGTGGCCCCTCTTTCTCCTTCTCTGATTGTTGACTTACCTCAGGTGACAGAGCCGATGATGGCAGTTGTGACTAGGGGAGGGAGTCCGGGGCAGGTGGCTTCGGTTCCTTCTTCTCCTCGGGCGGTGACGGAGCCGGTGTTGACGGCTGTGTCTAGAGGAGGGGGCCCGGGCCTGGTGGCTTCGGCCCCTTCTTCTCCTCTCGCGACAACGGCGGTGCCGAGGGGAGGGAGCCCGGGGCAGGTGGCCTCGGCTTCCTCTTCTCCTCTCGCGGCGACGGTGGTACCTAGGGGAGGGGGTCTGGGGCAGGTGGCCTCGGCTTCCTCTTCTCCTCTTGCGATGACGGAGCCGCTGCTGGCGACTAGGCCTAGGGGAGGGAGTCCACGGCAGATGGCCTCGACTCCCCTCTCTTCTCTGGCGGCTAGGGTGGCCGCGCCTCCGGCGGCGCCCGCGACCCCCACCAGCCAGAGGGCCGGGACGGCATGGGAGCACGGGCAAGAGGCCCGTCTTCCGTCCTCCAGCGCCCCTGAGTCCCCGGACCACGGTTCGAGGGCACCTCGGGTTTTGACCGTTTCTCGGGAGGAGGTCATTGCGTATGGAGGGATTCAGGATCCGGTTTCTACGGGGAGACGGATGAGCTGTCGTCTCCAGGAACATCCGGAGGTTGATGCCATGCAGCAGCGGTGCGCCATGAGGGCGGCCAAGCTTCGTGGTATTGAGGCCACTACTGGTATGTCGGTCAACATTTCTAATTCCATTTTGCATTTTACTAATAATGAGATTATTAATAATGCAAGTCAATTAGGAGTTTCACTAGGAAGAAATGATAGTGAAATCTCTAATTTCGTTAATGATATTCTTGATTTGGAAGCGGAACGCGCTTTAGAAATGATTCGTAACTTAGCTGCGGTCAGGCCTATGAATGATTCCGAGATAGATGCGCTGGGGGTCAGGGTGCTCGATAATTTTTGTGCGGATCTTGCACCATCCTGTCCTGGGTCAGAGGTAGAGGATGATACCTTTGATGAGGTAGTAGTTAGGTTCACGGAGCCCGGTTGTGAGGACCGGGTGGAGGATCAAAACAAGCCTAGACGCAAGTGGAAGCGGAAGGTCTATCCTGCGTCGGCGGTGCGTAGGAGTGCTAGGATCCGAACTACTAAAAAATTTCATGATGAAATATGGAAAGAATCTTTTGGAATAGCAGAGGTCTTAAGGACTTGGCTAAGAGAAGGTTTCTTGCAGATGCGTCTATCGAGCATAGGTTGGATTTTATTGCGCTTTCGGAAACTGGTAGAGAAAATTTCTCTCCCCAGTTTCTTAGTACCTTATCGGGTGGTGTCGATTTTGATTGGCATTGCTTGCCTCCGAGAGGAAGGTCGGGTGGGATCTTACTTGGAGTTAGATGCGATTCGCTGGAAGTACGGAGTGTGGTGATGGGTGACTTTGCAGTTAAGTTCCGGGTTAAGTCCAAGGTTGATGGGTTCAATTGGGCTCTGGTGGCGGTTTATGGTGCCGCACAGCCCGAACACAAACCTGACTTTTTGGCAGACCTTGTTCGAATTTGCGGTTATGAACAGCTCCCAATACTGGTTGGGGGTGATTTCAACATTATTAGAAGAAGAGAGGAAAAGAACAATGATAACTTCGACGGCAGGTGGTCGTTCATGTTTAATACCATTATTGAAAGCTTGGATCTGCGAGAGATAGAGCTTTCAGGTAGAAAGTTTACCTGGGCTAATACTTTTCCCACTCCGACGTTTGAGAAGCTGGATCGAGTCCTTGCGAGCGTCGAATGGGAACAGAAATTCCCCTTGGTTACGGTCCAGGCGCTTTCGCGCGGTATTTCTGACCACACGCCTCTGCACGTGGACTCTGGTGAGGCCACTCGCATGGGGAACAAAAATTCTTTTTCATTCGAAATGGCATGGTTTGAACGAGAAGGCTTCTTGGATTTGGTAGCCAGGGAATGGGCTAAGGATGCAGGAGGTAGGACTGCGGTCGAGCGTTGGCAGAATAAGTTAAGACACTTGAGAAGTTTCTTGTGTGGGTGGGCTAAGAATCTTAGTGGGATGTATAAGGTTGAAAAGGAAAGGCTCCTTACACTTATTCAGTCCCTGGATCTCAAAGCCGAGTCCACGATTCTTCCAGCCACGGAGCTTCATGCAAAGCTTGAGGCAAAGATGAGATTGAAAGAGCTTCTCCGTGAGGAGGAATTGAAGTGGGCTTTGCGGGCTAAGGTTCGCAAAGTCGTCCAGGGGGACGCAAATACTCAGTTCTTTCACATGATCGCTAATGGCAAGCATAGAAAGAAGAGAATCTTTCAGCTTGAACAAGACGAAGGGACGATTCTAGGACAAGAAAATCTAAAACTTTACATCACCGAATACTATAAGCAGTTGTTCGGGCCTCCGGAGGATAGTTGTGTATCCCTGGATGAGTCTAGAATTGAGGATGTTCCTCAACTTGCTACTGATGAGAATGACATTTTGACCGCCCCATTTACGGAGAAGGAGGTGTTTGATGCTATTTCTCAGATGAAAAATAATAAAGCTCCAGGGCCGGATGGTTTTCCGGCGAAGTTCTATAAAAAATGCTGGCACATTATTAAGGGGGATTTGTTACCGATGTTCCATGATTTATTCTCTGGACAGCTTCAGCTATTTCACCTGAATTTTGGAACAATAACCCTGCTTCCTAGGAAAACAGAGGCTGTGAGGATTGAGCAGTTCAGGCCGATCTGCCTCCTCAATGTTAGTTTCAAAATTTTCACCAAGGTTGGGACTAATAGGCTCACGCAAATTGCGCATTCTATGGTGCAGCATTCCCAAACTGCTTTCATGCCGGACAGAAACATCTTAGAAGGGGTTGTGGTCCTTCATGAAACGCTCCACGAAATTCACTCGAAAAAACTAGATGGAGTCATTTTTAAGGTGGATTTCGAGAAAGCGTACGATAAAGTCAAATGGCCTTTCTTTCAACAGGCCTTGCGTATGAAAGGTTTTGATGAAGCCTGGCGACGCCAGGTAGATTCGTTCACGCAAAAAGGGAGTGTTGGAATTAAAGTAAATAACGACATAGGTCATTATTTCCAGACACATAAGGGCCTGAGACAAGGAGATCCGATGTCTCCTATTCTGTTCAACATAGTAGTTGATATGTTGGCAATTCTGATAGGAAGGGCTAAGGAGGCTGGACAGGTGGGTGGACTGGTACCTCATTTAGTTGATGGTGGTGTGTCTATCCTATAGTACGCCGATGATACGATCATCTTTATGGAGCATGACTTGGCAAAAGCGAGAAATATGAAGCTGGTGTTATGCTTATTTGAACAATTGACCGGGTTAAAGATTAATTTTCATAAAAGCGAATTGTTCTGCTTTGGTAGAGCCAATGACGAACAAGAGGCTTATAGGCAATTGTTTGGGTGTGATTTGGGGACTTTACCTTTCACGTACTTAGGCATACCAATCCACCATCGTAAGCTGACAAACAGAGAATGAAAGTGTATCGAGGACCGCTTTGAAAAGAAACTGAGTTGCTGGAAGGGCAAGCTCATGTCATACGGAGGCCGATTAATTCTGATAAATTCGGTCCTCGCGAGTATGCCTATGTTTCTCTTGTCGTTCTTTGAAGTCCCAGTTGGAGTAAGGAAAAGACTGGACTTTTATCGATCTCGTTTCTTTTGGCAGAGCGATGAACTAAAAAGAAAATACAGACTCGCTAAGTGGGATATTATCTGTCGACCAAAAGACCAAGGGGGTCTTGGCATTGAGAATCTTGAGGTCAAGAACAGCTGTCTTCTCAGCAAGTGGCTGTCGAAGTTATCCGTCGAGACTGATGCCACTTGGGCGCAGATTCTCCGTAGCAAGTATCTTCACTCCAAAACTTTGTCCCAGGTGACCGCGAGGCCGACTGACTCACCTTTTTGGAAAGGTCTTATGAGAGTCAAATTAGCCTTTTTAATAGGACAAAATTTATTATCGGTAACGGTGCTAGCACACGATTCTGGGAGGATACTTGGCTAGGAGAGACCCCCTTGCGATTCAATATCCGTCTCTGTATCGTATTGTTCAACGACGTGATGCTTTCGTTGCAACGGTACTTCAATCCATTCCCCTTAATATTCAGTTCAGGAGGACGCTAGCCAGCAATCGTTGGGAAGAATGGCTTCATCTAGTGAGTAGACTGATGCAGGTTCAGCTGTCTCAACAGCCCGATAAATTACGCTGGAAGGTTACTAGGTCTGGAGAGTTTACAGTTAAATCAATGTATCTTGATGTTATCAATTCGAGCTCTATTCCTAGATCCAAATATGTTTGGACTGTCAAAGCTCCTTTGAAAATTAAAGTGTTTATGTGATTTGTACATAAACAAGTAATATTAACCAAAGACAACTTGGCAAAGTGTAATTGGACAGGACCTACTAGGTGTAGTTTCTGTGATCGGGATGAAACTGTCAAACACCTTTTTCTGGATTGCCCGTTGGCCAAAGTTCTATTGCGAACGGTCCACATTGCATTTAATATTACTCCTCCGAGTTCTGTCAGCACGTTATTTGGAACGTGGCTTAACGGGATAGAGTCCGAAATAGCGAGACACATTCGCGTAGGAGTATGTGCTTTATTGTGGGCAGTCTGGAACTGCAGAAATGATTTGGTTTTTAACAGAACAACAAATATTCATTTGTTGCAGGTTATTTCCCGAGCCACTGCGTTGATCCGTATGTGGTCGTTGCTCACTCCGACGGAGGTCAGGGAGCGTTTGGTTATTGGATCTATCCGCTGGGAGATGGTAGCACGGGATATATTCAACCGGTTTGGATGGCGTTCATGTAATAGGATAGGCAATTAGTTTACCTGTCTTTTTTATGCCAGCCGGTTGTGGCTTTTTGAGGCTAGTTTGTTTCTAGCTCTTTGGCTTTGTGAGCTTTCCTCTATTTTCGTTGAGACTTTAAGACCTTATTGAACCTATTTGTTTATTTATTAAAGTTAGCCGTATGCATCGTTCTGATGCAGAGGCCGGGGAGTCCCCCTTTTCGAAAAAAAGAGCCCTGCTTCCACCGTGAGCAGGTATGCATCTACTCCGACGCCGAGCAGCTGCCCCAGCTCCTCCATCTCCACAGGCTGCAGCACGCCTGCCACCTCAAGCCCCTTCGCCGTCGCAGCAAAAAGCCGCGCCGTGATCCAGTGCATAATTCCAGCCGTCATGATCCAGTACATGGCCGGACGTGCCGGTGATCACAAGCCGGCGCTAGCAGCCACAGGCACACCTGACTTCACACAGAGAAAGAAGCTTCAGCAGCATCAGGATCTTCTTGAATCAGCAGCGAAGTTCCCTAAGCAAGAAATCAATGGCTGGGAGCATCCAGACCTCTGTTCACCATCAAAGCTGCTCAAGAACGTAAGTACTTCCATCAGGGAGATCAGTCGCTGGGCAAGATCTTCAACGGGGTCAAAGGTGAACTCAGATATCCGGCTCTTGGATTCTGTATTTTCTTTGATACAAGTGGTAACTTCGACAGCACCACACCCAGATCACGTCGTCGCCATGATACGAGTCCACGAAGCGCTTGCTAGCCTGTTGTTGGTCCTGCCCAAGAATATATTCCTTTTCCTGTTGCAACATTTCGCTCAGTTTGGAAACGCACTGCATAATTTGCGAAGAAGCATAAGGAGTGGTCTTCAGGTACTCAAAAACATGATCTTGGACTATACATCTGACGTAGTCCCCCAAGGTGGTGGTATCCATGAGATCACCAAATACTTGTTGAAATACATCATTTCACTGCTGGACAATGGCAGATCTCTCAAAATCATACTTGTCAGCGATGAACAGGATGGCATGGTTGCAATGGAGACGCTGCAAGATGTTGTTGCTACCTTGATCTGTCACTTGGAAATTATGCTTCAGAAAGAATCTCATCGCTATAAAGATGCAGGGTTAAAACAAATGTTCATGGTGAATAACGTGAACTTTGTGCTGCATCAAGTAGAAGGCTCAGAGACAAGGTATCTTCTAGGAGAGGATTGGGTTCTGCAGCACCGAGACCAACTGAAGGACCACATCTCACGGTTCATCAACATTTCTTGGGAATCCGTCATGTATTGCTTCCATGTAAAGACCAACAAAATCCCAATCTTTTCTAGCCTACCAACACTGCAAATATTTAACCTGGAATTTGAGAAAACTTACTGGACTCAGAAGACATGGAAAGTTGAAAATCCTCTGCTCCGTTCCAATATGCGTAAATCAGTATCAGAGAAGCTTGTTCAGGCTTACAGTACATACCATGAGAATCACAAAAACAAAGCCCCAAAGCTTATGAAGTACACCCCTGAAGATCTTGAAGAGCTGCTGTCAGATCTGTGTGAAGGATAATGAGCATAGCTAAAAAGAGGACAAAGCACAGATGCATGTGACAATACTTGTCAACAAATCTGATGGATAAATGATCCCTTGAGCTAGGAGGAAGATCCGATTCAGATGCATGCTTCCAAAGCTTGCGTAGTGAATATGGAACTGTAACTGATGTATCCTTGATATGTTAAGTTGAACTGTACCTGAGGTTCTAGAAGTTGTGTGGTTGCTGCAGTTGTATGGTTGCTGCAATGTAAACTATGTATAAATTTTGCAAGTATACAACTAACACATACTACTGTTTTCCGCACCAAGAAAAACAACTCTCGAACCAACCAACGGAGCGCGGCATGCCGCCGCGCACTATCCGCTAGTAGTTGGTTATAAAGAGTTGCATTTCTGCTGGGTATAGTTCTGTTGTAATATTCAGCAGATGTTGTGTCGACGGGGGCTGCACTTTAATTTCTTCCCAGTTGATGGCAACATAGGCATTCATCCGCGCAGAGTGGTTCGGTTTGGAAAGGAAGAGAAAGAAAGTATCGCTGAACATGTGGTTACTAATACAATTCTGACTAAGAATAAATTCAGGAAGTGGCTGGCACACTGAACTGACAGGAACAATGGAAAGACTTCTCTGGGAGCAATGCTAATTGGGGTAGTTTAGATTTCGTTTCAATAGCTTTCACAGGTTCATCGAGTCCTTGAAGTAAAACCCCTGAACACCCAAATGACAAAAACTTGCTTTTATTATATTATTATTTAAATAAACTAATTTAGGAAACGTTGTTAACCAGATATGAATTATTGGATGAGTTGCAGGAGCCAGCAATTGTTTTTTTTTTGAGAAAAGGTCGGTAGGCCTTTATTGAGTGGATAAAATGTTTACAGGAATAATAGCTGCATCATGCGGATTCCCTAACCAAATATGTCTTCCCACAGGGAGGATGACACCATACCTAGCTAGCCTATGAGCCTCAAAATTTGAAACTCTAGATTCATAACTAAAATTACACAACATGAAAGCTTGAGAGGTTTCTTTCAGCTCCTTTATAATGCTTCCATAATTGCCTCCTGCTCCTTGCTGAATGTGTGCTATGACCTGTTTGCAATCATAAGTTACATGAATGTACTGCAAACCAAGATCCAACGCCAAAGACTGAGCTTCGCGGCACGCCATCGCTTCAACTGTAGCTGGATCAGTTGCGCCTTGGACGACCAGAACAGATGAGCCCAAGTAGCTTCCATCGCGGTCGCGGCATATAGTTAATTAACTATTAACTCGTTTACCAGTACTTGACAACTAATTATGTACTACCCTGATCAGGCCATGACTATGAGTTAAGCCACATAATTGCCGGCCTGTTGAGGCATCTGGGCTACTATTCTTTAGTTGGGCCAAGAGTCCAAAACGGAAGCAATGGTAGGGAAACGCACAGGCAGGTTTCTAATGACTCACTGTTAACTTGTTTAGTCCCACCTCGCCCGCGGAAGCAGCGCAGTCGGCCAACAGAGCTATAAGAGGAGGCAGAGGGCAGGGTTCTAAAGCATACCATTCTCGGCCTTTTGGCTAAGATCAAGTGTAGTATCTGTTCTTATCAGTTAATATCTGATATGTGGGCCATGTGCCCACAATGATATTAAATTTATTTTTTATGGGGAAGGGTCCACCACACTAGCTTGCTAGTGGGGCCCTCGTGTGTACAAACTAAACAATTTTGGATTTGTTTGGACTCAGCTGAAAGCAATTTCTTGTTGCTAGCTGCATCATCAAGCAGGTTATCCATTAAAAAAATCCAAGCAGAAGATTTAATAGGATGGTTTGCCTATGAATGTGTGAGATTGCTTTCCTTCTAAACAGAACCTATCTATCAAGTTTTATGTGCTGGTAGAGTTGACCTTCTGAATATTTGTAAGTGATGGCTTTCTGTACTATATTAAGTTCAGTAGAATAGCACTTCACCCCTATATCAAGAATGCATATGAATCGAAGAGATTTATTTGTACTCACCTGAAATCAGTTTCTTGTTGCTAGGTGCGTCATCAAGCAGAAGACAAGGATGGTTCAACGATTGTCTTACTTCTGAGTAGAACCTGTCTCTCGTTTTCTAACAGAAGGAACCTATCTATCAATATTTAAGTGCTGCTATAGTTGATCTTCTGAATATTTGCAAGTGATGGCTGTCCGTACTATTTATTTCAACAGAATAGCACTGCATCCCTATGTTCTTGACACCCCCAACGGCCGGGCACCCCAAACCCTCCTCGTACGTCCGGGCGGACGGCCCGGTCAGTGACGGGTCACAAAAAAGTGAACGCCCAGGCTGACCGGCACTCCTCATATCTAGCCCAAATCTAGGGCGGATATGGGGCGCTCGAGCGCGTCTTCCACGTCGGACCCAGCCCACGTTGGCCCACCCGACATCATATATATTCCTCCCCATCGGCTATCAGGGCCAAACCCTAGCCACTTCACTCCACTCCCCTCCGCCACCCAAGCTCCCGTTTGGCGATCTCCGGCCTTCTCCGGCATGGCGGGCAGGGGATCCGACGACGAACAATACAGATCCGTCGACTGGGGTGTCGTCCCGTGCGGTTTAGAGGAGGCAATGGCCGTCCGCATTGCACTCCGCCGCTCCCGGGGGGACAGCGCCCGACCGACGGCGGGATTTGTCCAGCGCGGGTCCATTGTGTCGGCGTATCGGGCGCTCGGATCCTCCGGCGATGGATCATCACGATCCTCTCCGGAGCCTTCCAATCTCCCTTTCCCCATCATCGGTCCGTCGGAGTATGAATCCTACCGGGACCTGTGTGCCCGCCGTGGGATGAGGGCGGCCGAGGCCCGCCTCGCTGCCAACATGGCGGTGGAGGAGGAGGCTGATGCGGCGACGCGGGGGTAAAGGAGGAAGCCATCCACGGCCGCATTGTAAAGAAACGGCATTGGAGGAGCACACGCATCCTGGCCCAAGAGCAAAATCGGGCGGTTTATACCATGGCCAGATTGCCCCCCCCCCCCCCCCCCCCCCCCCCCCCCCCCCCCACCCCCCCAAGGAGGAGGACAATAACGGGTCAGACATCTTCGGTGATGAGCAAATCCGGCTCGATCCGTACTGCATCTTCAACCGCTACTTCCGCGAGAAGGACGAATTTTGGTATACAAAGCCTATAAATATGGTACGTATATGAATATGCAGGAATATTTCACTCTTGAAAGGCATGATGAGCAAGGGCGCTGGGAAGGGCAAGGGCAGCCGTGGATGATCTTCTCCATAGCTGGCATGTAGGTTAAACATGCCAGTTTTTGGTAGTCCGATGGCAATGTCTTGATGTAGTAGTAGGACGTGTGTAATGCATCGTTGATGTAAGTTGCATGAGTTTGTATGAATTTGAGGTATGTTAATTGAGGTGTTCGGTTGTAAGAAGGGAAATTTAAGACGTGACCAGTTAGTGTCCGCGGACGCATTGAGGGGTCGAATTTGTCAAGTCTGGTTGTAGATGCTCTTATAGCATGACGATTTGAGAGATTTTTTAAGAAAATGCTAAGGGAAAACGTTGCTCATTCGTGTGAGCCTTCCTGCGGGAAAGTTCATTTACACAACACAATAGGGAACGACAAGTCAATGACCTGACCTTGTAACTTTAAGAGTGTCTGCACGTTGCAAAGAACATAGGAAGCCATTACATACTAGGGGGGTAGATAAGGCATGTGACTACAGACCCTAAGAAAAATTCTGGATTTTTTGTGAATGTTCATAAGGCATGTGACTACAGACCCTAAGAAATTTAGATCCAAATTCAAAACACACATTGCGAAACAAGAAAGACAAATCTAAAATGAATAGTGTCAAAACAAGACAAAACATGAATAGGGTCACATATGAATTTGTCGTTTTTGTTTCTCAATGTATGATTCAAATTTTGATCTGAATTTTTTAGGGGTTATGGACATATGTATTGTGAACATCCATAAAAAAAGAATTTTTGAAAACATCTGAATGTGATTTTTCGAAATTTGGAGCATGGAAAGGGTGGTCACCTGATATCTTACCCATCAACCGGGTTCTTGCAGAATATGCATATTTAACCCAATCCAATATAAGATCCACAAAAAACTCAACAAACATATCCATCAAAATTACCCCTTCATATCTCTCCTATACATCGTTCTTTTCTTCACAAAATGATTGCCTGGTACTCGGCTTCCGCTGCAGCCGCCAATATGTCACATCGAGTGGTCATTGTCTGGCACCCTCATCCTTCTGGTTTATAGTCAGCCACTTAAAATTAGTTATATACGGAGAAGCTGTTTTGCGGTGCCCACTAAACCATCGACGCGCTTATCGGTTTTTTGCGAGAACGCGGTTGAGAGGAAGCTTACACGAGTTCAGCAGCTAGTTGCTGGTGCAAAACCTTAGCCAGTCCCTGCAGAATCGCCGGGTTGGAAATGGCGTTCCCAAGGAGCCCTGCTTCCACCGTGAGCAGCTATGCTTCTACTCCGACGCTGAGTAGCTGCCCCAGCTCCTCCATCTCCACAGGCTGCAGCACCCCTGCCACCCCAAACCCCTTTGCCGTCGCGGCAATAAGCCCCACCCCAATCCAGCACATAGTTCCAGCCGGACGTGCCGGTGATCACAAGCCGGCGCTAGCAGCCACAGGAACTCCTGAATTCACACAGGGAAAGAAGCTTCAGCAGCATCAGGATCTTCTGGAATCAGCAGCGAAGTTCCCTAAGCAAGAAAACCCAGCACTAGCAATCACAGGAGGTACGGAATTCATACAGGGAAAGACTCTTCAGCAGCATCAGGATCTCCTTGAATCAGCAGCGAAGTTCCCTAAGCAAGAAATCAATGGCTGGGAGCATCCAGACCTCTGTTCACCATCAAAGCTGCTCAAGAACGTAAGTACTTCTATCAAGGAGATCGGTCGCTGGGCAAGATCTTCAACGGGGTTAAAGGTGAACTCAAATATCCGGCTCTTGGAGTCGGTATTTTCCTTGATACAAGTGGTAACTTCGACAGCACCACACCCAGATCACGTGGTTGCTATGATACGAGTCCACGAAGCGCTTGCTAACCTGTTGCTGGTCCTGCCCAAGAATATATTCCCTTTCCTGTTGCAACATTTCGCTCAGTTTGTAGATGAGTTATGCCCGAAAAGAGGTGCATCACTATCAGAAAGGTTTGGAAACGCACTGCATGATTTGCGAAGAAGCATAAGGAGGGGCCTTCGAGTACTCAAAGACATGATCTTTGACTATAAATCTGACGTAGTCCCCCAAGGTGGCGGTATCCATGAGATCACCAGATACTTGTTAAAATACATCATGTCACTTCTGGACAATGGCACCTCTCTCAAGATCATACTTGTTGGTGATGAACAGGATGACAAGGTTGCAATGGAGACGCTGCAAGATACTGTTGCTACCTTGATCTCTCACATGGAAATTATGCTTGAGAAAGAATCTCATCGATATAAAGATGCAGGGTTGAAACAAATGTTCATGGTGAATAATGTGAACTTTTTGTTGCATCAAGTAGAAGGCTCAGAGATAAGGAATCTTCTAGGAGATGATTGGGTTCTGAAGCACCGAGACCAACTAAAGGACCACATCTCATCGTTCATCAACATTTCTTGGGAATCTGTCATGTATTGCTTCCATGTAAAGACCAACAAAATCCCAATCTTTTCTAGCCTACCAACACTGCAAATATTTAACATGGAATTTGAGAAAACTTACTGGACTCAGAAGACATGGAAAGTTGAAAATCCTCTGCTCCGGTCCAACATGCGTAAATCAGTATCAGAGAAGCTTGTTCAGGCTTACAGTGCATACCTTGAGAATCACAAAAACAAGTATCAAAGGCTTATGAAGTACACCATCGAAGATCTTGAAGAGCTGCTGTCAGATCTGTTTGAAGGATAATGGTCATAGCTAGAAAGAGGACGAAGCGCAGATGCATGTTAAAAATACTAGTGCAACACGTCTGAAGGATAAATAATCCCTTGAGCTAGGATGAAGATCAGAAGCATGCCCTCAAAGCTTGTGGAGTAAATATCGAACTGTAACTGGCATATCCTTGATATGTTAGGATTGAACTGTACCTGAGGTTCGTTGTGTGGTTGCTGCAGTGTAAAATGCTTAACATGCAATTTCTCTAATGATTATTTACGCTTGCTTGATTGCACCAGTCGAGTAGAACTATAGCTTTATATGTGGTCATGAAAATAGGTCTTCGAGCTGAAGTGGCTGCCACCTGACCTGATAAATTTTCCACAAAGAGGAGTTCCAACTTTCCAGTCCCATTTGGACCAACTAGAAGGTCATACATGCTTTGCCGCACCATGAGTGTCATGGTTGGAGACTAGGAGAACGTGGACCTTGGTCCTACAGCCACCGGCTGCACACATGACATAAGACATATGGCAGATGCACCCATATCTATCTCTAAATTATTTCTCTATCATCTGCTAAGATTACTCTCCCATTAGACAAGATTTGTTACCTTAAGTTGGAGATTGCTTTCTCAAGCCTAAGTTAATCATCAGGCAATCATGTATTCAGTACTCCCTCCGTTTCTTTTTAGTCTACATATAAATTTTGTCTGAAGTCAAACTTCGTAAAGTTTGACCAACTATATAAAAAAAATCAACATTCACAATATGAAATCAATATCATTAGATGCATCATGAAATTAATTTTCATACTATGTAACTTTTGCATTGTAAATGTTGATATTTTTCAAGATAACTTTGGTCAAACTTTGCGTAGTTTAACTTCAAACAAATTTTATACGCAGAGTAAAAAGAAACGGAGGGAGTAAATTCAAGCAATAAGAAACCAACTTCACCTATGACCTAAACCCATTCCCAACCAAGCCTCCCCACCAGGCCATATTCTCCCAGTTGCGTGCCTTGATACACAACAATTAAACTTGTTGACTAGAAGAATAACTCAATGACAGCATGGAATCGTGGAAGGATTTATAGGAAGTAAATTCCACCAGCAGATTAAGCAGTCTAAGAGCAACAGGAATGAGTATGATCTCCATAAGAAACAAACAACATACACTTCATTCCAAACCTACAGTAGCTACTTTAAACTTTTAATGGTCATTTGGTTCCAAAATGAAGGGTGAGTGAACATGTTGCCTCTCCGCATAGCACATTACTACATATTTTCTGTGACCAATGGATGTACTCCCTCCGTTCCTAAATATATGGCGTTTTGGCAGTTCAAATTGAACAGAGGGAGTAGTTGATAAAATTAAGCAACGTTCAAGCAAATATGCATGTTTAGGAACTTGGTACCAAAACTGAAAAGGTTAAAGAGCCAGTGGTGCGAATCACTCATAATATTGCCGAATCGATCCACTTACTCATATGTGTAATGGTCCACTGTAATGCGCTGACTGTGTGCATGAGAAAAGTCTAACATTTACATTAGATTGAGCTACAGGATTAATACTATTCTGTTACGTGTATACTGGTTTTAGTTCCAATTGTTTCATAGTAAAAAAAAATCATGTTCATCTGTCCCATGAAATATATGCTGTCAAGTTTGCCAGTATGATTCACTAACAGGACTAAGGCTGTGTTCGGTAGTATTCCGCTCTTTCGCCAGGGAGCGGAGCGGGCGGAGCGCCTATTTTGCCGCTCGCCAAAATTGTACTGGATGCCGCTCCGCTCCGCTGCAGAGTTACGGAGCGGAGAGTTTCCGAACGGCCCCTAAGTTTAGGTCCCATCTTCCCTTGGATTTGTAAGCCAAGTATGGTTTATGGCAATACGCTGATGGATTGTACAAAAATGTTCACTGAAACTTACTTCTTTTGCAATTGCTGCATCTTATAAATATCTTTCGATCAGATAAAAATAGCAAGGTTGTAATTCTGAAGTAACATATTGAGTTGTTTTTTTGGCGGGGGAAGTAACATATTGAGTTGTTACTGTTGGTTTTTAACAATATTATACTTATCCCCTATTGCTGCCTAATTCTGACTATTTTTCTTCATTTATTTCTAGATTTTGCAGACCAGAAGGTACATATAACTTTATTGCCACCTCTGCTCCAAAATAGATGCCACTTGGACAATGACATGGTTCAAAGTATATACCTATGAGACTTTGCTATTTTTGACTAAACTCTCATAAGGATGCTCCAACTTAAATGGAATAGGACCTATAAACTGTCAAGTATTTGTAAAATACTGGAGCACCATCCGGTTGGCCTATATTTTACCAAGCTCTTTTCCATGCAGCCTGGTTAGCTCAACCCCCTTCATCAGCAACAGAGATGAACTTCAGATTGACGAGAGAAGTTATCCTCTTCGGTTGATGCCTGTACTGCAAATATTGCCACTATTCCTCACCAAGAAATTTGCTGCACATTAATTGGGTGCAACTCTCCAGAAACTGCCTTAATGCCTATGCACAAAGGAAACGAAGAGGACATTACTTCAAACACTTTATGCACATCTGTCACCAGTGGGTTCCTCTGAGTCTTTATTTGACACTGAATTACTTGGCTTACTACGCTTCGACAATGATTTTCTGTAAAGGAAGTGCAGTGGACAGTTTCAGACAAGTGTGTGTACATACCAATCACACAGTCATTCTATATGATCTTTGACTTAATAAAAAGGAGAGTTCTGAGGAAAACATCGACCTCTTTGTGGACTTCTTGGCAGCAGCTACACCCATCTTCGTCTTCGACTTGTCAAAATCAGTTGATCCCTCATGCATGGCACTATAGTTGTGCATATTGGTTTTAGTTTCTGTTGCGGCTGCCTCCATCCTTTCGGAAGCTTGGAATTTGAGTTTTAACTCTTCCTTCCTCATTGTATGGGTATTGAACCTACTTGGCTGAGATTCCCTAAGAATACCCTTCAATAGAAACATGACAACGCCAGGATTCAGGAACAAACAAGAGAAAATATGATAATAGTATTACGGCAAGCTGCAAGCATCATGCAAGTAAATGTAAACCAGCGATTTGCACTCTGAGGAAGAAGACATGCCAGTGCCACCATGTAATTGGAAAGGTTGTCATGCTTCATAGTCAACACACACGGAAGCAGTCAGAGACTGCGCGACCAGATATGAACCTCTAGCGCAACCTTTAAAAAGTTTAAATGGATGAATATGTGGTTACAAAGTCCATGGATCTAAGTGACTGAGTTGAAGGACGATGGGTGCATTTTACTCATTGGAGGACCAGCTCAAGGATTAGGTCATGGTTTTCTTTAAATTATTACCTATGCAAACCAGTGATGTACAGTCCGATCCAAAATAGGGTGTTCGAGAATAGTTACTGAAAGCCATTTAATCTTATGTTACTTACATTTTGAATCACTTGTTCCCTGCAGCATTTTGTGGGAGTTACTGCAAAAGTTCCTGTATTACTCACAAGTTATATATAGTTCACTATGTCCAGAAAATTCTATAAGTTCCTACTTACAATGTTTTTTGCACACTCAACAGTTCATTAGTTTACAACTAGCACCTACCATTTTCCTAATCCTTCTACACTAGTGTTTTTATCTGGTCCTTGTTAGAAAGATGACCTTATGACGAATTCCAAACTACGAACGATACTGCTGAAAGAGCATCATATTAAAATCGTCTTATTGAAACATATAAGTAACAGCTCTGAAAGGATATTGCAAATCAATAGTTTCTTACTGATACCTCTGAAGATAGCGTTCCAGCAGGTGAACCTGCCTCAACAAGAGGTTTCATGTTTTCAGCTATTGGTGCATCATCAGGTAAACTTGCCATGGGAGTTGTTTCTGGAATTTCTTCTCTTGTTTGAGATCCTTCGGTGTGAAATGCATTTGTCTGATTTTTTCTTCTTGTCCTTCTAACATTCTGGCTACTGTTTTCCTGACCAACCATGCTGCTATTGTGAGCGACATCTTGTTCTGTGACTCTTTCTGCAGCTCCCTGATTAGTTTGCACTTTCTTCAGCCGTTTGCGTGCCGCTCTTTTAGTTTTCTGTACACCATTTGATTGATCAACCACAATGCTAGTTCCAGGTACACCACCTTCTGCTGACAACTTTGCTCCAGGTACCTTGTCACTGAACATTTCTTTCTGTAGTTCCGCTTTATCCTTTTTAAGATGCCCTCTCGCTTCTTTGTTGGAGGAAGTGATTTTCACTTCCTTCTCTGATATTTCAACTTCTGTACCTCTGTGTTGAACTGTTTCTTGTAGGATGTATAATGGAGATGTGTTAGCTTCATCAACTGTTTCTGAACTAGTCTTTGTCTCATTGTGTACTACGGCTTTCTTATGGTTCTTCGCATTTGCATAAATTATCTCTTTGCCATCATGGTTGGATGGTTCTGGTTCTTGCATGGATTGCATGTTATATGTCATCAAATCCACAGGCTTTTCACTGATTCTCTGAGGTGATTCCATAGTTGATATATCGGTCATTAGTGGATCTTTACATGCTTCTTTACCTATTATGCTTACAGAATGAGCAAAGCCTTCACAGTTAGCCATCTGAGCATCATTTGCAAAGGCCATCGGTACTTCAGTTTCTTGCATGCAATTGATATCATTTTCACTATTGGCTAGGGATGCTCCATTGTATTTCAACCCAGATGATGAAATGTTAAAGCAATTAGGTGAAAAAACATCAGCAGTTTCTGGGACAACATTATTGATGATCTGCTGAGCACTACCATTTATACAAATCATCTGTTTGTCACAACTGAACAGCTCAGATGGTTCTAGTCCTTGAATACTAGCAGCTATCTCCGCGAACTGTTCTTTTCTTTCAAACTCAGGTGATGGGGTATTGATGGTATTAGGACTCACATTATGATCATCTGCAGAACAAATATGTAGTTCTTTTTCTGCTGCATGTATGACAGAAGTTTTATCCTTTGCATCAGCTGTGCCCTCATCATTATACCTGAACTCAGGCTGTTCAATTTCTCCAATAACAAACTGATCTTTTACACATGTGTCTATGGTTGGTGCTCCGTTCTTAAAATCCACAGGCTGCTTGACACTTTCCTCAGTAATACCATTGGAGGAACTAATATTCGGTAATTCACTACTGTCGAACTCTGATGCATCATCTACAGATTGTCTAACATAACTTGCTGAAATCCCTTCCTTGGTGGCAACTACTGGGTGGGGAAAGACAACAGAATTATTGTTTCCCCCTTTGCTTTTTCCAAGGTTTCCTTCTTCTAGAGTGTGAACATCAGTCACCATTCTTCTGATCTCGGTTATTCTTGCATTGTCATCATTTGCAACAGTACCGCAACTAAATATATTTCTGAAAGAAAACCGTTCTCTTGACATTTTGGCTTTTTTGAGGTTGTTCATCAATTCCCTCCTCTCTAACTGCGGCCTTACCAGTAAATCTCCTGGAAACTTATGTGCATTACTGATTACCTTGCCGTTACCCTTGTCCAATTGACCAGCTCTCATCCCTGGTCTAGGTGCGTGAAACGACTTTCTAGAAAAAGGTGCCTTGATGTTCCTCCAAATCAACTTCGACGCCATCAATACAATGCACACACCACAAAATGCTGCAAAACCACCCCGTGCAACAGCCCTTGAGGCAGTCCTATTTGTCTGCACAACTGAAACATCAGCATCCACACCACGCGATTCCTTCTTCTCGGTGGCTAGGAACCGAACCAATGAGCTATTCTTTGGAACCTCACGTTCGCCACTTTCAAACCCCTTAGCCATTACTCTTGCACGAGACAACATGGACTGCAAATCGCCACTCCCTTCTCCATCTGCATTTACACACCTGCTAACGATTTCATCCTCATTCACCTCAACGTGCACTGAATTGCCGTCCGGGTCTTCATATACACTGAATAGAGGACCGGTCCCATTGCCGCAGAGATGGCTCTCCTCCGAATCCCAATCCAAATCCTTCTGACCATCCAAGTTGGACCCAGCCACTGCATTCCCACTTGGACCGGCATCTAGACAAACAGAAATGCCCGATTTCTCCTCAGGATCCGGTAACGCGTGATCATCGGACGAAGCAGACTGCGGTTCTCCAGTACGACCAACCAAAGGAGGGAGGTCCTTGTCCAGCTGGTGACGAGAATCGAGGGCCTCGTGGCTGGGAGGGCGAACCACCAGCGGCGGCGAGGCCTTGTAGCGCAGCACGTTCCGGCGACGGGGCGGCGCGCGGAGCCGCCACGCCGGGACGAGGGCGGCCTCGCAGCGGGCAGCCGCGAAGCGCATCGAGGAACGGATTGTGGGGGCGGGGGCTAGGCGGCCGGGGGGTTTCGTGGGCGCGGGGGCGGGGCGGCCGGCGATCTGGCAGGGGAATCCGGGTGGCGCATGGAACAGAGAAGAGATGGAGGCGCTCGCCATTCGGGGCAGACGCGAGGCTAGGGGAGGAGGAGGAGGAGGGAGAGGGGTGGGATGACGGCCATGGCGGCGGTGGCTGTGGAGCTAAAACCCAGATGGGCTAAAATTCTTTTCGATCTTTTTCTTTGGAAACGACGGAGTGAGGGCCTGTCGCTTGCGCCGGTTCGGGCCAAAGCTCACGTTCCCGGCCGGCGTTAGAAGATTTACACTCTTCTCTGCCTTTTTTTCTTGCCGTGGAAGAGAAAAAAAAACTCTTGAGAGAGAGAGAGTCAACCTTGCGGCCTTTTTATTAACTATTCTTGCCTTAGCCATGATAAAGTGTCGAATACAAACCGAAGGAACATAAAACCAAGTCTTACATAATTTATTAAGGCAGCCATCTCTAGTTAAGTTGTGGGCCGCACGATTGACGGAGCGTCTAGCCCAGACCACATGAAACTCATTCACAGAGGCAAGTAGCTCTTTGATCTCTTCAACAAGAGGACCATACCAGGATCTAACCAGCTCTAAACTCAATAGATTTTACCGTGCAAGAGAATGTTTTGTTAGGGCATCTTCGTTGGACCCTCGAACTGCCCGCAACCTATCCGTTCGATGGTTCGGATGTTATTTTTCTCGCAAACCGGAAGTATTGCGAGCATCCGGATCGCTGCCACGCAAGCATCCGACATCCCTAGCCCACCCAAACCCTCTTCTTCGCCCGTGTTGTGTTCCCACCCGAAGTGATCACCGCTGCTCCAGAGCGTCAGCGCCGCATTCATGCCGGCCCAGAGTGGACACGACCTCTCATGTCGCTCCGGCACTGAAGTGGCGCTTCAGCCGAGAGCGCCGCTCAAGCCGCTTCTCGTTGCACGCGACTGCTCCGCGTTCAAACGACAGTTCGTCCGTCCGCCTTCCTACATTAAACATATGCGGGTGCCGAGGAACTTGCTTCGCCGACACCTGTTAGTATGTCTGCTACCTACCATTAACCACCTCGCTGCATGCCCTGCCATCCGCCCGCTATATAAACTCCAGGCTCAGCAACAGCCGCATCCAACCTCCTGCGTTCCCTATCTCCTCTCGGCAGCACGTCCGACATGGCCTCCTCGAGCTCCAAAGACCTCTAGGACAGCCTCTCGTTCGAGCAGACGAAGGAGATCATCGCCATTGCAGTCGGCTAGCAGATCGGCAGACGGACGAGCTCACTGGAGGCCAGCGTTGTGGACGCCCCAATGGAAGAGGGGTCGACGATGAGCCGGCGCCACCGGCCCATACTGGCATTACCATGGGGCGAGGCCCATGCTGGCATCACCATGGGCGAGGCCCATGCTCACTACACCGACATGGTGTTGGAAGAGCGGCAGGCCACGCTCCTGTAGGCGCAGGGCGACCAGGCCTACAACCTCCGCCTCCTCGACGAGCACCGACGCGCGGAGGAGCAACTCGCCGGCGGCACAGGCATCGCGCCGGACATGGACGTGGGCGAGCAGGAGGCGTTGTTCCAATCCTACCACATCGCCCACGATAGCCGTCGCAACCGCTGACGGTACTGCATCCATTAGATGGAGTTAGAAGCCGCCTTCAAGGAGATGGACGAGGCGACGGATGAAGTGTACGACAGGGACAAGGATGACTTCGCCAACTCTGACTCGACCGCACCGGACGTGGACGTGGGCGAGCAGGAGGCGTTGTTCCAATCCTATCACACCGCCCGCGACAGGCGCGACAACTGCTGACGGTACTGCATCCATCAGACGGAGTTAGAAGCTGCCTTCAAGGAGATGGACTAGGCGGCGGATGAAGTGTACGACAGGGACAAGGATGACGTCGCCAGCTCTGCCTCGACTGTGCGCCGCCACGATGACAAAGTCAGCACGTCCGTGGGCGCCTCCGGCAGCAAGGAAGAGTAGAGCATGGGAGGTCACCGACGCTCAAGTCCTAGGAAGGCCACCACTCCTCCCTCCCTTTGAAGCTAAGCTTGACTGGCTCATCATGTCGGCCGATTAATCGCTTGCAGGCTACGGAGGCGGGAGCTTCATTTTCTGGGGCTCATGGCCGGCCGGACATGGGGAACGGGCGCCAACATTCATTTAGACTAGGTTTAGAGTATGGTTTAGTTGAAATATGTCAAGCTGTAATGAATTTGCTCCGGTTTAGATAAAAAGCATATAGTTCTATGTAAAAATATCCAAATATGAATGAATATCGTCTGGTTTGTTAAATATGCATCAAATTTGTTCAGTTTCGTTAAATATCTTCCGAAATTTAACCGGACATTTGCAGCTATGATTGGATGGTCGGCCCCACATTAGTGTTTGCGGACTGGTCCCCCGGTCAGCAGACAGATGCAGTGTTTGGTTTGGGGGACAACATTGGAGATGCCCTCAGACACCACATGACACTTGTGATGAGCAATCTCAAAAATACAAGTGCAAAAGAAAAGGTTTGTTAACATACAAACCTTGAATATGCATGATCTGCCGCAATTCCAAAACAAGCATCGTTCGATCGTTTATGATACAAACACAAACGAAAGGCTGTCCAGCAGGGCCTCCCCTAAACCTAGGATATATGCCCGAGTTGTCCGGACTCACCAAACTCTGCCCATACGTGGAGAAGTGAGGGTTGTCCGGTCTGATGAGACATGGGCCCCATCTCAAACCCCAGAGCCCCCTTCATCCCTCTGCCTAACTTCCTTCTCTCATCCTCTGTTCCACCCCAACCCACGCCCAATCTAGTCACGCGCTCACCCGGATCAACGCCCCCGAACACGCTCGACGTCTGGACGCCACTCTTGGTACATCCTAGACCCCTGCCACAAATACAGTCCACCTCGTGCACCACTTGTTCAACGAAATGTCTAAAATAGAGTTTGACCGCTTTCTTATTGCACATTTGTGGGGTGCAAAAGATGGACATGAATGATGCTTTTTATTTACAATGAATTCTTCAAATCGTCGACATCGGACAAAGGTGACAACGACTATGGGTTTATGTTAATGTTGAGTATTCTCAGAGCATTAGAGAAGGAAGAGGAGCATGTTCTCAACTTCACGGGTTCTACATCAAGCGGGATAACTGATAACCAAAAAAGGGGAAAGGGTGACATCAATCTCTACACTGACTACTCATGGGACAAGCTGACATTTCATTAGGGCTTCTTTCATCCTCATTTTCAGATGAGTAGGCATGGGATTAGCGTTGTTGATGAGTATATCCGAATGACAGAGAGGTCATGTATTAAACCAATGGTCAGATTTCCACTTTAGTGGTGAAGGTGTATAGCAAAGAGTACTTGAGAGAATCAAATGTGCCGACACAGCCAAGCTTTTGGCATTTGGAGAATCAAGAGGGTTTCCCAGTATGCCTGGTTCCATCGCTTGCATGCACTAGGAATGGAAGAACTATCCAGTAGGTTCGTAAGGACGATACCAAGATCATACCTTGAAAGCCCACCATCATACCGGAAGTAGTGACATGACACAACCTATAGATTTGACACTCTTTCTTTGGCAAGCCATGGTCTCATAGCAACATCAACATGCTTCAGCGATCGCCATTGTTTGCAAGACTTTGTGTTGCAAGGCTCCCGAGTGCAACTATACCATCAAAGGACACGAGTACACCATGTGGTACTACGTTGCCGCTGGTATTTTTCCTTAATGGGTGACGATTGTAAAGACTGTCCCCGAGTCACAAGTGTCGGTGTCAAAACCGGCCGATCTCGGGTAGGGTCCCGAACTGTGCGTCTGAGGATCGAAGGTAACGGGAGACAAGGGGACACGGTGTTTACCCAGGTTCGGGCCCTCTTGATGGAGGTAATACCCTACTTCCTTCTTGATTGACTTTGATGAGTAAAGGGGTTACAAGAGTCGATCTACCTCGAGATCGTAATGGCTAAACCCTAGCGGTCTAGCCTATGTAAATTCTGATAGCCTCTACGGACTAAACCCTCCGGTTTATATAAACACTGGAGGGGCCTAGGGTTGTACAGAGTCGGTTTACAGAGAAAGGAAACCACACATCCGGACGTCTTCCATCCACGCAAAGGAGAGTCCCATCCGGACACGGGGGAAGGCCTTTTGCCTTGTATCTTCACGGCCCACCAGTCCGGCCCATGCTACACAGCCCGGACACCCGAGGACCCCATAATCCAGGACTCCCTCAGTAGCCCCTGAACCAGTCTTTCGATGATGATGTGTTCGGTAGGCAGATTGTCTTCGGCATTGCAAGACGGGTTCCTCCTCCAAATACTTCAAAGCAGTCTTCTGAATAAGAGAACTGTATCCGGCTCTGTACAACAGTTACAACCCTCAACCACAAGGGCACAATACTTAATCAAATAAGGTATGTCCACTGACAGCTTTTTCGGTGAAACGTTACGTCTGGCCTCTTTATTATTTCGAACCGCTTTTTAACCTCCCGCTTCGCGTTTCGAGGTGCAGCCTCTATTGACACGTCTTGTCAAAGCAGAGATCGTGTCCCCTTATTGCGGGATACTCATCAATATGGGTTTGGGTAATCCAACCGTGCCGTTCGCACGACCCCTTGGGAATAGGCGAGTTTTAAGGCTAGTGGGGCGGGCGCTTGACATTCATGGCCTATATAAGCGGATAAAGATCCCTTCTTTTCACCCCACGCCTTCTTCCTTCCTCAGCCTCCCCATCCTCGAGCTCCAGCGCCCAAGCTTCGATCTTTCCCACCGCCACCAACCTTTCCAGCCATGTCCGGATCCGGTTCTCAAGGCAAGTGGGTGGCCTCCTCCATGATGGAGAAGGACATCAAGGAGCTCTGGGAGGCGAGGTACTTGACCGCGGAAATCGCACACAGACTCCCTGCCAAAGAGCAAGTCATCCCCACTCTAGAGCCCGGTGAGAGGGTTGTGTTTGTCCCCCACTTTCTCCGCGGGTTAGGGTTTCCCCTCCACCCCTTCGTCCGCGGCTTGATGTTCTACTACGGGCTAGATTTCCACGACCTAGCCCCAAATTCGTGCCTCCACATCTCGGCGTTCATCGTCGTATGCGAGGCGCTACTCTGCATCCCCCCACACTTCGGCCGCTGGCTAAAAGTCTTCAATGTGAAGCCGAAGGTGGTCGACGGGCAGCATGCGGACTGCGGCGGAGCCATGGTGAGCAAGCTCTGTTGGGGAACGTAGCAGAAATTCAAAATTTTCTACGCATCACCAAGATCAATCTATGGAGTAATCTAGCAACGAGGGGAAGGGGAGTGCATCTACATACCCTTGTAGATCGCGAGCGGAAGCGTTCAAGAGAACGGGGTTGATGGAGTCGTACTCGTCGTGATCCAAATCACCGATGATCCTAGCGCCGAACGGACGGCACCTCCGCGTTCAACACACGTACGGAGCAGCGACGTCTCCTCCTTCTTGATCCAGCAAGGGGGGAGGAGAGGTTGATGGAGATCCAGCAGCACGACGGCGTGGTGGTGGAAGTAGCGGGATCCCGGCAGGGCTTCGCCAAGCGCAAGTGGGGAGGAAGAGGTGTCACGGGAGGGAGAGGGAGGCGCCAGGGCTTAGGTATTGCTGCCCTCCCTCCCCCCCACTATATATAGGGCCAAGGGAGAGGGGGGCGCAGCCTTGGCCCTTCCTCCAAGGAAGGGTGCGGCCAGGGAGGAGTCCTTCCCCCCCCCCCCCAAGGCACCTCGGAGGTGCCTTCCCCCTTTAGGACTCTCCCTTTTTTTCTTATCTCTTGGCGCATGGGCCTCTTGGGGCTGGTGCCCTTGGCCCATATAGGCCAAGGCGCACCCCCTACAGCCCATGTGGCCCCCCGGGGCTGGTGGACCCCCGGACCCCTTTCGGCACTCCCGGTACAATACCGATAAAGTGCGAAACTTTTCCGGCGACCAAAATAAGACTTCCCATATATAAATCTTTACCTCCGGACCATTCCGGAACTCCTCGTGACGTCCGGGATCTCATCCGGGACCCCGAACAACTTTCGGGTTACCGCATACTAATATCTCTATAACCCTAGCGTCACCGAACCTTAAGTGTGTAGACCCTACGGGTTCGGGAGACAAGCAGACATGACCGAGACGACTCTCCGGTCAATAACCAACAGCGGGATCTGGATACCCATGTTGGCTCCCACATGCTCCTCGATGATCTCATCGGATGAACCACGATGTCGAGGATTCAATCAATCCCGTATACAATTCCCTTTGTCTACCGGTATGTTACTTGCCCGAGATTCGATCGTCGGTATCCCGATACCTTGTTCAATCTCGTTACCGGCAAGTCTCTTTACTCGTTCCGTAACTCACATCATCCCGTGATCAACTCCTTGGTCATATTGTGCACATTATGATGATGTCCTACCGAGTGGGCCCAGAGATACCTCTTCTTTTACACGGAGTGACAAATCCCAGTCTCGATTCATGCCAACCCAACAGACACTTTCGGAGATACCTGTAGTGCACCTTTATAGCCACCCAGTTACGATGTGACGTTTGGTACACCCAAAGCATTCCTACGGTATCCGGGAGTTGCACAATCTCATGGTCTAAGGAAATGATACTTGACATTAGAAAAGCTCTGAGCAAACGAACTACACGATCTAGTGCTAGGCTTAGGATTGGGTCTCGTCCATCACATCATTCTCCTAATGATGTGATCCCGTTATCAACGACATCCAATGTCCATGGTCAGGAAACCATAACCATCTATTGATCAACGAGCCAGTCAACTAGAGGCTTACTAGGGACATGGTGTTGTTTATGTATCCACACATGTATCTGAGTTTCCTATCAATACAATTCTAGCATGGATAATAAACGATTATCATGAACAAGGAAATATAATAATAACCTATTTATTATTGCCTCTAGGGCATATTTCCAACAAGCTCCCCAACACCACTTGGCCCAAAGGAGCCTTTGTGGAGACCGTGAAGGTGTGGCAGCAGGAGTGGTTCTACATCACTGAACCCCGCAGTACCAAATGGGCAGCCGCTCCTGCATTTAGATCCGGGCCCCCAATGCGGCTCGTGTCGTGGACCACCAGGGGTCTAGACTGGGGGTCGGCCGATGAAGTGATGATGCCGAAAAAGCGCATCAAGAGTATGATAAACAAGGACACCAGTTTCACCGACGTGATTCAAGTGATGCTCTTCCGCCAGATCCTCCCATGCCAACGCCGACCTCTCCGCATGTGGGAGTTTAATCCAGAGGGCCCGTGGACCCTGCAGCGCTTCTTCGGTACAACGCACGAAGATATCTGGAAACTTCTTTTCAAGGGCCAGAAGACGTGGCTGGAGAAGACCGAAGACATCGGTCCCGACAGCGCGAATCCGGCTACTGAGGTAAGTATTTTACTTCTGAACACAATTTCGGTCCATAAGTCAGAGGGTATACTGAGATGTCCATTCCTCGTTCAGGGCTGGACAGCGAAGGCGGAGCGGATCAGGTGTCCAGCGCCGCTACCCGAAGACCCAGCAACTCCTCTGCTAACAAGGATGTTGGTCCCGGCGCCCTATCAAGCGCCGGAGAAGAAGGCCAAGAAGAAGAGCAAGGAGGCCAAAGGTCCTCCGTCATAAAGGTACTTCGGACGCTATGTCCGGAGAGACTGTGGCTCCCTCCTCCCCCGAGGGAGATGAAGACGAAGAGGAGGAGGAGGCCGATAGTGATTCTCCCCTTAAGGGGGGGGGAGAAGAAAAGGGCGGCCTCCGTAGACCCAGAGGCAGAGGCGTCCAAGAGGGGGAAGATCTCCCTCCGAGACGGCAAAAACTCGGATGCCGAAGCCATCCCTAAGTGGCGCCCCAGGTCGAAGCCCTTGGTCGCATCGTAAGTATCCACAGATGCTTTACACACATCCGGCCTTTTATAATTGTAATATAACATATTATATTGTGTGTTGAAGTCCGGCCCGCGATCTTCCCCAACCATCAACGTCCGAGGGGGACTCTCTAGCGCCGGAGATGGTGGAGAGCAAGACGCCTCCGCGAGTCTCTCCGCCAGCCACCAGGGATGACACCGAAGTGTTGTCTCGAAGAGCTTCTCCGGGCCGGGGGAATATGGGAGAGGCCGACAAGACGGCGTCGGTGGGTAACTGTCGGTGTCAAAACCGGCGGATCTCGGGTAGGGGGTCCCGAACTGTGCGTCTAGGATCGATGGTAGCAGGAGACGGGGGACACGATGTTTACCCAGGTTCGGGCCCTCTCTATGGAGGTAATACCCTACTTCCTGCTTGATTGATCTTGATGAATATGAGTATTACAAGAGTTGATCTACCACGAGATCCTAATGGCTAAACCCTAAAAGTCTAGCCTCTATGACTATGGTAATGATGTTGGGGAACGTAGTAATTTCAAAAAAATTCCTACGCACACGCAAGATCATGGTGATGCATAGCAACGAGAGGGGAGAGTGTTGTCCACGTACCCTCGTAGACCGACAGCGGAAGCGTTATCACAATGCGGTTGATGTAGTCGTACGTCTTCACGATCCGACCGATCAAGTACCGAACGCACGGCACCTCCGAGTTCTACACACGTTCAGCTCGATGACGTCCCTCGAACTCCGATCCAGCCGAGTGTTGAGGGAGAGTTTCGTCAGCACGACGGCGTGGTGACGATGATGATGTTCCACCGACGCAGGGCTTCGCCTAAGCTCCGCAACGGTATTATCGAGGTGTAATATGGTGGAGGTGGGCACCGCACACGGCTAAGAGATCTCAAGGATCAATTGTTGTGTCTCTGGGGTGCCCCCCTGCCCCCGTATATAAAGGAGCAAGGGGGAGGCAGCCGGCCAAGGGGAGAGGCGCGCCATAGGGGGGAGTCCTACTCCCACCGGGAGTAGGACTCCTCCTTTCCTTGTGGGAGTAGGAGAAGGGAAGGGGGAAGGAGAAAGAAGGAAGGGTGCGCCCCCTTCCCTAGTCCAATTCGGACCAGACCAAGGGGAGGGGTGCGGCCACCCTTGAGGCCCTTTTTCTTCTTTCCCGTATGGCCCAATAAGGCCCAATACGTATTCCCGTAACTCTCCGGTACTCCGAAAAATACCCGAATCACTCGGAACCTTTCCGAAGTCCGAATATAGTCGTCCAATATATCGATCTTTACGTCTCGACCATTTCGAGACTCCTCGTCATATCCCCGATCTCATCCGGGACTCCGAACTCCTTCGGTACATCAAGACTCAATAAAACTGTCATCGTAACGTTAAGCGTGCGGACCCTACGGGTTCGAGAACTATGTAGACATGACCGAGACACGTCTCCGGTCAATAACCAATAGCGGGACCTGGATGCCCATATTGGCTCCCACATATTCTACGAAGATCTTTATCGGTCAGACCGCATAACAACATACGTTGTTCCCTTTGTCACCGGTATGTTACTTGCCCGAGATTTGATCGTCGGTATCTCGATACCTAGTTCAATCTCGTTACCGGCAAGTCTATTTACTCGTTCCGTAACACATCATCCCGCAACTAACTCATTAGTCACAATGCTTGCAAGGCTTATAGTGATGTGCATTACCGAGTGGGCCCAGAGATACCTCTCCGACAATTGGAGTGACAAATCCTAATCTCGAAATACGCCAACCCAACAAGTACCTTTGGAGACACCTGTAGAGCACCTTTATAATCACCCATTTACGTTGTGACGTTTGGTAGCACACAAAGTGTTCCTCCGGTAAACGGGAGTTGCATAATCTCATAGTCATAGGAACATGTATAAGTCATGAAGAAAGCAATAGCAACATACTAAACGATCGGGTGCTAAGCTAACGGAATGGGTCAAGTCAATCACGTCATTATCCTAATGAGGTGATCCCGTTAATCAAATGACAACTCATGTCTATGGCTAGGAAACATAACCATCTTTGATTAACGAGCTAGTCAAGTAGAGGCATACTAGTGACATTCTGTTTGTCTATGTATTCACACATGTATTATGTTTCCGGTTAATACAATTCTAGCATGAATAATAAACATTTATCATGATATAAGGAAATATATAATACTTTATTATTGCCTCTAGGGCATATTTCCTTCAGTCTCCCACTTGCACTAGAGTCAATAATCTAGTTCACATCGCCATGTGATTTAATCATCAATAATTCACATCACCATGTGATTAACACCCATAGTTCACATCTCTATGTGACCAACACTCAAAGGGTTTACTAGAGTCAATAATCTAGTTCACATCGCTATGTGATTAACACCCAAAGAGTACTAAGGTGTGATCATGTTTTGATTGTGAGATAATTTTAGTCAACGGGTCTGTCACATTCAGATCCGTAAGTATTTTGCAAATTTCTATGTCTACAATGCTCTGCACGGAGCTACTCTAGCTAATTGCTCCCACTTTCAATATGTATCTAGACCGAGACTTAGAGTCATCTAGATTTAGTGTCAAAACTTGCATCGACGTAACCCTTTACGATGAACCTTTTGTCACTTCCATAATCGAGAAACATATCCTTATTCCACTAAGGATAATTTTGACCGCTGTACAATGATCTACTCCTAGATCACTATTGTACTCCCTTGCCAAAATCAGTGTAGGGTATACAATAGATCTGGTACACAGCATGGCATACTTTATAGAACCTATGGCCAAGGCATAGGGAATGACTTTCATTCTCTTTCTATCTTCTGCCGTGGTCGGGCTTTGAGTCTTACTCAATTTCACACCTTGTAACACAGGCAAGAACTCTTTCTTTGACTGTTCTATTTTGAACTACTTCAAAATCTTGTTAAGGTATGTACTCATTGAAAAAACTTATCAAGCGTCTTGATCTATCTCTATAGATCTTGATGCTCAATATGTAAGCAGCTTCACCGAGGTCTATCTTTGAAAAACTCCTTTCAAACACTCCTTTATGCTTTGCAGAATAATTCTACATTATTTCCGATCAACAATATGTCATTCACATATACTTTATCAGAAATGCTGTAGTGCTCCCACTCACTTTCTTGTAAATACAGGCTTCACCGCAAGTCTGTATAACACTATATTCTTTGATCAACTTATCAAAGTGTATATTCCAACTCCGAGATGCTTGCACCAGTCCATAGATGAATCGCTGGAGCTTGCATATTTTGTTAGCACTTTTAGGATTGACAAAACCTCCTGGTTGCATCATATACAACTCTTCTTTAATAAATCCATTAAGGAATGTAGTTTTGTTTATCCATTTGCCAGATTTCATAAAATGCGGCAATTGCTAACATGATTCAGACAGACTTTAAGCATAGATACGAGTGAGAAACTCTCTCATCGTAGTCAACACCTTGAACTTGTCGAAAACCTTTTGCGGCAATTCTAGCTTTGTAGATAGTAACACTACTATCAGCGTCTGTCTTCCTCTTGAAGATCCATTTAATCTTAATGGCTCGCCGATCATCGGGCAAGTCAACCAAAGTCCATACATTGTTCTCATACATGGATCTCATCTCAGATTTCATGGCCTCAAGCCATTTTGCGGAATCTGGGCTCACCATCGCTTCTTCATAGTTCGTAGGTTCATCATGGTCTAGTAACATAACCTCCGGAATAGGATTACCGTACCACTCTGGTGCGGATCTTACTCTGGTTGACCTACGAGGTTCAGTAATAACTTGATCTGAAGTTCCATGATCATCATCATTAACTTCCTCACTAATTGGTGTAGGAGTCACAAGAACAGATTTCTGTGATGAACTACTTTCCAATAAGGGAGCAGGTACGGTTACCTCATCAAGTTCTACTTTCCTCCCACTCACTTCTTTCGAGAGAAACTCCTTCTCTAGAAAATTTCCGAATTTAGCAACAAAAGTTTTGCCTTCGGATCTGTGTTAGAAGATATACCCAACAGTCTCCTTTGGGTATCCTATGAAGACACATTTCTCCGATTTGGGTTCGAGCTTATCAGGTTGAAGTTTCTTCACATAAGCATCGCAGCCCCAAACTTTAAGAAACGACAACTTTGGTTTCTTGCCAAACCACAGTTCATAAGGCGTCGTCTCAACGGATTTTGATGGTGCCCTATTTAACGTGAATGCAGCCGTCTCTAATGCATAACCCCAAAACGATAGTGGTAGATTGGTAAGATACATCATATATCGCACCATATCTAATAAAGTACGATTATGACGTTCGGACACACCATTATGCTGTGGTGTTCCAGGTGGCACGAATTTGTGAAACTATTCCACATTGTTTTAATTGAAGACCAAACTCGTAACTCAAATATTTTCCTCCACGATCAGATCGTAGGAATTTTATTTTCTTGTTACGATGATTTTCAACTTCACTCTGAAATTCTTTGAACTTTTCAAATGTTTCAGACTTATGTTTCATTAAGTAGATATACCCATATCTGCTCAACTCATCTGTGAAGGTGAGAAAATAACGATATCCGCCACGAGCCTCAATATTTATCGGACCACACACATCTGTATGTATGATTTCCAACAAATCTGTTGCTCTCTCCATAGTTCTGGAGAACGGCGTTTTAGTCATCTTGCCCATGAGGCACGGTTCGCAAGCATCAAGTGATTCATAATCAAGTGATTCCAAAATCCCATCAGTATGGAGTTTCTTCATGCGCTTTACACCAATATGACCTAAACAGCAGTGCCACAAATAAGTTGCACTATCATTATTAACTTTGCATATTTTGGTTTCAATATTATGAATATGTGTATCACTATGATCGAGATCCAACAAACCATTTTTGTTGGTGTGTATGACCATAAAAGGTTTTTATTCATGTAAACAGAACAACAATTGTTCTCTAACTTAAATGAATAACCGTATTGCAATAAACATGATCAAATCATATTCATGCTCAACGCAAACACCAAATAAAATTTATTTAGTTTCAACACTAATCCCGAAAGTATAGGGAGTGTGCGATGATGATCATATCAATCTTGGAACTACTTCCAACACACATCGTCACCTCGCCTTTTACTAGTCTCTGTTTATTCTGCAACTCCCGTTTTCGAGTCACTACTCTTTAGCAACTGAACCAGTATCAAATACTGAGGGGTTGCTATAAACACTAGTAAGTACACATCAATAACATGTATATCCAATATACCTTTGTTCACTTTGCCATCCTTCTTATCCACCAAATACTTGGGGCAGTTCCGCCTCCAGTGACCAGTCCCTTTGCAGTAGAAGCACTTAGTCTCAGGCTTAGGTACAGACTTGGGCTTCTTCACTTGAGTAGCAACTTGCTTGCCGTTCTTTTTGAAGTTCCCCTTCTTCCCTTTGCCCTTTTCTTGAAACTAGTGGTCTCGTCAACCATCAACACTTGAAGTGGTCTCGTCAACCATCAACACTTGATGTTTTTTCTTGATTTCTACCTTCGTCGATTTCAGCATCACGAAGAGCTCGGGAATTACTTTCGTCATCCCTTGCATACTATAGTTCATCACGAAGTTCTACTAACTTTGGTGATGGTGACTAGAGAATTCTGTCAATCACTATTTTATCTGGAAGATTAACTCCCACTTGATTCAAGCGATTGTAGTACCCAGACAATCTGAGCACATGCTCACTAGTTGAGCTATTCTCCTCCATCTTTTAGCTATAGAACTTGTTGGAGACTTCATATCTCTCAACTCGGGTATTTGCTTGAAATATTAACTTCAACTCCTGGAACATCTCATATGGTCCATGACGTTCAAAACGTCTTTGAAGTCCCGATTCTAAGCCGTTAAGCATGGTGCACTAAACTATCAAGTAGTCATCATATTGAGCTAGCCAAACGTTCATAACGTCTACATCTGCTCCTGCAATAGGTCTGTCACCTAGCGGTGCATCAAGGACATAATTTTTCTGTGCAGCAATGAGGATAATCCTCAGATCACGGATCCAATCCGCATCTTTGCTACTAACATCTTTCAACATAATTTTTCTCTAGGAACATATCAAAAATAAACACAGGGAAGCAACAATGCGAGCTATTGATCTACAACATAATTTGCAAAATACTATCAGGACTAAGTTCATGATAAATTTAAGTTCAATTAATCATATTACTTAAGAACTCCCACTTAGATAGACATCCCTCTAATCATCTAAGTGATTACGTGATCCAAATCAACTAAACCATGTCCGATCATCACGTGAGATGGAGTAGTTTCAATGGTGAACATCACTATGTTGATCATATCTACTATATGATTCACGCTCGACCTTTCGGTCTCCGTGTTCCGAGGCCATATCTGTTATATGCTAGGCTCGTCAAGTTTAACCTGAGTATTCCGCGTGTGCAACTGTTTTGCACCCGTTGTATTTGAACGTAGAGCCTATCACACCCGATCATCACGTGGTGTCTCAGCACGAAGAACTTTCGCAACGGTGCATACTCAGGGAGAACACTTATACTTTGATAATTTAGTGAAGGATCATCTTATAATGCTACCGTCAAACAAAGCAAGATAAGATGCATAAAGGATTAACATCACATGCAATCAATATAAGTGATATGATATGGCCATCATCATCTTGTGCTTGTGATCTCCATCTCCGAAGCACCGTGCTTGTGATCTCCATCTCCGAAGCACCGTCATGATCACCATCGTCATCGGCGCGACACCTTGATCTCCATCGTAGCATCGTTGTCGTCTCGTCAATCTTATGCTTCTACGACTATCGCTACCGCTTAGTGATAAAGTAAAGCATTACATGGCGATTGCATTGCATACAATAAAACGACAACCCTATGGCTCCTGCCAGTTGCCGATAACTCGGTTACAAAACATGATCATATCATACAACAAATTATATCACATCATGTCTTGACCATATCACATCACAACATGCCCTGCAAAAACAAGTTAGACGTCCTCTACTTTGTTGTTGCAAGTTTTACGTGGCTGCTACGGGCTTAGCAAGAATCGTTCTTACCTACGCATCAAAACCACAACGATAGTTTGTCAAGTTGGTGCTGTTTTAACCTTCGCAAGGACCGGGCGTAGCCACACTCGGTTCAACTAAAGTAAGAGAGACAGACACCCGCCAGTCACCTTTAAGCAACGAGTGCTCGCAACGGTGAAACCAGTCTCGCGTAAGCGTACGCGTAATGTCGGTCCGGGCCGCTTCATCTCACAATACCGCTGAACCAAAGTATGACATGCTGGTAAGCAGTATGACTTATATCGCCCACAACTCACTTGTGTTCTACTCGTGCATAGCATCAACGCATAAAACCTGGCTCTGATACCACTGTTGGGGAACGTAGTAATTTCAAAAAAATTCCTACGCACACGCAAGATCATGGTGATGCATAGCAACGAGAGGGGAGAGTGTTGTCCACGTACCCTCGTAGACCGACAGCGGAAGCGTTATCACAACGCGGTTGATGTAGTCGTACGTCTTCACGATCCGACCGATCAAGTACCGAACGCACGGCACCTCCGAGTTCTACACACGTTCAGCTCGATGACGTCCCTCGAACTCCGATCCAGCCGAGTGTTGAGGGAGAGTTTCGTCAGCACGATGGAGTGGTGACGATGATGATGTTCCACCGACGCAGGGCTTCGCCTAAGCTCCGCAACGGTATTATCGAGGTGTAATATGGTGGAGGGGGGCACCGCACACGGCTAAGAGATCTCAAGGATCAATTGTTGTGTCTCTGGGGTGGCCCCCTGCCCCCGTATATAAAGGAGCAAGGGGGAGGCAGCCGGCCAAGGGGAGAGGCGCGCCATAGGGGGGAGTCCTACTCCCACCGGGAGTAGGACTCCTCCTTTCCTTGTGGGAGTAGGAGAAGGGAAGGGGGAAGGAGAAAGAAGGAAGGGTGCGCCCCCTTCCCTAGTCCAATTCGGACCAGACCAAGGGGAGGGGTGCGGCCACCCTTGAGGCCCTTTTTCTTCTTTCCCGTATGGCCCAATAAGGCCCAATACGTATTCCCGTAACTCTCCGGTACTCCGAAAAATACCCGAATCACTCGGAACCTTTCCGAAGTCCGAATATAGTCGTCCAATATATCGATCTTTACGTCTCGACCATTTCGAGACTCCTCGTCATATCCCCGATCTCATCCGGGACTCCGAACTCCTTCGGTACATCAAAACTCAATAAAACTGTCATCGTAACGTTAAGCGTGCGGACCCTACGGGTTCGAGAACTATGTAGACATGACCGAGACACGTCTCCGGTCAATAACCAATAGCGGGACCTGGATGCCCATATTGGCTCCCACATATTCTACGAAGATCTTTATCGGTCAGACCGCATAACAACATACGTTGTTCCCTTTGTCACCGGTATGTTACTTGCCCGAGATTTGATCGTCGGTATCTCGATACCTAGTTCAATCTCGTTACCGGCAAGTCTCTTTACTCGTTCCGTAACACATCATCCCGCAACTAACTCATTAGTCACAATGCTTGCAAGGATTATAGTGATGTGCATTACCGAGTGGGCCCAGAGATACCTCTCCGACAATTGGAGTGACAAATCCTAATCTCGAAATACGCCAACCCAACAAGTACCTTTGGAGACACCTGTAGAGCACCTTTATAATCACCCATTTACGTTGTGACGTTTGGTAGCACACAAAGTGTTCCTCCGGTAAACGGGAGTTGCATAATCTCATAGTCATAGGAACATGTATAAGTCATGAAGAAAGCAATAGCAACATACTAAACGATCGGGTGCTAAGCTAACGGAATGGGTCAAGTCAATCACGTCATTCTCCTAATGAGGTGATCCCGTTAATCAAATGACAACTCATGTCTATGGCTAGGAAACATAACCATCTTTGATTAACGAGCTAGTCAAGTAGAGGCATACTAGTGACATTCTGTTTGTCTATGTATTCACACATGTATTATGTTTCCGGTTAATACAATTCTAGCATGAATAATAAACATTTATCATGATATAAGGAAATATATAATACTTTATTATTGCCTCTAGGGCATATTTCCTTCAAATGAATATATCTGCTATCCGGACTACGCCCTCCGGTTTATATAGACACCGGAGGGATCTAGGGTTACATAGAGTCGGTTACATAAGAAGGAATCTTCATATTTGATCGCCAAGCTTGCCTTCCACGCCAAGGAGAGTCCAATCTGGACATGGATACAGTCTTCGGCCTTCACGTCTTCACAGCCCATCATTCCGGCCCATGGATAACAGGCTAGACGCCCGAGGACCCCTTAGTCCAGGACTCCCTCAGTAGCCCCTGAACCTGGCTTCAATGACGAGGAGTCCGGCACACAGATTGTCTTCGGCATTGCAAGGCGGGTTCCCCTTTTTCCGAACTCCAAGATAGTCTTCAGATGCGATGATAGTATCCGGACCTGTCACACACCATACACAACCGCAGAGAGAATATATTTTTACATTACGTCTGATCGGTCATAATTCCGAACCGTTTTTCGTCTGCTGCTCCACGTTTCGAGACGCGGTTGCCATTTAATCTTACGTTACTTACATTTTGAATCACTTGTTCCCTGCAGCATTTTGTGGGAGTTACTGCAAAAGTTCCTGTATTACTCACAAGTTATATATAGTTCACTATGTCCAGAAAATTCTATAAGTTCCTACTTACAATGTTTTTTGCACATTCAAGAGTTCATTAGTTTACAACTAGCACCTACCATTTTCCTAATCCTTCTACACTATTGTTGTTATCTGGTCCTTGTTAGAAAGATGACCTTATGACGAACTCCAAACTACGGAATGATACTGCTGAAAGAGCACCATATTAAAATCGTCTTATTGAAACATATAAGTAACAGCCCTGCAAAGTATATTGCAAATCAATAGTTTCTTACTGATACCTCTGAAGATGGTGTTCCAGCAGGTGAACCTGCCTCAACAAGAGGTTTCATGTTTTCAGCTATTGGTGCATCATCAGGTAAACTTGCCATGGGAGTTGTTTCTGGAATTTCTTCTCTTGTTTGAGATCCTTCGGTGCGAAATGCATTTGTCTGATTTTTTTCTTCTTGTCCTTCTAACATTCTGGCTACTGTTCTCCTGACCAACCATGCTGCTATTGTGAGCGACCTCTTGTTCTGTGACTCTTTCTGCAGCTCCCTGATTAGTTCGCACTTTCTTCAGCCGTTTGCGTGCCACTCTTTTAGTTTTCTGTACACCAGTTGATGGATCAACCACAATGCTAGTTCCAGGTACACCACCTTCTGCTGACAACTTTGTTCCAGGTACCTTGTCACTGAACATTTCTTTCTGTAGTTTCGCTTTATCCTTTTTAAGATGCCCTCTGGCTTCTTTGTTGGAGGAAGTGATTTCCACTTCCTTCTCTGATATTTCAACTTCTGCACCTCTGTGTTGAACTGTTTCTTGTAGGATGTATAATGGAGATGTGTTAGCTTCATCAACTGTTTCTAAACTAGTCTTTGTCTCATTGTGTACTACGGCTTTCTTATGCTTTCAATGCGGGCGTGGGTGACCCAACAGCGCCGTTCGCACGGCCCTTGGGAATAAGCGAGTTTAAGGCGAGTGGGGAGGCGCTTGATATTCATGGCCTTTATAAGGGGATAAGAATTCCCTTTCTTCACCCACACCTCGGTTCCTCCTCAACCCTTCCGTCCCTAAGCTCCAGCGGCCAAGCCTTTAGCCTTTTCCTTGTCCGAGAAAGCACTCCCAAGATGTCCGGATCCGGGGCTGGAGGCAAGTGGATGGCCTCCTCCGTCAAGAAGAGTGATATCAAGGAGATCCAGGAGGCCGGATATCTGGCCAAGGAGATCGCTCACAGACTCCCGGACAAGGGACAGATCGTCCCTACTCCAGAGCCCCACGAGAGGGTTGTGTTTCTTACACATTTCGTCCGTGGGCTGGGCTTCCCTCTTCACCCCTTCGTCCGTGGACTGATGTTTTACTACGGGCTAGACTTCCATGACCTAGCCCCTAACTTTATTCTCAACATCACGGCATTCATTGTCGTGTGCGAGGCTGTTCTCCGTATCCCGCCTCATTTTGGCCTATGGCTGAAGACCTTTAATGTGAAGCCGAAGGTGGTGAGCGGCCAACAAGCAGAGTGCGGAGGCGCCATGCTGGCCAAGATGCCCAACGTTACCTGGCCCGAAGGCACATTCACGGAGACGATGAAGGGGTGGCAATCGAGGTGGTTCTATATCACCGAGCCGCGCGACGCCAACTGGGCGGTGGCCCCCGAATTCTGATCCGGAATCCCGATGCGGCTCACCTCCTGGCAAGAGAGGGGCCTAACCTGGGGTCCCTCGGACGAGCTGTCTGGGCTCCAGATGTGCGTCCAGAATATGATAGACAGGAAGATCAAGCTCGTCAACGTGGTCAAGGTCATGCTCATCCGTCGGATCCTCCCGTGCCAATGCCGGACTTGCTATCTGTGGGAGTACGATCCGGCCAAGCACCATACGCTACTAGAGCTCTTCGGCACGACGCACGAAGAAATCTGGAAGGTGCTCTTCAAGGCCGGCGAGACACAACCACCCACGACCGAAGATCGCGGGCTTAGCTTAAAACGCCAGGCTAACTCGGTAAGTTCTCTTAATGTTTTCAAGGAGTACCCTTTACTAGCATATTTTGAGAAAAAGCCTAAGCTTTCCTACCCCCGTTTTCAGGCTTGGATCATGGTAACAGAGGAGATTAACTGTCCGGCTCCGCTGCCCGAAGACCCAGAATTCCCATTACTGACAAGAATGCTTTTTCCCGCACCTTATGAGGTGCCAGAGAAGACGGCCAAGAAGGCGGCCAAAGGGGCCAAGAAGGGCCCTTGCCGAAAAGGCACTTCGGACGTGACGTCCGAAAACGAGACTTCCTCTTCGTCTGCTGACGACGACGACGAAGCGGAAGAAGAAAACGACTGCTCACCTGAAGTGGGGAGGAAGAAGAGAGCGCCCCCCACGGATCCGGAGGCGAAAGCGCCTAAGAGGGTTAAAGGCTCCCTCGTGGATAACTCCGCGTGGGATGTTGATAGCAGTCCGGAGCGACCTCACCGGACCAAGCCTCGGGCCGCCTCGTAAGTACCAGAATCCGAAAATGCCTGGCTTTCCCGGCTTTGTGATATTGATATATCTTAAACCTTGTCATTGCAGTCCGGCATGCGATGGCTCCCCGCGATCCTCGACAGAGGGATCGCTAGACTCAAAGGAGATGGCTAGCATTTCTCTGCCACCTGCGCATTCCGTCTCTCCCAAGGGTGGCGACGAGGTGGTGTCGCAAAAGACCTTCCCCGACCGGGGGGGCTTCCGGAGATCTACGCGGCTCCGGAGTCCAGCGAACGACATTCCTCAAAAGGAGGGAATGTGCCTATTCCGCCGGTGACCTCTGTCCAACCAGAGGCACCAGATAATCTTCTGGAGGCGCTACGAGGCGCCTCTATTGTGGATGAACACCGCGCCCTTATGGGCACGGTAATAGAGAAGGTTCAGTTCATCAAAAGCGGACTGACCGAAGCCTGTACTAGCCTTCTATCGGGCTTTGAGGTAAGTAATGTGGTTGTAGGAAAAATATCACCGTATAGATAGTAGCCCCTGATGCTCTATTTGGTGTTTCGGGAAGAAAAAGCCGAACAGAGGGTCAAAAATAAATATCGCAGGGAGTCTAACATAAATTGTCTATGTGAATAAGCAGGTATCGCTGCAGGCTGTCACCACTCGTGCTGCGGAGGTCTCCGGACTCAAGCAGAAACTGGAGCGGGCCGAGGAGGAGCTCGGCCTCATGAAGAAGCAGCTGGAGGATAGCCAAGGTATGCAGTAACCTGCGGGTATATTTTAAGAAAAAATGAACAGTCCGTCCGGACTAAGATGTCACAAACTTTATTAGGGGTCACGACCGAGGTGGCAGCCCTCAAGAAGGCGTTAGCCGAGGCCGAGGACAAAGCAGCCAAGGAACGCGCCGCGCGCGAGAAGCACGAGGCCCGGGTTGGCGAGGCGCAGCAACAGCTCTAGGGCGCGATCGAGAGATTTGAGTCCCTGGAGCGCGATTATAAGGCACAAGAGTCTGAACTGGCGGAGGCCCGCCAGAGCGCACATGATGCACGAGACGAAGCCCAGAACGCCCTCCAGGAAATTCAGGCAGCCGAGGAGATTGCAGCGGGTAAGTCTTTCACCATGCAAAGCAAGTAAGTAGAAGAAATGTTCCTTGTACTTATCCGAATTTGGGTTTTCCAGGGGCATTTATGGATCTGCCGCGCAGTATATCAGATGCTGCCGAGCATTATAGAGCCGAAGAAGGAATGTCTACGGAGAAGCTATTCTGGTCCCAATATCTTGGATCCGAACATCCGGTGCCCTTCAGCGACCAGCTAAAGCAGTTGGTCGAGCTGCACAAATCGGCAGAGGTAGCCATGAAGGACCTGATAGTCTGGCTATGGCCTGCCGAGCCTTTACCTAGCAGCTATTTCGTACTTGTTAAGCGGCTTGTAAGTGCATGTCCGCGGCTCGAAGCCGTGAAGCGGTCGGTCTGTATTGAAGGTGCGCGTATGGCCTTTGCCCGCGTCAAGACGCATTGGGCAAAGCTAGATGCCATGAAGCTGATGACCGAGGGGCCCCCGGAGGGCAAGGAGCATCGTTGACCCGAGCTCTATTTTGATGGTGTCCTAGAGGGGTCCCGCCTTGTGGCGGAGCAATGCTCGAAGGATGTCATATTCCCCTGAGAACATTTGTATTATATTGTCCTGTAATATGGAACAATGATGTTATGTAATATAATGCTTGCGATTTACATTTTACCTCCTGTGCGGCCGTTTATGAAATCTGAGGGTTGACCAGTCGTCGGCTTCTGCCCCCACGTAGATAGTACGGGGGTGTTCGGGATAAATCTAAACACTCTTTACTCCACATTCTGGTCCTTAAAGGAGGTGTTTAGCGCAACGAACAAGGCAATCAGACTATGCGGGCTTTACCGCCCTCACTTAGCCATAGGAGTTTGAAAATTAAGAAAGTCGGCGAAGCCCCTGGTATTTGGAAGGCCGAACTAGGGGCATTGTACACGCCTAATTGGGGGAACCGATTCTTCGCAAGAAGCGAAAAAAAATCTCCAACGATTTGGGACCTCTCGAACAGCTGACCAGCTCTCGCCGCATCATGACAGTCAGTTTCCGGCTTTCTCTACTGAGGTGCTCATCCGGAAGAACCGGGACACAATCGCAGTAGTTCTCCCTTTACTACCCTAGCCGATATAGCGGAACATAAGGTAGTAAGCACAGGAGCCGGGCAACCCAACTATTGACCAAAGACATGATTCAGAGCCGATGCATATAATTCTATAAGTTCGGGGTGCCGAACTATACTGTAAAAGTGTTCAGACTTTTTATTGCCGTAATGTGGGGCATAATGAAGCCCCTGGCGTAGTAGTACGTACCATGGTGTACGTGTGCCATGAGTGATAAATACATAGGTGAGGAAACAGTAAAATTAAGCAATAAGCCGACGCCACTATTTATTCACCATTGTTATGTAATTAGTACGTCGAGGCGTACTTTGTGCAAGTAATGCGATAAGCGAGTAAGGCTATTTAACATGCCGCAACCAAGGGCGAGCTGCGTGCCGGTATGTAAAACAAGTATGTCAATCGTTTAGTAGAGACCACCTGGGGATTCCCTTGCATGCCAGAGCTCCTTGCTTCCTTGGTGTGTTCTGCAAGCGGGCCGTCCTGATGGACCTCGAAAAGAGAAAAACCCGAAATGAAAAGGAAAAGTAAAGGTGTGCAAATCCCAGGGTCGGTCAAGCCGCATTGTGGATCGCGAGCGAGTTATGCCTCCGTCAGTGCCCAAGGGGTTTTGAGTGCGTAGTTATGTACGCGCGGTACGAATGCCGCTTCCTCGTCGGGGCTGGGACGGAAGCCGAATTACTAATTCAGCTCTTGACGAACCGAGCTGCCATTTGTAGTGTAGTCCGGACCTTCTTAAGGATGTCCAGGGGCTCGGCGGCCGGATTATGGGGCCGCTTGAGAAGGCCTCTCTGTGCTTCTGCTGCTAGGCAGCGGTGTGCTCCTCTGTGCGGAGGGAACGTTCCGTGTTTCCATTTATTGTAATGACGCCGCGTGGACCGGGCATCTTGAGCTTGAGATAAGCATAATGTGGCACCGAGTTGAATCTGGCAAACGCAGTTCGTCCGAGCAATGCGTGGTAGCCGCTGCGGAAGGGTACGATATCGAAGATTAGCTCTTCGCTTCGAAAGTTATCCGGGGAACCAAAGACCACCTCCAGCGTGATTGAGCCCGTACAACGGGCCTCTACGCCTGGTATGACTCCTTTAAAGGTAGTCTTTGTGGGTTTGATTCGTGAGGGATTAATGCCCATCTTCCGCACTGTATCCTGATAGAGCAGGTTGAGGCTGCTACCGCCGTCCATTAGGACTCGTGTTAGGTGAAATTTGTCGATGATTGGGTCGAGGACCAGTGCGGCTGAACCGCCATGCCGGATACTAGTTGGGTGATCTCGACGATCGCAGGTGATCGGGAATGACGACCACGGGTTGAATTTTTGGGCGACTGGCTCTACCGCATAGACGTCCGTGAGTGTGCGCTTGCGCTCCCTTTTGGGGATGTGTGTAGCGTATATCATGTTCACCGTTTCGACTTGAGGCGGGAATTTCTTTTGTCCCCCAGTGTTCGGCTGCCGGGGCTCCTCGTCATCGTCCTCGCTCTGGGATTCCCCTTCCTCGTTTCCTCTATTTACCTTGCTGGCTTGCTTAAAGACCCGACAATCTCTGTTAGTATGTGTGGCCGGTTTGTCTGAGGTGCCATGTATCTGGCTCGGACCATCGAGTATGCGGTCCAGGTTGGATGGTCCTCCACCGTTCCTTTTATAGGGCTTCTTTCGCTGGACGGACTTGGAGCCACTGAATCCGGCGTGAACTGTAGTGTCATCGGTGTTATCGCCATTGCTTTGGCGTTTGTGTCTGTTGCGCCGGAGTTTGCCGGTGCTGTTTTTGGCCTCGGAGGGGCCTGCTTCGTTCGCTGTGTTTGTACCGCGGGCCAACCAACTATCCTCCCCCGCACAAAAGCGGGTCATAAGTGTTGTGAGGGCTGCCATGGACCTCGGCTTTTCTTGGCCGAGGTGGCGGGCGAGCCATTCGTCCCGGATGCTATGTTTAAAGGCCGCTAGGGCTTCAGCATCCGGACAGTCGACGATCTGGTTCTTTTTGGTTAAGAACCTAGTCCAGAATTTTCTGGCGGACTCTCCAGGTTGTTGAACTATGTGACTTAAGTCATCGGCATTAGGTGGCCGGACGTAAGTGCCTTGGAAGTTGTCAAGAAAAGCTTCTTCCAAGTCCTCCTAGCTGCCGATGGAGTTTTCAGGCAGGCTATTTAGCCAGTGTCGAGCTGGCCCTTTGAGCTTTAGTGGGAGGTATTTGATGGCGTGGAGGTTGTCTCCTCGGGCCATGTGGATGTGGAGAATAAAGTCCTCAATCCATACCGCGGGATCGGTTGTTCCGTCGTATGATTCAATATTGACGGGCTTGAACCCTTCAGGGAATTTGTGATCCATTACTTCATCTGTAAAGCAAAGAGGGTGTGCGGTGTCTCTATATCGGGCCGCGTCGCGGCGCACCTCCGATGGAGTCCGCCTGCGGTTATCTGCCCGGGCATGACTGGGTTTGTCACGTCCGAATAGGTAGCCGTCGTCGTGAGTTGAAGAACGTCCTCACGATCCGTAGATTGATTTGGTGAGTCCTGCTCTCTTGTCCAGGTCTTGCCGGAGATCATATGTATAATCCCGAGCTGTTTTGTCTCTGCTTTTGCGTGGTGGGGCGGGCTGGTGTTCGGCCTGAGTTGCCGCTTTATCCCGACCGCGGGGCGGTCGGTCTGCTGCCCTGTCCCGTCCGCGCGGTGGTCGCTCCGTATTGCGCGAGGGAGGTATGGGCTCCGGCGCCTCCTCGTCGAACTGAGGTAGCAGTCTGCACTTCGGGTAGCTCTTGGCTGGGCGCTCGAGGCCGTATTCTTCGGCTGCCAGGACATCAGTCCACCTGTCAATGAGCAGGTATTGATCAGCTTGGAGCTGCTGCTGCTTCTTCTTCAGGCTTCTTGCAGTGGCTATTAGCTGGTACTTGAAGCACTCCTGCTCGAGGGGTGCCTCAGGCATGATGAAATCCTCGCTGCCGAGGCTTTCCTCATCCTCGGAGACCGGACGATAACTATCGTCATCCGGGTCATTGGGCACGACCTGTTTATCAGGGTCATTTTTCCCATTGTCTTGTTCCTCGTGTTCGGATGCGGCTCCAACAGGGTCTTCATTATTTTCATTGTCTCCCGGAGTACTGTTCTCTTCGGTGCCAGTGCTGCCGTCTTTTGAGCGACGAGGCTTAGAGTGGCGTTTAGGGCGCCGACGCTTTGACTGTGTCTCAAAGGGTTTATTCACCACTGGGTCTTCTTTGTCCTCGTCGCTAGCTTTTTTTGGTGTGTCAGCCATGTACACATCGTATGAAGAGGTGGCCGTCCAACGTCCAGTGAATGGAGGGTCTTGGTCTTTCTCCTTGTCGGCATCGTCGTCCATACCGTCGACGTCTTCGGAGCCATAACCAAGCACGCCGGTTAAGTCATCGACAGTGGCTATGAAGTGGGTGGCGGGTGGGAAGCAAAACTCCCCATCATCAGCCTCTAGCTCGAACTGAACATAGTTCGGCTGTGAGTCCTTTTCTAAGGACAAATTGTTTAAAGAGTTCAGCACATCTCCCAAAGGTGAGTGGTGAAAAACGTTTGCGGCGCTGAATTCAAAGATCGATAACCGATCTAGCTCGGTGTCCGCAGGCGTACATGGTCCGGAACTTATAGCCGGAGACGAGTCCAAAGTTTCGTTGACGCAAATATTGCAGGGTGTCGAGTTCGTGTGCGGCTCCAACGCCGCGGACTCCATGGTTTCGGATGGCACGATCTACTCTGGCTCTAGGGCCGTTGCAGCGACAGGAACCCTCTCCTGGATGTGATCCGATGACATATTTAAGTCATGTTTATCGGAGCGAGGGGAGCGATCGCCGCGGTCTCAAATCCATTGAAGATCAAGTCTCCACGGATATCCGTGACGTAGTTCAAGCTTCCAAATCTGACCTGATGGCCAGGGGCGTAGCTATCGACCTGCTCCAGATGGCCAAGCGAGTTGGCCCGCAGTACGAAGCCGCAAACACGAAAATCTGTCCGGGGAGGAAAGTTTCTCCGTGGGCAGTGTCACTATAGACGATCGAAGGGGCCATCAAACCTTTCGTCGACGGCACAGTGGAACTCTCAATGAAAGCACCAATGTCGGTGTCAAAACCGGCGGATCTCAGGTAGGGGGTCCCGAACTGTGCGTCTAGGATCGATGGTAACAGGAGACGGGGGACACGATGTTTACCCAGGATCGGGCCCTCTCTATGGAGGTAATACCCTACTTCCTACTTGATTGATCTTGATGAATATGAGTATTACAAGAGTTGATCTACCACGAGATCGTAATGGCTAAACCCTAAAAGTCTAGCCTGTATGACTATGGTAATGAATATATCTGCTATCCGGACTACGCCCTCCGGTTTATATAGACTCCAGAGGGATCTAGGGTTACATAGAGTCGGTTACATAAGAAGGAATCTTCATAGTTGATTGCCAAGCTTGCCTTCCACGCCAAGGAGAGTCCAATCCGGACACGGATACAGTCTTCGGCCTTCATGTCTTCACAGCCCATCAGTCCGACCCATGGATAACAGGTCGGATGCCCCGAGGACCCCTTTGTCCAGGACTCCCTCAGTAACACCTCGGCTGCCGAGAACATGGGGGAACCAACCCCCATGGAGACTAACGACGGGGGCCATGACCAATCCGGCCCCCAGTCGAACACCATTTCGGAGACCCACACGGCTCCGTAATTGAGCAAGCAACCCCCTTTGAAGGAGGGGGGAGCGTTGACTCCACCGGCGACCTCCATCAACCCGGAGGCGCCGGACACTTTGGTGGAAGCACTTCGATGTGCTTCCGTAGTAGAGGAGCACCGCACCCTGATGGGTGCAGTGGTTGCAATGGTTCAGTTCGCCAAGAGCGGGTTGAACGAGGCCTTCACCAGCCTATTAACAGGCTTCGAGGTATGCGATGTAATATTCTTAGCCGCTTGTCATAAAAGATATGCCTGTGTATAGATAGTAGCCCCTGAGACTCTGTTCGGTTTTTGAGAAAAGTCCGAACAGAGGATCAATTGATAATCGCAAGCGGTGATGGACTTTGTCTATTGAATGAACAGGATTCTCTGTTGGCGGCGACCGCCCAGGCCGCTGAGGTTTCCGAACTCAAGCAGAAGCTGAAGCTGGCCGATGATGACATCAACCGCATGAACAAGTGGTTCGATGAAGCGCAAGGTATATTTTTTGAAAAGATTACTTATATGCCTGAAGTTTAGTGTGAATACGGAGTTTAAGCTCACGCGCTTGTTATGATTATGTTTGCAGGCAGTGCGGCCGAGGTCGAGACCCTCAAAGGTGCCCTTGCGCGGGCCAAAGAGCAGGTGAGGGTTAGTAAAGCGGCCGCTGACTTAAAGGCCGAGCAGACCGCCTGCCGCAGTATGAGGAGAGGGTGACCGAAGTCGAGCAGGAGCTCAAGGACGCCGCCGGCAGGTGCAAGGCCTCGGAGGAGGAGAATAAGACCCAAGCGGTTGATCTCGCCAAGGCTCTCTAGGAGGCCAAGGAAGCGCGGACTGAGTCCCGGGCGGCTCGCGAGGAGATCAAGCAGGCCGAACAGATAGCGGCTGGTAAGCCTTTTCTTTTGTAGAGTAAATTCGGCAGTCAAAAATATGCCCTGCTCACTCGACTATGGAGTTTGCCAGACGCCTTTGCGGACCTTCCGAGGAGTGCCGCCGACGCTGCGAAGTTTTTCCGGGCCCAAGAGGGGAACACGACGAAGAAGCTCTTCTGGTCATAGTACCTCGCGCCGGAGCGTCTAGCGCTGTTGAGCAACCAGTTGATGCAGCTGGCGGAGTTGCATAGGATGTCCGGCTTGGCCATGAAGGACATCATAGTCCGGCTATGGACAGCCGAACCCATTCCTAGCAGCTACTTTGGTCTGGTCAAGCGTCTCGCCGATGCCCTACCCTGAGTTGAAGCTATGAAATGCTCGGCGTGTATAGAAGGTGCGCAGATGGCTTTTGCCCGTGTCAAGATGCACTGGGCAAAGGTGAAGGCCGTCGGCATAGCAGTTGAGGTCCCACCCGAAGGCAAGGACCACCGCAAGCCGGAGCGGTATTTTGAAGACCTCCTAGAGGGTGCCCGTTTAATAGAGGGTCAATGCTTGAAGGATGTCATGTTTGAATGAATGTATCCGAACTGCCCAGACGTTGTGTTATGAACTAAGGCTTCGTAATATATTTGTGCCTTTGTCTGAAATTATGTTCCTCATGTGCGGCCGTTTTTATTTCTAAAAGTTTACCAGCCGTCGGCTTCAGCCCCCACGTCGATACTACGGGGGTGTTCGGAATAGCACATGACCACACTTGACCCAACGTCTTGTTCCGTAAAGGAGGTGTCTGTGCAGCGAACCAGGCAATCAGACTATGCGGCTTTATCACTCTCACTTAGCCATAGGAGTTTGACAACGGGACTTTGAGCTAGCCCCTGGTGCGTGTGCGGCTGTTCGAACTTGGATGCCTTAGGCGCATGACTTGATGGAGGTCAGTCCTTCGTACAATACGGAAAAAATCACAAAATATTTAGTAAGTCATCAAACCGCTGACCAGCTCTCTGTAACGCCCACGATGCGGCTATATCTCCCACGTGTCGAGGCACGACTTAGAGGCATAACCGCATAGTGGTTTTGTCGCAAGAAGGGTCATCTTCACACAATCCCATGTAATGAACAAGAATGGGATAAAGAGTTGGCTTACAATCGCCACTTCACACAATACATGAATATATATCATACATCATCCAAATACAATCATGTAGACCGGCTACAGTCAAAATCCAGATGAAAATAAGATAACCCCAAATGCTAGATCCCCGATCGTCCCAACTGGGCTCCACTACTGATCATCCGGAAAAGACACATAGTAACGACCACGTTCCTCATCGAACTCCCACTTGAGATCGACCCCTTCATCTGCACTGGCATCGTCAGCACCTGCAACTGTATTGGTAGAATATGTGAGTCACGAGGACTCAGCAATCTCACACCCGCGAGATCAAGACTATTTAAGCTTGTAGAAAGGATGGTGTAATGAGGTGGAGCTGCAGCGGCAAATAGCATATCTGGTGGCTAACATACGCAAATGAGAGCGAGAAGAGAAGCAACGGAACGGTCGTCATCTAGCAATGACCAAGAAGTGATCTTGAACTCCTACTTACGTCATACATAACTCAGACCGTGTTCACTTCCCGGACTCCGCCGAGAAGAGACCATCACGGCTACACACGCAGTTGATGTATTTTAATTGGGTCAAGTGACAAGTTCTCTACAACCGGACATTAACAAATTCCCATCTGCCTCATAACCGCGGGCACGGCTTTCGAAAGATAATACCCTGCAGGGGTGTCCCAACTTAGCCCATCATAAGCTCTCACGGTCAACGAAGGATAAACCTTCTCCCGGAAAAACCTGATCAGTCTCGGAATCCCGGTCTACAAGACATTTCGACAATGGTAAAACAAGACCAGCAAAGCCGCCCGATGCGCCGACAAATCTCGATAGGAGCTGCGCATATCTTGTTCTCAGAGCACACCGGATGGGCAAGACGTCGGGTTGGCATAGACCCTGGTTGCCCAGGGGGCGCCGGACATCGCCCAGTTTGGGCCAGCACTCGAAGGAGCACTGGTCCGGGGGTTTAAAATAAAGATGACCCTCGGGCTCGCGAAAACCCGGGGGAAAAGGCTTAGGTGGCAAATGGTAAAGCCAAGGTTGGGCCTTGCTGGAGGAGTTTTATTCAAGGCGAACTGTCCAGGGGGTCCCATAAATCACCCGACCGTGTAAGGAACGCAAACTCAAGGAACATAATCCCGGTATATCAGTAACTAGGGCAGCAAGAGTGGAACAAAACACCAGGCATAAGGCCGAGCCTTCCACCCTTTACCAAATATATATAGATGCATTAATTAAATAAGAGATATTGTGATATCCCAACATATCCATGTTCCAACATGGAACAACTTCAACTTTACCTGCAACTAGCAACGCTATAAGAAGGGCTGAGCAAAAGCGGTAACTTAGCCAAACAACGGTTTGCTAGGAAAGGAGGGTTAGAGGCTGACATGGCAATATGGGAGGCATGATATAGCAAGTGATAGGTAGCGCAACATGGCAATAGAGCGAACAACCAGCATAGCAAAGATAGAAGTGATTTCGAGGGGTGCTCATCTTGCCTGCAAGGTTCTCAGAGTTGTCGAAAGCTTGATCCTCGTAAGCGTACTCAACAGGTTCCTCGTTCACGAACTCATCTCCCGGCTCTACCCAAGACAAGAACACAAGCAACGGAACCACAATCAATCACGAGGAATGCACAAGCAACATGATGCAAAACATGTATGATATGCAAGATATGATATGCGATGCATATGCGTGCTCCGGAAGGAAAATGATGAAAAAGGCAGTAAATTGGCAAACCAAGCATGCCACTGGAAAGATGAGATGATTTCGGTCAAAATCGATATAAAGATCACCGGAAACGGATGCACGGTTTGCAAATGGCAAGCAAAACAAGATTGACACGAATCTGCGATTAACAGCATGATAGCATTTAAAATGCAACAAGAAACAATGCTAGAGCACTCCAACATAGCAACAAAGCATATGGAAGTAATCTACAAGAGATGCTTGACAAAAGATGAACACTGAGCTATGGCTAGTTCACAACATATCAAGCTCAAACAAGCATGGCAAAAGTGCAAAAGATAACAGGTTCACAGACTGAAATTACTGGACATGGCAGAAAACAGCATCAGGTAGCAATGTTCAGAGCACGAAATCAACATGCTACAGGAACTTAACATGGCAAAACAGGGCATGGCAGTATTCTACTAAATGCATATGACAAAAGTCCCTTACTGACCTTAAGCCAAAAAGGACCAGAAGATATGATGGCAAGCATGTAAACATAGCAAGTTCCATTAACAGGTTTCAGACTTAGCAGAAAACAGAGCATGGCAGAAACAATAATATGTAGGCCTCTTTGTGAGCTTGATGCACTCACTACAGAGCAATGCATGACAAAAAAAGCATACCTACAGCAAGATGGCATGTTAAAGAAGCTATCCATGGCAAGATAAAATACATAGCATGTATGGATCAACTACAATAAGCTTGGAAAAAATGAATATCATGTTAAGAATCTTCCAGAAATATTTTATAGCAAAAGTAGAGCAAGATTGAGTCACGCTATGGCACTCCATAATTGCAAACAAGGGCAGTAATGGATCAATTACAACTATAGCTACAAAACATCCTTACTGAACATCTCCAAAATATGCATGGATCTCTCTGTAGCATCAAGTTTACATGACAAGAAAATAACAGCAGACAAGGACTTAGAGAAATCACTAAGTCCCTGAAATCAGAAACATTACGGAGCCTACTTTGTATGCTTGTGCTAGTCACCACAGAGATCACAAAAATACATGGCATACACTCTTGGAAAGATGGCATGGCATACAACAAAACACATGTAGAGCTCATGCCCATAAGATGCACAGATTAAAAGATACAAAAATGACAAATCTCCAAGTTCTGCTAAGAACCAGAGGATAACATCAACTAGCCCTCTTCCAACAGAGATTTGGGCATCAAGATGACCTCTAATGAACATGGTGCAATTGAACAAAATGTAGAGCATCATGAGACGAACAATTTGACATATTACACGCGCGAATCGGAGATACATGCAAGGAGTTATGCAACGGGGAACATGAGCATATAATATGAAGAATGCAAAAAACTTAGGAAATTGAGGGGGCTCGGGGTCAACCGCTACAGTGCTCGCCGATCGGATCCAGATCGGGCCGGCGATGGCGCGGCGATGGAGGAAGGAGAGGCGGCCGGAGGGCGTCGGCGGGGGAAGGAGGAGGCGAGGCGACGCCGGAGGGAGGCGCCGGCGGCGGGCTACGGCGGCGGGACGCCGGCGACCCGCGGTGGCGGACGGGAGGTGCGGCGGCGGCGTGACGGCGAGGGGCGCCGGCTGCCGGGCGCGACGGCGGCACGGGCAGGCGGCGGGGCAGGCGCGTCGGACGGCGGCGGTTCAGGCCGGCGGGCCCGCGGCGGGCCTGCGGGCCGGCGCGGCGGCGGCGGGGCTGATGACGTGTCGGCGTGGGATTCGCCGGAGGGCGGCGGTGGACGCGTCCGGCTCCGCCCGGACGTGTCCGGCGGCGCGGAGGGACGAGGGCTAGGGTTTGTCTGCGTTTCGTATGCGGGAGGGGATGTTCTTTTATAGCTAGAGGGAGCTAGGAGGCTCCAAATGAGGTGCGGTTTTCGCCCACACGATCGTGATCGAACGACCTAGAGCATGGAAGAGAGTTTGGTGGGTTTTGGGCTTGTTTTGAGGGTTTTTTTTTTCTGGACACTCAAATGGACTTTGCGGATGCCCGGTTAACCGTTGGAGTACCAAACGACCTCCAAATGGAACGAAACTTGACCGGTGGTCTCCGGGTGGTATACTAAGGCCACTTGACAAGCCTCGGTCCATTCCGAGAAAGTTTGACACCCGCACACGAAAGAAAACAAGAGGGGTGCACCCGAGGAGATAGGAGCGCCGGATTGCAAAACGGACAACGGGGAAAAAGCTCGGATGCATGAGACGAACACGTATGCAAATGCAATGCACATGATGACATGATATGAAAATGCATGACATGACAAAATGCAAAACGAAAGACAAAACCCGACCACGGAGGGAATATCATAACACATAGCCGAAAATGGCAAGAGTCGGAGTTACAAATATGGAAAGTTACATGCGGGGTGTTACACTCTCGTTGTATCATGACAGTCAGTTTTCGGCTTTCTCTTCTGAGGTGTTTGACCGGACGAACTAGAAACACAATCGCAGTAGTTCTCCCTTTACTACCTTAGCCGAACAAGCGGAACGTAAGGTGGTAACCATAGGAGCCGGGCAACCCAACTATTGACCAAACACATGATTCGGAGCCGATGCATATAATGCAGTATTCGGGACGCTGAAGTATACTATAAAAGTGATCGGACTTGTTTTTTTTGAAAAATATATGTGGCCGAATAGAGCCCTTGGCAATTTAAATCATGCCAAGGTGTATATGCCAACCTAACATGAAGAGGGAATACAGATTATGAAATAAGCCAATACCGAATAGGGTTGGACAAAACTGTTTCCATTATAGTCTGATTGATACGTCAAAACATGCTCTTACAGAGAATGCCATAAGCATCAAGGCTATTTTACATGCCAAGAATTTGTGAACAAGGGAAAGCTGTATACAGGTCCTAAAAAAGAAAAGGTGGTCTTCGAAGATCCTTTGGACACCCTGCCGCATGTCTGCGCCGCTTTTCACCTTGGTGTAGGATCCTTTGAGAGGATCAACGATCGTGTATATAGAAGGGGCCTGGGAAAGGGCCCTTGCACCACCGAAAAGTGATTTAGGTTTTAAAGAACCTGAAATAAGAAAGAAAAGGGGAAAAAGGAGAAAAAAGGAAGAAAATAAAGGTCCGAATAGGGCCGAGCCGTATTGTGGGCATTGTCCTTAGTGTGCCTCCGTCCTTACCCAAGGTATTTTGAGTGTGAAGTTATGCACACGCGGTACATACGCCGCGGTTAGATGGGGGATTGACGGAGGCGGAATTTGCTAGTCCAGCTCGGGATGGACCGAGCTGTCGTTCTACAGGGTAGACCGGACTCGTTTGACAGTGTCCGGGGGCTTAATGGACGATGAAGTGTTCGACTTGAAAGGGCCGCTATGTACCTCGGTTGCGAGGGCCGCGGTGTGCTCCTCGGTACGGAAGGAGCGCTCCATGTTTCCATTAACTGTGATGACACCGCGGGGTCCACGCATTTTGAGCTTTAGGTAAGCATAATGCGGGACTGCATTGAAGCGAGCAAAGGCAGTTCGTCCGAGCAGTGTGTGATAACCACTGCGGAAGGGGACGATGTCGGAGATCAAGTCTTCACTTTGGAAATTATCTGGTGAGCCAAAGACTACTTCCAGCGTTATTGGACCTGTGCAGCAGGCCTCCACGCCGGGTATTACTCCTTTAAAGGTGGTTTTAGTGGGCTTGATCCTTGACGGATCGATACCCATTTTACGGACGGTGTCCTGATAAAGCAGGTTGAGACTGCTGCCGCCGTCCATGAGGACTCGAGTGAGATGGAATCCGTCGATGATTGGATCGAGGACCAAGGCTGCCGAACCTCCATGACGGATACTGGTCGGATGGTCCCTGCGATCAAAGGTGATCGGACAGGCCGACCATGGGTTGAATTTTGGGGTGACTGGCTCTATAGCGTAGACGTCCCTTAGTGCGCGCTTGCGCTCCCGCTTGGGGATATGAGTGACGTAGATCACGTTCACCGTTTTCACCTCAGGGGGAAATTTCTTCTATCCCCCTGTGTTCGGTGGGTGAGGCTCTTCATCGTCCTTGCTCGGCGGCCCTTTCCCCTTGTGTTCGGTGTTTAACTTACCGGCCTGTTTAAAGACCCAACAATTTCTGTTGGAATGATTGGTAGGCTTGTCAGGTGTGCCATGAATCTGGCAAGGTTGATCGAGTATTTTGTCCAAACTGGATGGACCATCTTTGTTTCCTTTGAATGGCTTCTTCCGCTGACCGGATTTAGAGCCACTAAATCCGGCGTTGACCGCTGTGTCTTCGGTATCTTCATTGTTGCTTCGACGCTTGTGTTTATTGCGTCGTGGCCTACCGTTGCCGTCTCTGGCTTCAGAGGTGCCAAGGTTGCTGGTACTGTTGCTTCTACGAGCTAACCAGTTGTCTTCTCTCGCACAAAAGCGGGTCATGAGTGCGGTAAGTGCTGCCATGGACTTCGGTTTTTCTTGGCCGAGGTGTCGGGCGAGCCATTCGTCATGGACGCTATGTTTAAAGGCTGCAAGGGCTTCGGCGTCTGGACAATCGACGATTTGGTTCTTTTTAATTAAGAACCTTGTCTAGAGTTTTCGGGCTGACTCTCCGGGTTGCTGGACTATATGACTAAGGTCATCGGCGTCCGGAGGCCGGACATAGGTACCTTGGAAGTTGTCTCTAAAGGTGTCTTCCAAATCTTCCCAACTACCAATAGAGTTTTCTAGGAGGCTGTTTAACCAGTGTCGTGCTGGTCCTTTTAGCTTTGAAGGGAGATATTTGATGCCATGGAGATCGTCACCGTGAGCCATATGGATATGGAGAAGGAAATCTTTAATCCATACCGCGGGATCTGTCATGCCGTCGTATGATTCTATGTTTACGGGTTTAAACCCTTCTGGGAACTGGTGCTGCATTACCTCATTGGTAAAGCATAAGGGGTGTGCGGCGCCTCTATATCGGGCAACGTCACGACGGAGTTCGGATGACATCCGTATGCGGTTTTCGGCCCGGGTGAGGTTATGCCTATCGCGCCAGGCCTGATGGCCGTCTTCTCGCACTGGGGCACGCCCCCTTGATCCATAGATTGATCTGGCTTGGCCTGCTCTATTGTCCAGGTCCTGTCGTAGGTCGTAGGTGTATCCTGGAGCCGCTGCCTCCTTGCCTCTACGACGAGGTGGTGCGGGTTGGTGTTCGGCGTAGGTAGCCGCTTTATCTCGCCCACGTGGTGGTCGGTCTAGTTCATCAGTGCGGTCATATCTCGACGGTATTGGCTCAAGGGCCTCATCGTCGAATTGTGGTAGTAGCCGACGCTTCGGATAACTCTTTGTTGGGCGCTCGAGAGGCCGTATTCCTCGGCAGCTAGGACCTGGGTCCACCTATCGTTGAGTGTATCCTATTCGGCTTGGAGCTGTTGCTGCTTCCTTTGTAGGCTTCTCACAGTGGCGATTAGTTGGCGCTTAAAGTGCTCCTGCTCGAGGGGTTCCTCTGGCACGATAAAATCTTCGTTGCCGAGGCTGACATCATCCTCGGAGATCGGTAGATAGTTACTATCTTCCGAATCCTCATCCCCGACCTGCTCGTCGGAGTTAACTTGCACCTCCTCACGTTCGTCCTGTTCGGACGTAGGCTCAACGGGGTCTTTGGGGTCTTTGGCATTGTCCGGAGTGTTATCGTCTCCGGTGCCGGTATTACTTTCCTTTCCGCGATGTGATTTTGAGCGGCGTCGCTGACGTCGACATTTCGATGGTGCATCCGCGGATTTATCCTCGATCGGATCCTTCCTACCTTCGTCGTCATCCGCTTTGGGTGTATCCACCATATACACATCATATGTGGAGGTAGCCGTCCAGCGCCCGGTGAATGACGGGTCTTGGCTTTGTTTGTCTCCGTCATCGTCGTCCATGCCGTCGATGTCTTCAGAGGCATAAGCCAGCATGTCGGTTAAGTCTTCGACAGTGGCGATGAAGTGATTGGTGGGTGGGACGTGAAATTTCCTGCACTCAGCCCCTGATCCGAGCTGGGCGTAGTTCGGAGGTGCTTCCTCTGTGATGGCAAGGGATCGCATTAAGTCCAGAGCCTTGTTTAAGAGCGAGGATTGGACAGGGAAACGAGGGTCCGCAGAGCTAGTCTGGGCAAAAGCCTCCTGGCCATGCTCGCTTGGCACGGATCTCGAGTGTTCGGAGCTAGCGTACGGAGGCGAGTCCGGCTTTTCAATGATAAGGGGAACCCAGTTTGACTCCGGGCTTGCCGATGACATAGTCGCCTCCGCGTCTCCGGTAGTGAGCTTTGTAATAGCAGAGAGTCCGGTGGGCTCCAAATTCCCATCTTCGGCCCCGACAGTTTGCTCCGGATCTAAGGCCAGAGTGGTGGTCGGGGCCGCGAACCCTTTGAAGATCAAGTCTCCTTGGATATCAACGACATAACTCAGGTCCCCAAAACTGATCTGATGACCAGGGGCGTAGTTGTCGATCTGTTCGAGGTGGCCAATTGAATTGGCACCCAGAGCGAAGCCACCGAACACAAATATTGACGGGGGAGGAAAATTTCCCCCAAAACAGCATCGTTGTTGATGATCGAGTGAGCCATCGAACCTTCTGTCGACGTCACAGTGGAACTCTCAATGAAAGCACCAATGTCGGTGTCAAAACCAGCCGATCTCGGGTAGGGGGTCCCGAACTGTGCGTCTAAGGATCAAAGGTAACAGGAGACAAGGGGGCACGGTGTTTACCCAGGTTCGGGCCCTCTTGATGGAGGTAATTGCTGGGAACGTAGTAATAATTCAAAATTTTCCTACGTATCACCAAGATCAATCTAGGAGATACTAGCAACGAGAGAGAGAGAGGGAGTGCATCTTCATACCCTTGAAGATCGCTAAGCAGAAGCGTTACAAGAACACGGTTGCTGGAGTCGTACTCGCGGCGATTCAAATCGCGGAAGATCCGATCTAGCGCCGAACAGACGATGCCTCCGCATTCAACACACGTACAGCCCAGGGACGTCTCCTCCTTCTTGATCAAGCAAGGGAAGAGGATAAGTTGAGGGAGAGCTATGGCAGCACGACGACGTGGTGGTGGTGGAGCTCGTGGTTTTCCGGCAGGGCTTCACCAAGCACTACGGAGGAGGAGGGGGTGTTGGAGGAGGGAGGGGCTACGCCAGGGGAAGGGGTGCGGCTGCCCTCCCACCCCCCACTATTTATAGGGGATGGGAAGAGGGGGCCAGCCCCCCTAGATGCATCTAGAGGGGGGCGGCCAGGAGGGGAGACTTGCCCCCCAAGCAAGGTGGGAGGCGCCCCCTCCCCTAGGGTTTCTAACCCTAGGCGCCTTGGGCCCTTGGGGGGTGCACCAGCCCACTAGGGGGCTGGTTCCCTCCCATATTCAGCCCATTAAGTCCTCCGGGGCAGGTGGCCCCACCCGGTGGACCCCTGGACACCTTTCGGTGGTCTCGGTACAATACCGATAACCCCCGAAACCATTCCGGCGACTGAAACTGGACTTCCCATATATAAATATTCACCTCTTGACCATTCCGGAACTCCTCATGACGTCCGGGATCTCATCTGGGACTCTGAACAACCTTCGGTAACCACATACATTTTCCCATAACAACTCTAGCATCACCGAACCTTAAGTGTGTAGACCCTACGGGTTCGGGAACCATGCAGAGATGACCGAGACATCTCTCCGCCAATAACCAACAGCGGGATCTGGATACCCATGTTGGATCCTACATGTTCCACGATGATCTCATCGGATGAACCACGATGTCGGGGATTCAATTAATCCCGTATACAATTCCCTTTGTCCATCGGTGTGTTACTTGCCCGAGATTCGATTGTCGGTATCCCCATACCTCGTTCAATCTCATTACCGGCAAGCCTCTTTACTCATTCCATAACGCATGATCCCATGGCTAACTCCTTAGTCACATTGAGCTCATTATGATGATGCATTACCGAGTGGGCCCAGAGATACCTCTCCGTCATACGGAGTGACAAATCCCAGTCTCGATTCGTGCCAACCCAACAGACACTTTCGGAGATACCTGTAGTGCACCTTTATAGTCACCCAGTTACGTTGTGACGTTTGATACACCCAAAGCATTCCTACGGTACCTGGGAGTTGCAGAATATCATGGTCTAAGGAAATGATACTTGACATTAGAAAAGCTCTAGCAAACGAACTACACGATCTTGTGCTATGCTTAGGATTGGGTCTTGTACATCCAATGTCCATGGTCAGGAAACCACAGCCATCTATTGATCAACGAGCTAGTCAACTAGAGGCTCACTAAGGACATATTGTGATCTACGTATTCACACATGTATTACGGTTTCCGGTTAATACAATTATAGCATGAATAGTAGACAATTATCATGAACAAGGAAATATAATAATAACCATTTTATTATTGCCTCTAGGGCATATTTCCAACAGTGAGTCAATAATCTAGTTACATTGTGATGAATCAAACATCCATAGAGTTCTGGTGTTGATCATGTTTTGCTCGTGGAAGGGGTTTAGTCAATGGATCTGTGAAATTCAGATCCGTATGCACTTTACAAATATCTATGTCTCCATCTTGAATATATTCATGAATGGAGTTGAAGCGATGCTTGATGTGCCTAGTCTTCTTGTGAAACCTGGGCTCCTTGGCAAGGTCAATGGCTCCAGTGTTGTCACAGAAGAGAGTCATCAGGCTAGACGCATTGGGCATAACTCCTAGGTCGGTGATGAACTCCTTCATCCAAACTGCTTCCTGTGCTGCCTCCGAGGCAGCTATGTACTCCGCTTCACATGTAGATCCTGCCACGATGCTTTTCTTGCAACTGCACCAGCTGACTGCCCCACCATTCAAAATATACACATATCCGGTTTGAGACTTGGAGTCATCCAGATTTGTGTCAAAGCTAGCATCGACGTAACCCTTTACGACGAGCTCTTCGGCACCTCCTTAAACGAGAAACATATCCTTAGTCCTTTTCAGGTACTTTAGGATATTCTTGACCGCTGTCCAGTGTTCCATTCCGGGATCACTTTGGTACCTCCCTACTAAACTTACGACAAGGTTCACATCAGGTCTGGTACACAGTATAGCATGCATAATAGAGCCTATGGCTGAGGCATAGGGGATGACACTCATCTTTTCTCTATCTTCTGCCGAGGTCGGGCATTGAGCTGTGCTCAATCTCACACCTTTCAATACAGGCAAGACCCCTTCTTGGACTGATCCATATTGAACTTCTTCAATATCTTGTCAAGGTATGTGCTTTGTGAAAGACCAATGAGGCGTCTCGATCTATCTCTATAGATCTTGATACCTAATATGTAAGCAGCTTCTCCAAGGTCCTTCATTGAAAAACACTTATTCAAGTAGGCCTTTATGCTTTCCAAAAGTTCTATATCATTTCCCATCAATAGTATGTCATCCATATATAATATGAGAAATGCTACAGAGCTCCCACTCACTTTCTTGTAAATACAGGCTTCTCCATAAGTCTGTATAAACCCAAACGCTTTGATCATTTCATCAAAGCGAATGTTCCAACTCTGAGATGCTTGCACCAGCCCATAGATGGAGCGCTGGAGCTTGCATAACTTGTCAGCATTCTTAGGATCGACAAAACCTACTAGTTGCATCATATACAATTCTTCCTTAAGGAAACCGTTAAGGAATGCCGTTTTGATGTCCATTTGCCATATCTCATAATCGTAGAATGCGACAATTGCTAACATGATTCGGACGGACTTCAGCTTCGCTACAGGTGAGAAGGTCTCATCATAGTCAACCCCTTGAACTTGTCAATAACCCTTAGCGAAAAGCCGAGCCTTATAGACGGTCACATTACCATCCGCGCCAGTCTTCTTCTTAAAGATCCACTTATTCTCTATGGCTTGCCGATCATCAGGCAAGTCTGTCAAAGTCTGTAATTTGTTTTCATACATGGATCCCATCTCGGATTTCATGGCTTCAAGCCATTTGTTGGAATCCGGGCCCACCATCCCTTCTTCATAGTTCAAAGGTTCACCGTTGTCTAACAACATGATTTCCAGGACAGGGTTGCCGTACCACTCTGGTGCGGAACGTGTCCTTGTGGACCTACGAAGTTCAATAGCAACTTGATCCGAAGTTTCATGATCATCATCATTAACTTCCTATCTAGTCGATGCAGGCACCACAGAAACATCTTCCTGAGCTGCGCTACTCTCCGGTTCAAGAGGGGGTACCTCATCAAGTTCTACTTTCCTCCCACTTACTTCTTTCGAAAGAAACTCTTTCTCTAGAAAGGATCCATTCTTGGCAACAAAGATCTTGCCTTCGGATCTGAGGTAGAAGGTATACCCAATAGTTTCCTTAGGGTATCCTATGAAGACGCATCTTTCCGATTTGGGTTCGAGCTTTTCAGGTTGAAGTTTCTTGACATAAGCATCGCATCCCCAAACTTTCAGAAATGACAACTTAGGTTTCTTCCCAAACCATAATTCATACGGTGTCGTCTCAACGGATTTAGATGCCCTATTTAAAGTGAATGTGGCTGTCTCTAAAGCATAACCCCAAAATGATAGCGGTAGATCAGTAGGAGACATCATAGATCGCACCATATCCAATAGAGTGCGATTAAGACGTTTGGACACACCATTACGCTGAGGTGTTCCAGGCGGCATGAGTTGTAAAAAATTTCCACATTTCCTTAAGTGCGTGCCAAACTCATGACTCGAATATTCTCCTCCATGATCTGATCATAAGAACTTTATTTTCCTATCACGTTGATTCTCTACCTCACTCTAAAATTCCTTGAACTTTTCAAAGGTCGCAGACTTGTGTTCCATTAAGTAGACATACCCATATCTACTTAAGTGATCAGTGAGGGTGAGAACATAACGATAGCCATCGCGAGCCTCAATGCTCATTGGTCCGCATACATCAGTATGTATTATTTCCAACAAGTTGGTTGCTCGCTCCATTGTTTCGGAGAACGGAGTCTTGGTCATTTTGCCCATAAGGCATGGTTCGCACGTGTCAAATGATTCATAATCAAGAGACTCCAAAAGTCCATCTGCATGGAGTTTCTTCATGCGCTTGACAACAATGTGACCAAGGCGCCACAAGTATGTGGGACTATCATTATCAACCTTACATCTTTTGGCATTCACACCATGAATATGTGTAACATCACGTTCGAGATTTAATAAAAATAAACCATTGACCAGCACGACATGACCATAAAACATATCTCTCATATAAATAGAACAACCATTATTCTCGGATTTAAATGAGTACCCATCTCACATTAAACGAGATCCAGATACAATGTTCATGCTCAAAGCTAGCACTAAATAACAATTATTGAGGTTTAAAACTAATCCTGAAGGTAGATGTAGAGGTAGCATGCCGACGGCGATCACATCGACCTTGGAACCATTCCCGACGCGCATCGTCACCTCATCCTTCGCCAGTCTCCGCTTATTCCGCAGCTCCTGTTTTGAGTTACAAATATGAGCAACCGCACCGGTATCAAATACCCAGGAGCTACTACGAGTGCTGGTAAGGTACACATCAATAACATGTATATCATATATACCTTTGGCATTGCCGGCCTTTGATAACCCACAAGTATAGGGGATCGCAACAATTTTCGAGGGTAGAGTATTCAACCCAAATTTATAGATTCGATACAAGGGGAGCCAAAGAATATTTGAAGGTATTAGCAGTTGAGTTGTCAATTCAAACACACCTGGAGATTAATTATCTGCAGCAAAGTGATCAGTAGCAAAGTAGTTTGATAGTTTTGATAATAGTGGCAGCAGCAATGGTAATAGTAATAGTGATCAGTAGTTTTGTAGCAAGTGTAACAGTGATGATAGCAGTAGTAACTTAACAGAAACAACATAAGATAAATTCGTAGGCATTGGATCGGTGACTTGTTGGATGATATTCATCATGTGACAGTTATAAGTTATAACCTAGGGCGACACGGCACTAGCTCCAGTTCATCGATATAATGTAGGCATGTATTCCGTAAATAGTCATACATGCTTTATTAAAAGAACTTGCATGACATCTTTTGTCCTACCCTCCCATGGCAGCGGGGTCCATACTGGAAACTAAGGGATATTAAGGCCTCCTTTTAATAGAGAACCGGAACAAAGCATTAACACATAGTGAATACATGAACTCCTCAAACTACGATCATCACCGAGAGTGGGCCCGGTTGTTGTCACTCCGGGGTTGTCGGATCATAACCGTAGTAGGTGACTATAACTTGCAAGATCGGATCTAAATCATGGATATAATGACGAATTCATAAAAGGTTCAGATCTGAGTTCATGGCACCCGGGCCTAAAGTGACAAGCATTAAGCATAGCAAAGTCATAACAACATCAATCTAAGAACATAGTGGATACTAGGGATCAGGCCCTAACAAAACTAACTCGATTACATGATGAATCTCATCCAACTCCTCACCGACCAGCGAGCCTACGAAGGAATAGTTGGGGAACGTAGTATTTCAAAAAATTTACCTACGATCACGCAAGATCTATCTAGTAGGATTCCCTTTCCTATTCGGAGTAGGAGAGAAGGAAAGAGAGGGAGAGGGAGAAGGAAAGGGGGGGGGGGGCTACGCCCCCACCCCTTGTCCAATTCGGTTTGGGCAGGGGGATGGCGAGCGCCACCTCTTGGCCCTTATCCCCTCTCTCCACTAAAGCCCAATAAGGCCCATTACTTCTCCCGGTGAATTCCCGCAACTCCCCGGTACTCCGAAAAATACCTGAATCACTCGGAACCTTTCCGATGTACGAATATAGCCTTCCAATATATGAATCTTAACCTCTCGACCATTTTGAGACTCCTCGTAATGTCCGTGATCTCATCCGGGACTCCGAACAAACTTCGGTACATCAAATCACATAACTCATAATAGAAATCGTCATCGAACGTTAAGCGTGCGGACCCTACGGGTTTGAGAACTATGTAGACATGACCGAGACACATCTCCGGTCAATAACCAATAGCGGAACCTGGATGCTCATATTGGCTCCTACATATTCTATGAAGATCTTTATCGGTCAAACCGCATAACAACATACATTGTTCCCTTTGTCATCGGTATGTTACTTGCTCGAGATTCGATCGTCGGTATCATCATACCTAGTTCAATCTCGTTACCAGCAAGTCTCTTTACTCGTTTCGTAATGCATCATCCCGCAACTAACTCATTAGTCACATTGCTTGCAAGGCTTATAGTGATGAGTGTAAGTGCATCTAGTGCCACCCCTAGTTGGTTTTGGAGTATTGATGACAAACCTGGTTGAGGGACTAATGTGTTTGTGAGAATTGCAGGATAACACAGGTAGTAGTCCCTCATTGATTCGGTTTACCTACCGGAGATGACCCCTAAAAATGTATGAAGACATTGAAGACAATGGTGGTATGTGAAGATATTCACATTGAAGACTATGACAAGAGAAGGCATTGCATGAAGACTATGGAGCGCGAAGACTTAGTTGTTTCGTTGTTTCCTTTTCTTCTTTGTTGAGTCGTAGGAACCACCATACTGTTAAGTGGGGTCCCAGTGAACAAAGTCAGAGTGACTGAAGTGATGCTCAACCAAATCCTATGTATTCGAGCGAAGACAATGAGAGCAAATCTTATCCAGAGCTGGATGAGTCAGCTTTACTTGTAGCCCAAGTCAAGCTGTTGCGTGTGTTTGAAATCTGACCGTTGGAACACGTGTCAGTTCCTTAGTGACCCAGGGTCATTTCGGACAAATCAGGTCGGGTTGCCTAGTGGCTATAAATAGCCCACCCCCTACACCATAAATTGGTGGCTGCTCAGAGTTAGTGCACGGCTTTTGTCGTTTGAGAGCAACCCACCTCCGAAGCTTTTGAGAGAGAGAAATCCTTGCGAGGACAAACCCAAACACCCAGAGCCAAAGAGTGTTAGGCATCACTGAAGTCTTTCTGTCCGCGTGACCTGAAGACTTGTTACACTTGAGGACTGTGAATCCTCCAGCCGGTTAGGCGTCGCGTTCTGAGCATCCAAGAGTCATTGTGGATCGCCGGTGAACGAAGTCTGTGAAGGTTTGGAAGTCTACCTTGAAGGCTTACCAGAGTGATTGGGCGAGGACTGGGTGTCCTTAGCTCAAGGGGAATAAGGTGAAGACATGGTCTTCTGAGTTGAATCTCAGCCTCCCTAACCAGACGTACAGTTGTCACAACAACTGGAACTGGTCCAACAAATCCTGTGTCCTCAACAAGTGACTGGTTCTATCCTCTCCCTCTCTTTACTTACAGTTTGTCTTCGTAAAGTCATTGCCTGCTTACACTACCTGTTTGACTTCACTATGTGACTACTATCATTGTTTGGCTTCATACTATCTTCCATCCTGATCTTTACTACCTAGCTGCTATTAGTCTTCGTGCTTTCACTTCATTGCATACTTGACTATGGCTTGCTTAGTGTAGTCTACCTTCCGCTGCATATCAATAGGTTCATTTCTATTGTTTTTCTTCGAAACTCTCATGTTTTGAAGACATTCATAAATATCGCCTATTCACCCCCCTCTAGTCGATAACTAGCACTTTCAATTGGTATCAGAGCAAGGTACTCCCTTGTTCTGTGTGATTCGGTTTAACCACCTAGAGTTTTAGCTATGTCGACTGCAGGGATAATCAAAGTCTCCGCTGCTTGCCCCGTCTTCGATGGAACTGAATATCCCTACTGGAAGAATAAGATGCGCATGCATCTTGAAGCCATTGATGTCGACCTCTGGTATGTCGTCAAGAATGGCGTTCCCAAGACTGGTGAAGGTGTCACCCTGCTGATGTCAAGAAGTTCGTTCAACTGGATTCTACTGCCAAGAACATCATCTGTGGTCATCTGACCAAAGGACAGTATGGCCGTGTGAGTGCTCTGGAAACGTCAAAGCTAGTCTGGGACTGGCTCTCCAAGGTCAACAAAGGCGTCTCAACCCAGAGAGATCAAAGGTTCAGTGTTCTTTGCAACCTCTTCAACCGCTTCAAGAGAAACGACAATGAGAATGTCCAGCTCACGTTTGATAGCCTCACTGACATCACAAGTGAGCTTCGTGCTCTCGGCGCCACTGAGATCACCAAGCATGAAATCGTCAAGACACTACTGAGATCACTTGACAGCTCGTTTGACACCCTTGCCCTGATGATACAAGAACACCCTGGCTTCAAGACACTCGATCCGTTTGATATACTTGAGAGGCTCAACACACATGAGTTCCAGTTATCTGAGAAAAGAGATATCTATGGTCCCAACTACGGCCGAACTTGTGCTTTGAAGGCAAAAGCTGTTTCCCCATCTGAAGAAGAATCTGACTGCAGTTCTGATGATCCTGAAGACATTGGAAAGGAACTTGCTATGCTTGTGAAGAAGTTCCAGAAGTTCACTAAGAAGAAGGGCTTCAGAAAGTCTTCACGATCCAGCTCAAGAAATGATGAAGCTTCCACTCATGACTACAAGAAGAGAACATGTCACAAGCGCAAGAAACCTGGACACTACATCTCTGAGTGTCCACAGTGGGACAGTGAGAACAAGAAGAAGAAGATCAAGGAATATGAGTCTGATGACAAGAAGAAGAAGAAATCCTCAAAGTCTTCTTCCAAGTCCTCATCCAAGTCTTCATCTCATAAGAAGAGCTCATCTGGTAAGGCTCGTGCTTTTGTTGGCAAGGAGATGGATTCAGAGGAGGAGTCTGCTTCTGAGGAGGCAGAGGTGGAGTCTAAGGAGGTGTCCGACCCTGGCGTTGCAAGTCTGGCTCTAGCTACAGCCTACGTTGCCAAGTCCATCTTCAACACTGAAGACAATGGCCCCGTCAACAACGCTGATGCTAATGACAAGGACGACTCTGCTCCCACCTACTGCTTCATGGCACGTGGTGCCAAGGTAAAATCACGCGATGCTTACTTTCAAACATCAAGTGAAGATGACTCTGATTGTGAATCCAAACCCAGCTACAAAACACTTGCTAAAATTGTAACTGAACAACAGAAAGCTATGGAACATACTCAAAAACTGTTAGACAAAAGCGATGACCCGTTGGACGCTGAAATGACCCGTTCTCAGTCCTTAATTGAAGACATAAAAAATCTTCATGTTAAGTACCAGGAACTTGAAAGTCGTCATGAAACGCTCTCAACCACTCATGAAAAGCTCTCCTATGATTATCTTCAAAGGAAGCAAGAGCTTGAGAAATTGAGAGTGGCTCATGAAGATCTTCAAAAAGAGAATGAGTCACTTCGCGCTCAACAGATCAGTTCCGCTCAGGAAGGATTTGAACCACCATGTCTAAAATGCCTTGAGCGTGATAACGCTACTTCTGTTGCTGAATGTTCTACTGCTACTACTATTGCAATATCTTCAACTGCTGATGTGGTAACTAACCCCTCTGCTGAGGATACCACTACTATTGCTGATGAAAATGCTAGGTTGAAGACATTGCTCGAAACAGGGATGTACAAAAGTCTCAAAGGGCATCAGACACTGTGCGATGTCCTCAAAAAGCAGATTCTGAACCAAAACCCTAGGAAAGAGGGTGTTGGGTTCGAGAGGAAAATGAACGTTGATGGCTCCTACTGGAAGCCTGAGCAGTACCCCAAAACCACATGGGTTGCTGCAAAGGAACCTTCAGTGGATCCATCCACCTTATTTGGCTTCACTTGTGCTAACCCTATTATCATTGATGAATCCTTTGATGCAAACTATAAACTGTTTAAGAATCAGAATGGTGAAGTGTTTGCCAGATATATTGGTACTAACTGCAGGAATGGGCCACCCATGAAGAAGATCTGGGTTCCCAAAAGTTGTCTTGAGAATCTTCCTGTGAATGTCATCATGACACCGCCTGGGAAGAAGACAAATCCCAGACCAAAGGCTTCATATGGTCCAAAGGCTTCATACAGACAAAGGACTCACCTGAGTCACCCTAACGCCAATGTTTTGCAGGGAAATCATACTCAGACTTATGAATATGAGCGTGTTTCTTCAAACCGCTATGTCCATAAAACTAAGAACTTTTCTGCTTATTCATATGAGTATCATTCATCTCCTGCAAGGCTATTTGCTAGGGCTCCAAAGCCAAAGTTCTCAGATGCTGCACTTAGACTCATTGCTTCTAAGCCACCCCTGAAGATGTGGGTGATTAAGAAGAATTAACTTTCTTTTGCAGGGAAAGGTCTCCAGCCGGAAATCAAAGGCATCTGATGCTATTGCTGGGGACCTAAAACATCTTGTAGGGCGCAAGATCAAATGCCCAAATGGTCTCACTATGTATTTTGTTCCTGAATCGTTTGCCAATCATCCTATCAGTCCTAATCTTGATCTGAGCTTTGATAATCCTCTTGCCCATCAAATGTTTATGCTTCACAATACTCTTGGTGAAGCCTATCCCCCTAACTGTACTGTAGGGTATGACACCTCATGCTTCAGAATGGATTATGGACAGCGGATGCACTAATCATATGACTGGTGATCGAAGTCTTCTCATGGACTCAACCTTACGTCCATCTGACAAGAGTCACATCACATTTGCTGACACTGGTAAAAGCAAGGTATTGGGTCTAGGTAGAGTTGCAATCTCAAAGGATCAGCACATGGATAAAGTGATGCTTGTTGAATCCCTTGGTTTCAACTTAATGTCTGTCTCAATGCTTTGTGACTTGAACATGATTGTGATATTTGGAAAATATCATTGCCTTGTACTAATGGAATCTGACAAGTCTCTAGTCTTTGAAGGGTACCGGAAAGATGATCTGTACATGGTAGATTTCTCAGCAGGACCACAGCTTGCCGTATGTCTTCTAACAAAAGCTTCAGAGTGCTGGCTCTGGCATCAGAGGATAGGGCATGCTGGCATGAGGAACTTACACACTCTCGCAAAGAAGAAGCATGTCATAGGCATTGAGGGCGTCAAGTTCAAGAAGGATCACTTATGCGGTGCCTGCGAAGCTGGAAAGATGACTAGGGCCAAGCATCCCTCGAAGACAATCATGACGACATCTCAACCCTTCGAGCTGCTACACATGGACTTATTTGGCCCTACCCACTACTGTACTCTCACTACTACTGCTTGTCTCTATGGCTTCGTCATTGTTGATGATTATTCAAGATACACGTGGGTGCACATAATTCTCTACAAGACTGAAGTGCAGGACGTCTTCAGACGGTTCGCCAACCGTGCCATGAACAACTATGGCGTCAAGATCAAGTATATCAGGAGTGACAACGGCACTGAGTTCAAGAACACCGGCCTCGACCTTTACTTGGATACATTAGGCATCACTCATGAGTTCTCTGCTCCGTACACACCTCAGCAGAATGGCATCATGGAGCGCAAGAACAGAACGCTCATTGAGATGGCACGGACAATGCTTGATGAATACAAGACTCCAAGAAAGTTTTGGCCTGAAGCTATTGATACTGCATGTCATGTCATCAACCGTGTTTATCTTCACAAGCTTCTGAAGAAAACATCCTATGAACTCCTCACTGGTAAGAAGCCAAATGTCAGTTACTTCAGAGTATTTGGTGCTAGGTGCTGGATCAAGGATCCACATCACACTTCAAAATTTGCACCGAAAGCACATGAAGGTTTTATGCTTGGTTACGGAAAGGATTCGCACTCCTACAGAGTCTTCAACCTCTTTCACTATAAAGTGGTTGAAACTGTGGATGTGCGGTTCGATGAGACTAACGGCTCGCAAAGAGAGCACCTGCCAAATGTGCTAGATGAAGTTCCACCCAGTGAATCCATCAAGCTAATGGGAACTGGAGAAATCATACCGTCTGAAGCACAACCTGAAGAGGAACTTATCATTTCTGCACCGAATCAACCTGAAGACAATGCTCAGCTCGAAGATAATCCTCCTAACAACGACAATGATCAGCAAGAGCAAAATCTTCGTCCGGTCCATCCTCGTGTTGCAAATGAAGTACAGATTGAGAAGATAATTGACAGCATCAATGCGCCTGGTCCACTCACTCGTTCAAGAGCAACACAGCTAGCAAATTTCTGTGGGCACTTTGCATTTGTCTCAATATCTGAACCCAAGAAAGTTGCTGAAGCCTTCATGGAAGCCGAATGGATTCAAGCTATGCAAGAAGAGCTTCAACAGTTCAAGCTGAACAATGTCTGGGAACTTGTCAAGCGTCCTGACCCCCGCAAGCACAACATAATAGGCACAAAATGGATATATTGCAACAAGCAAGATGAGCATGGTCAAGTTGTCAGAAACAAGGCTCGTCTCGTTGCTCAAGGATACACTCAAGTTGAAGGGATTGACTTCGATGAAACATTTGCTCTTGTGTCTAGGCTTGAAGCTATTCGCATATTGCTAGCCTATGCAAACCATCACAACATCCTGTTGTATCAAATGGATGTGAAGAGTGCATTTCTCAACGGCAAGATTGAAGAAGAAGTGTATGTTGCACAACCTCCTGGCTTTGAAGATGCAAAACATCCTGATATGGTGTACAAGCTAAACAAGGCACTGTATGGCCTCAAACAAGCCCCTCGCGCTTGGTATGATACACTCAAAGACTTCCTGAAGAGCAAAGGCTTCAAACCTGGTTCCCTGGATCCCACACTCTTCACGAAGACATATGATGGTGAACTGTTTGTGTGCCAAATATATGTGGATGACATTATCTTCGGCTGCACCAACCAGAAATACAGTGACGAGTTTGGACACATGATGCAAGAGCAATATCAGATGTCCATGATGGGCGAGCTGAAGTTCTTCCTTGGTCTTCAAATCCGTCAACAAAGCAATGTCATCTTCATATCTCAAGAGCAATATCTCAAAGATTGCCTGAAGAAGTTTGGAATGCAAGACTGCAAAGGTTACACGACGCCAATGCCAACCAAGAGTCATCTGAGTCCTGACGCCAATGGTAAAGAGTTCGATCAAAAGGTATACCGCTCCATGATTGGTTCTTTACTTTATTTATGTGCATCTAGGCCAGATATTATGCTTAGTGTTTGCATGTGTGCTCGATCTCAAGCGGCACCAAAGGAATCGCATCACTTATCCGTGAAGCGAATTCTTCGATATTTGGCTTACACCCCAACATTAGGATTATGGTATCCAAAGGGCTCAGAGTTTGATCTAGTTGGATTCTCGGATGCTGATTATGCTGGTGACAAGGTGGATCGCAAGTCTACATCAGGCACATGTCACTTTCTGGGACGATCACTTGTCTGTTGGTCTTCAAAGAAGCAGAACTGTGTATCACTCTCCACTGCTGAATCTGAATACATTGCTGCTGGATCTTGCTGCGCTCAGCTTCTATGGATGAAGCAAACACTCAAGGACTATGGCATCCATCTGAAACAAGTACCACTCTACTGCGACAACGAAAGCGCCATCAAGATTGCCAACAACCCAGTTCAGCACTCGAAGACAAAGCACGTTGAAATTCGTCATCACTTTCTCAGAGATCATGTCATGAAGGAAGATATTGATATCATACACGTCAACACTGAAGAGCAACTGGCAGATATCTTCACAAAGCCCTTGGATGAGAAAAGGTTTTGCAAGTTGTGGTGTGAGCTAAATATCTTGGAATCCTCAAATGTCCTGTGATCAGGCACACATCCTAACACTTATGCATGTTGATGACTTAGATGTGCAACACACGAAGTAAAGTATATCTTCAATCAATGAAGACTTACACTCTAAGTGTGAATACATTAACGCGGAATTTGACTTCAGAGCGCCACGATAATTGTGCGCCGTGTCTGGGTCTAATACTTCCTATACGGTGGGTAACACCACCACCAAATTCTTCTATTTGAAGTGTTTTTCTCATGGCGTTACATTTGCTATGTCTTCGCATTTGGTTTGTCTTCATTAACAACATGACTTCATGATTATCTTCACAATGTTGATTTGGTTTTATTCTGATATATACATATATTAGTGTTCTATCCTCTACAGCATTCACTTATAGGTATGTCTTCTCGTTTGAATCTTTTGAACTAAGTGAATGTGATCGGACCCTAACCTCTCTATGCTTTCTACCTCAAACTCTATCTATCCAAATCATATGCATTCTGTTGAAACTGTCAAATGTCTTCTCTGCGTCCTTGTCAACAGAAGATACAGAGACAAACATTAACTCTGTTTTAAATGCTCAATTCTTATTGCCTGAAACCCGGAGAAGCCGAAACGACCATCCGACAGTCCAGGCGGGCGTGGGAACGTGGGACAACTCCCAATGTGTTTCATGTTCGCCATGTGTCCCTCAGATGTGAACCGCCAGGGGCACCTGCGTAATTGCGCTGTGCCGTCCCTTTCCCTATAAATACACATCCAATCGCGGTCAAAATCTTTCTTCCACCTCTCCACCTCGACAAACCCTAGCGCCACCGCTAGCTCTCGACGATGCCGGCGACGAAGCGCTTAGCTGCCGCGACCTCTCCGACGCCATCTTCATGCCGGCCGCGGACATCGTCTTCTCCGCCACCGCCGTAGGTGTCCTCCGTCGCCAAGTTAGGGCACGGAAGATCGAACTGCTCGGCCTCATCTTCTACTCCGTCTAGCAGTTCATCGTGTGGTAAATTAAAACCCTCTTTTTACCGTCTTTTTGATCCTATAGATTCATCCTTTCTACCAAAAGTGGTTTCTGCCTCCACAAATTTGGATCTATCCTGTCTGCATCTCATATGATGCCTAGTATATTCACTTATGCTTCACATGTAGTTAGATTCCTCACTTGTACTTATTCTTGGATTCGTACAAATCTGGAACCAACTCTCAACATATAAGTGAATGCCTTCGCGCTATGAGGTTAATGTCTTCTAAACTGATTTATCTTCAAGATCTTCTGAGAATGCATATGACCTCTTCCCCTTCCCTCGCATCTCTAATGCTGTCACAGGTACATGTCCGTGGGAGAGTACCTTCGTTCTCATAGTCTGCATTCATTTGCAGAATTCTTACAGAATCACATCAACTCTCCCGAAGCCAGTTCCTGCTGACCAGCAGACGGAAGCCTTTGATAGTATTGAAGCCATTCAGTCTGAACCTCATGGCAACAGAGAAGTCTGCAAGGAAGGGTGGCAGACAACGCCGTGGGAATACATCAAGAGATTTGCCTCCTGACCTCTATGAGCTGTACAAGAAAGACCCAGAGGAGGACTACAATCAGCGAAAAACCCGAATCCAATGGATTCGAAGATATTGGGCAGAACAATGGTACAAGTACAGGTTCGTGACCCAGGAATATGTTGAGAAGAATGCCATCAAGCGACCCTGGGGAGACATCTTGTACAAAAATCTTCCACCCAGGTCCAGAGCTGAAGCCATTGAACAAGGCTTCTACCCTTGCATGGTCCGTGAACCACAGCCTGCAGATGCCGACCCATCTTCATTGCTATGGTGTCGTGATGACAATCTGTTCAAGCGCAACTTCCAGTTTGCCAAGAACTCGGCCAAAGAAAACAAGAAGTCGCGGGGATTAGACTTCAACCCCGGTCCCTTTGCTCCTCGTGCCGATGGCACACGCGAAGCTGAACCCAATCTTGTTGGGCCGTTCTACAACCTAGAAGGTCTCATCACTCATATTATGGTTCAAGGGACAGCCGTGGATGAACCTGCAGGCGACGCTGATTCTGACGAAGTGCCTGCACCACCGAAGCCTAAGAAGCTGAAGAAACCCAAGGCTTCGAAACCTTCCACTGCACCAAAAGCTTCACGAGTGAAGCCTCTGGCCACTGCTCCTCCTGCACCAAGTGTGCAGTCTGAAGATCTCTCACGCATCTCCAAGTCTGAGAAGAAGAAGAAGAAGCCTATGCACACCACTGGTCCAGCTCTGACCCCTGCTGCTGTTCTGAGGAATGAGAATGACGCCATTGATCTGTCAAGTGACGACGATCTTGCTGATGATGCTCTTGAGCAGCTGATAAAGAGCAAGCAAGAGGCGGAAATCTTCAATGATTTGCCTCTCTTTGACGTGGAAGTATCGAACAACTTCATTGATGAGTGGTTTGACACCCCCAATCTCAGCTTTGACGATCTGCAACTTCCCATTGGCCTAAGCGTCTCCTTCCATGGCGCCATTGCTCCTGAGCTGGCTCTTGCTCAGAAAATTGTTGAGCTGAAGCACAAGATCGATTATGAAAAGGCTCAGTTCAAGAAGCACATGGCCAAGCTCAGCGTGGCAGACGTCCAAAACTTCAAGGTCATGCTGCATGAGCTCAAGGAAGCGTTTCACAAGAAACGTGATGAAGCCAAAGGTTCTCGAGAGCGCATGAAGATTCTCGCTGCCAAGTGTGTTCAAGCTTACAATGAAGCTGAGAAGCGCAAGGCACTTGGACGTCCTGGCATTGACCCTAAGATGGCTGCCAAGCAGAAGAAGAAGCCTGATGTGGACCAAGCTGAACCATCCAGGCAGGAAGAACCTCACATTATCTTCCCCGCTAGTATGACAGGCGTGAAGCCTGCAAGACCAAGAACGCCACTGACGATGCTCCACCCACCAAGAAGTGCAAGACTAAGAAGAAAGATCGGGCTGCTCCTACAGAGCCCCTTGTCGTCGAGCCAATTTCTGTTGCTCGTCCTCCATCTGCACAACAAGAACGCCGTTTGATAGTTCACGAGCCTGCTTCCCCAGAGGCTCCTAAAGCTGAAGACATTCTAGCTGTTGACCCCACCGCAGCTGAAGACATTGGTCATCAAGACAATGTTGAAGATGATGAAGTCCTTCCTCAGATCGAGCACAATCATCGCCTGTTCTCACGAACAGCAAACTCATCAGCATTGGTCGTCCATTGACGCCAATTGCTCAGGATGACTCATGGGCTGATCACCCATAAGACTCCCCCCGTCAAGCAGAAACACCAGTTACTCCCCAACTCAAGTCACCACTCCGGTGATTGAAGATGAAGACTTTGTGGCCCAACCAACTCCATCTCCACAAGTGTCGCCAGCGTTCCGCAGGCTTCGCAAAGGACCAAGGCCACAGGTCACTCTGTCAAGTGTTCCAGAAGGAGAAGAGCGCCAATCGGTTTCACGCCAAGTCTTTCCTGAAGCCTCTTCAACTGTGAACAACCCCAAGACTGAAGCCAACATGGCTGAAGATATTCCAGCTGCATCAGCCGATGACCAAGAAGAACCAAGAGAAGAAGAAGAAGAACCTGTTGCTACACCCCCAACCAACCAAGTTGTTCTCGAGGAGAATGTGCCCGACCCTCCAGCTACTCGAGTGGAGGTTAACAACATTGAGGCGACCACCAACACCAACACTGAAGCCAATGACGTTGTCATGGCTGAAGCTAATGTGGCGCCTGAAGTCAATGTGGTGCCCGAGGTGATAGCACCTGAAGTCAATGCTGCACCTGATGCAAATCTGCAGCCTGAAGCCACTGCCACTGCCACTGCTCCTGTACCGCCTCCCAGGCCACATACTATTGAGCAAGCATACACCTATGGTCAGCTGGTCACTGTCAGATGGCCTATTCTGGTTCCTCCACCTGCTGCTGGTCCGCAATTTGATTATCATGTCGAGCACAGGCCTCAGGTCCAGAAGCCAAAGCCAAGATTGCCCAGGTTTCCAGGTACTGCCACTTCACCAGGGTCCTTCAATGCAAATGGCTTCATTGCGCACAACACTTTCTTTGATAGCGCCAAGAACCCCTATTCCAAGCCAATGATTTCATCAGATCGGTTCTGGAGCTATCAGCAGCGCAATTATTATTCTTGTGTTCTTTATGATCAAGGGCGCATCTTCCCTCATATGCGTCTTGACTGTGAAGCCATTGCTGGATTGCCATGCCTTGAAGAAGCCCTTGACTGCTTCCGTGATGCTGGATTGCTGAATTTTGTGACTGATAAGGAGCATTGGAATGAAGAGCTTCTGCTGCAATTCTATGCCACCCTCCATATTCGCGGCTACAACAGGGATCCGAAGACATGGATCCTTGAGTGGATGACAGGCAACGTACACCATGAAGCTAAAGCTTTTGACATTATTGAGCTCACTGGTCTTCCCACTCCAGGTGAACTATATGAACCTGGTTGTCAGCTTCACCGCAATGCTTTGGAGAGCATCTTTCAGAAGCCAGAGCCCAACATGAGCCAAATGCTGAGCATGATGAAGCCTCTACCACATGACGCTGATTACCCAAAGGAGTTCTTTGTCGAAGACCTAGAGTATCTGACTCGCACTATTTATCATATCATCAGGCGAACTCTATGGCCTGTCAAAGGACATTCTTCAGCAGCAAAACTTGAAGGAGCAATGAAGACTTTGGTCTTTTATATCTTCAACGGCATCAGCTTCAATGCTCAAGACTTCTTTATCAGACAGTTGGCTGCATCAGGCTCTAATACCTTTGGACTGAAGTTCTACGCTCCATGGGTTATGCGCCTCATCAAGCTACATTCAGTTGTCAACTATTAGCCCTCTTCTCGCAACCATCTGATCTTTCTGCCAGAGGTTGATATGTCAGTTGAAGCCATATACCCAGAGCCTGCCAAGGAGCCTGTTTGTCTTCACAATGCTGATCACCAAAGCTTCACGCAACCCATTGAAGGAGTCCAGGCAGTCACTCGTGTTTATCCTTTGGCTGGCAATACACGTTCACCTCACCGTGCTCAAACTGAAGCCACTGAAAGCACTATTTCTCAAAGGCCTCAGAAGCGATCTCGTGTTCTCAATGACCGAGAACTTCTCGTTGCCCTACATCAGAAACAGGATAAGCATCACTACTGGCTGAAGCGTTAGATGCAAAGCTTCTTGGTGGACATCAATCGCATTCGCAATCTTGCCACCAAGAATGCCTTTGTCACTCATGAAACCTGTCGTAGGTCTTGGAAGAGTTTGACATGGCTGAGTGCTGAAGCAGATCTTCAAGACGATGGCTTCACTGAAAGATTCAAGTTTGACTCCACTCCTCCAAGGAATGCTGTCTTGCGTCGAACTCCGTCACTTGAAGACTCTGATTATTCCTCCTCAGCTGCAACGGTGAATGCCAGAGTGATAGATGATCAAGATGATGCTACTTCACCACCTCCAACTTCAGCATGTATCGACACTGCACCAAGTTCTTCTGCACCGCCAAACCCCGACGCCAACCCTGCATCTTCTCCTACTCCTTCTGGGAACGAGTAGAGGCTCTATGTCTTCAAACCTTTTTGGTCCTTACTGACAAAAGGGGGAGAAGCATATGAGTTGATAGTCTTCAAGCGAGTCCATATCGGCGGTTGCTTTATATTTTGCCTAGTGTTTACAACTCTCTCTTTTGATACATTTGGTTCTTTGAGTTGTAACACTTAAACTTGATGGTCGTCTGCTACTTGTTTGCTATTCTGTGATGCGACGATAAATTCCGCATGTGCGATGATAAATCCCGCACGAAGTCATATTGCAGACGTCCATTTTTCATTATGCATATCATTATCTTGGTTATATCAAATCATGCATGATGAATTGTCTTCATAAGTTGAAGAGGATCTCCACAAGTACAACCTGCCATGTGCATTTGCATTCCAAAAGCAAATTACTTATATGCACATCTTCAGGGGGAGCCTTTTGCTACTTATGAAGACAATACCTAAATCCTTTACGATTTCACATACTTTTATCCCCGTTGAAAACTTCAACCAGTTTGTCATCAATCACCAAAAAGGGGGAGATTGTAAGTGCATCTAGTGCCACCCCTAGTTGGTTTTGGAGTATTGACGACAAACCTGGTCGAGGGACTAATGTGTTTGTGAGAATTGCAGGATAACACAGGTAGTAGTTCCTCATTGATTCGGTTTACCTACAGGAGATGACCCCTAAAAATGTATGAAGACAATGGTGGTATGTGAAGATATTCACACTGAAGACTATGACAAGAGAAGGCATTGCGTGAAGACTATGGAGCGCGAAGACTTAGTTGTTTCATTGTTTCCTTTTCTTCTTAGTTGAGTCGTAGGAACCACCGTACTGTTAAGTGGGGTCCCAGTGAACAAAATCAGAGTGACTGAAGTGATGCTCAACCAAATCCTATGTCTTCGAGCGAAGACAATGAGAGCAAATCTTATCGAGAGCTGGATGAGTCAGCTTTACTTGTAGCCCAAGTCAAGCTGCCGCGTGTGTTTGAAATCTGACCGTTGGAACATGTGTCAGTTCCTTAGTGACCCAGGGTCATTTCGGACAAATCAGGTCGGATTGCCTAGTGGCTATAAATAGCCCACCCCCTACACCATAAATTGGTGGCTGCTCAGAGTTAGTGCACGGCTTTTGTCGTTTGAGAGCAACCCACCTCCGAAGCTTTTGAGAGAGAGAAATCCTTGCAAGGACAAAGCCCAAACACCCAGAGCCAAAGAGTGTTAGGCATCACTGAAGTCTTTCTGTCCGCGTGACCTGAAGACTTGTTACACTTGAGGACTGTGAATCCTCCAGCCGGTTAGGCGTCGCGTTCTGAGCATCCAAGAATCATTGTGGATCGCTGGTGAACGAAGTCTGTGAAGGTTTGGAAGTCTACCTTGAAGACTTACCAGAGGGATTGGGCAAGGACTGAGTGTCCTTAGCTCAAGGGGAATAAGGTGAAGACGTGGTCTTCTGAGTTGAATCTCAGCCTCCCTAACCAGACGTACAGTCGTCACAGCAACTGGAACTGGTCCAACAAATCCTGTGTCCTCAACAAGTGACTGGTTCTATCCTCTCCCTCTCTTTACTTACAGTTTGTCTTCGTGAAGTCATTGCCTGCTTACACTACCTGTTTGACTTCACTGTGTGACTACTATCATTGTTTGGCTTCATACTATCTTCCATCCTTATCTTTACTACCTAGCTACTATTAGTCTTCGTGCTTTCACTTCATTGCATACTTGACTATGGCTTGCTTAGTGTAGTCTACCTTCCGCTTCATATCAATAGGTTCATTTCTATTGTTTGTCTTCAAAACTCTCATGTTTTGAAGACATTCATAAATATCGCCTATTCACCCCCCTCTAGTCGATAACTAGCAGTTTCAATGAGCATTACCGAGAGGGCCCAGAGATACCTCTCTGATACACGGAGTGAAAAATCCTAATCTCGATCTATGCCAACTCAACAAACACCATCGGAGACACCTGTAGAGCATCTTTATAATCACCCAGTTACGTTGTGACGTTTGATAGAACACTAAGTGTTCCTCCGGTATTCGGGAGTTGCATAATCTCATAGTCATGGGAACATGTATAAGCCATGATGAAAGCAATAGAAATAAACTAAACGGTCATAGTGCTAAGCTAACAGATGGGTCTTGTCCATCACATCATTCTCTAATGATGTGATCCCGTTCATCAAATGACAACACATGTCTATGGCTAGGAAACTTAACCATCTCTGATTAATGAGCTAGTCAAGTAGAGGCATACTAGGGACACTCTGTTTGTTTATGTATTCACACATGTACTAAGTTTCTGGTTAATACTATTCTAGCATGAATAATAAACATTTATCATGATATAAGGAAATAAAATAATAACTTTATTATTGCCTCTAGGGCATATTTTCTTCAGTCTCCCACTTGCACTAGAGTCAATAATCTAGTTCACATCGCCATGTGATTTAACACCAATAGTTCACATCATCATGTGATTTAACACTCTATGGTTCACATCGCCATGTGACCAATACCCAAAGGGTTTACTAGAGTCAATAATCTAGTTCAAATCGCTATGTGATTAACACCCAAAGAGTGATCATGTTTTACTTGTGAGAGAAGTTTAGTCAGCGGGTCTGCCACATTCAGAACCGTATGTATTTTGCATATTTCTATGTCTACAATGCTCTGCACGGAGCTACTCTAGCTAATTGCTCCCACTTTCAATATGTATCCAGATTGAGACTTAGAGTCATCTGGATCAGTGTTAAAGCTTTGCATCGACGTAGCCCTTTACGACGAACCTTTTTGTCACTTCCATAACTGAGAAACGTATCCTTATTCCACTAAGGATAATTTTGACCGATGTCCAGTGATCCACTCCTGGATCACTATTGTACCCTCTTGCCAAACTCATGGGGAGGTACACAATAGGTCTGGTACACAACATAGCATACTTTATAGAACCTATGACTGAGGCATAGGGAATGACTTCTCATTCCCTTTCTATTTTCTGCCGTGATCGGGTTTTGAGTCTTTACTCAACTTCACACCTTGCAACATGGGCAAGAACTCCTTCTTTGACTATTCCATTTTGAACTACTTCAAAATCTTGTCAAGGTATGTACTCATTGAAAAAACTTATCAAGCGTCTTGATCTATCTCTATAGATCTTGATGCTCAATATGTAAGCAGCTTCACCGAGGTCTTTCTTTGAAAAACTCCTTTCAAACACTCCTTTATGCTTTCTAGAAAATTCTACATCATTTCCGATCAACAATATGTATTTCACATATACTTATCAGAAAGGCTATAGTGCTCCCACTCACTTTCTTGTAAATACAGGCTTCACCGCAAGTCTATATAAAACTATATGCTTTGATCAACTCATCAAAACGTATATTCCAACTCCGAGATGCTTGCACCAGTCCATAGATGGATCGCTCAAGCTTGCACACTTTGTTAGCACCTTTAGGATTGACGAAACCTTCTTGTTGTATCATATACAACCCTTCTTTAAGATATTCATTAAGGAATGCAGTTTTGACATCCATTTGCCAAATTTCATAAAATGTGGCAATTGCTAACATGATTCAGACAGACTCTAAGCTTCGATATGAGTGAGAAAATCTCATCGTAGTCAACACCTTGAACTTGTCGAAAACCTTTTGCGACAATTTGAGCTTTGTAGATAGTAACACTACTATCAGCGTCCGTCTTCCTCTTGAAGATCCATTTATTCTCAATGGCTCACCGATCATCGGGCAAGTCAATCAAAGTCCATACTTTGTTCTCACACATGGATCCCATCTCAGATTTCATGGCCTCAAGCCATCTGTCAGGATCTGGGCTCATCATCGCTTCCTCATAGTTCGTAGGTTCATCATGGTCTAGTAACATGACTTCCAGAATAGGATTACCATACCACTCTGGTGTGGATCGAACTCTGGTTGACCTACAAGGTTCGGTAGTAACTTGATTTGAAGTTTCATGATCATCATCATTAACTTCCTCACTAATTGGTGTAGGCATCACTGGAACTGATTTCTGTGATGAACTACATTCTAATCTGGGAGAAGGTACAATTACCTCATCAAGTTCTACTTTCCTCCCACTCACTTCTTTCGAGAGAAACTCCTTCTCTAGAAAAGATCCATTCTTAGCAATGAATATCTTGCCTTTGGATCTGTGATAGAAGGTATACCCAACAGTCTCCTTTGGGTATCCTATCAAGACACATTTCTCCGATTTGGGTTCGAGCTTAATAGGTTGAAGCTTTTTCACATAAGCATCGCAGCCCCAAACTTTAATAAATGACAACTTAGGTTTCTTGCCAAACCACAGTTCATATGGTGTCCTCTCAACGGATTTAGATGGTGCCCTATTTAACGTGAATTCAGCTGTCTCTAATGCATAACCCCAAAACGATAGTGACAAATCGGTAAGAGACATCATAGATCACACCATATCTAATAAAGTACGGTTATGACGTTCGGACACACCATTACGCTGTGGTGTTCTAGGTGGCGTGAGCTGCGAAACTATTCCACATCGTTTCAAATGAAGACCAAACTCATAACTCAAATATTCGTCTCCGCGATCAGATCGTAGAAACTTTATTTTCTTGTTACGATGATTTTCCACTTCACTCTGAAATTATTTGAACTTTTCAAATGTTTCAGACTTATGTTTCATCAAGTAGATATACTCATATCTGCTCAAATCATGTGTGAAGGTAAGAAAATAAAGATACTCGCCGCGAGCCTCAACACTCATCGGATCGCATACATCAATATGTATTATTTCCAATAAGTCAGTTGCTCGCTCCATTGTTCTAGAGAACGGAGTCTTAGTCATCTTCCCCATGAGGCATGGTTCGCAAGCATCAAGTGATTCATAGTCAAGAGATTCCAAAAGCCCATCAGCATGGAGTTTCTTCATGCGCTTTACACCAATATGACCTAAACGGCAGTGCCACAAATAAGTTGCACTATCATTATTAACTTTGCATCTTTTGGCTTCAATATTATGAATATGTGTATCTCTATGATCGAGATTCAATAAACCATTTACATTGGGTGTATGACCATAGAAGGTTTTATTCATGTAAACAGAACAACAATTATTCTTTAACTTAACTGAATAACTGTATCGCAATAAACATGATCCAATCATATTATTGTCAACGCAAACACCAAATAACATTTATTTTAGGTTCAACACTAATCCCGAAGGTAAAGGGAGTGTGCGATGGTGATCTTATCAACCTTGGAATCACTTCGAACACACATCGTCACCTTGCCCTCAACTAGTCTTTGTTCATTTTGTAACTCCTGTTTCGAGTTACTAATCATAGCAACTGAACCAGTATCAAATACCCAGGGGCTACTATGAACACTAGTAAAGTACACATCAATAACATGTATATCATATATATTTTTGTTCACTTTGCCATCCTTCTTATCCGCCAAGTATTTGGGGCAGTTTCGCTTCTAGTGACCATTTTCTTTGCAGTAGAAGCACTCAGTTTCAGGCTTGGGTCTAGCTTTGGGATTCTTCATGGGAGTAGCAACTTGCTTGCCATTCTTCTTGAAGTTCCCTTTCTTTCCCTTGCCCTTTTACTTGAAACTAGTGGTCTTGTAAACCATCAACATTTGATGTTTTTCTTGATTTCTACCTTCGTCGATTTCAGCATCACGAAGAGCTCGAAAATCGTTTTTGTCATCCCTTGCATATTATAATTCATCACGAAGTTCCAGTAACTTGGTGATGGTGACTAGAGAACTCTGTCAATCACTATGTTATCTGGAAGATTTACTCCCACTTGATTCAAGCAATTGTAGTACTCAGACAATCTGAGCACATGCTCACTGGTTGAGCTATTCTCCTCCATCTTGTAGGCAAAGTACTTGTCAGAGGTCTCATACCTCTCGACTCGGGCATGAGTCTGAAATACCAATTTCAGCTCTTGGGACATCTTATATGCTCTGTTGCGTTCAAAACGTTTTTGAAGTCCCGGTTCTAAGCCGTAAAGCATGGCACACTAAACTATCATGTAGTTATCATACTGAGATTGCCAAACATTCATAACGTATGCATCTGCTCCTGCAATAGTTCTGTCACCTAGCGGTGCATCAAGGACATAACTCTTCTGCGCAGCAATGAGGATAATTCTCAGATCACGGACCTAGTCCGCATCATTGCTACTATCATCTTTCAACATAGTTTTTCTCTAGGAACATATAAAAAATAAACGGGGAGCTACATCACAAGCTATTGATCTACAACATAGTTATGCAAATACTATCATGACTAAGTTCATGATAAATTAAAGTTCAATTAATCCTATTACTTAAGAACTCCCACTTAGATAGACATCCCTCTAGTCATCTAAATGATCACGTGATCCAAATCAACTAAACCATGTCCGATCATCACTTGAGAAGTAGTTTTCAATGGTGAACATCACTATGTTGATCATATCTACTATATGATTCACGCTCGACCTTTCGGTCTCCAGTGTTTCGAGGCCATATCTGCATATGCTAGGCTCGTCAAGTTTAACCCGAGTATTCTGCGTGTGCAAAACTGGCTTGCACCCGTTGTATGTGAACGTAGAGCTTATCACACCCGATCATCATGTGGTGTCTCGGCACGACGAACTGTCGCAACGGTGAATACTCAGGGAGAACACTTATACCTTGAAATTTAGTGAGAGATCATCTTATAATGCTACCGCCGAACTAAGCAAAATAAGATGCATAAAGGATAAACATCACATGCAATCAATATAAGTGATATGATACGACCATCGTCATCTTGTGCCTTTGATCTCCATCTCCAAAGCACCGTCATGATCACCATCGTCACCGGCTTGACACCTTGATCTCCATCGAAGCATCGTTGTCGTCTCGCCAACTATTGCTTCTACGACTATCGCTACCGCTTAGTGATAAAGTAAAGCAATTACATGGCGATTGCATTTCATACTATAAAGCGACAACCATATGGCTCCTGCCAGTTGCCGATAACTGTTACAAAACATGATCATCTCATACAACAATTTATACATCATCACGTCTTGACCATATCACATCACAACATGCCCTGCAAAAACAAGTTAGACGTCCTCTACTTTGTTGTTGCAGGTTTTACGTGGCTGCTACGGGCTTCTAGCAAGAACCGTTCTTACCTACACATCAAAACCACAACGATTTTTCATCAAGTGTGCTATTTTAACCTTCAAGAAGGACCGGGCGTAGTCAAAATCGATTCAACTAAAGTTGGAGAAACAGACACCCACTAGCCACCTGTGTGCGAAGCACGGCGGTAGAACCTGTCTCATGAACGCTGTCATGTAATGTCGGTCTGGGCCGCTTCATCCAACAATACCGCCGAATCAAAGTATGACATCCTCGTAAGCAGTATGACTATTATCGCCCACAACTCTTTGTGTTCTACCCGTGCATATAACATCTACGCAGAGACCTGGCTCGGATGCCACTGTTGGGGAACATAGTATTTCAAAAAAATTACCTACGATCACGCAAGATCTATCTAGGAGAAGCATAGCAACGAGCGGGGAGAGTGTGTCCACTTACCCTCATAGACCGAGAGAGGAAGCGTTTAGTAACACGGTTGATGTAGTCGAAGTTCTTCACGATCCAACCGATCCAAGCACCGAACGCACGGCACCTCCGCGTTCAGCACACGTTCAGCTTGATGACGTCCCTCCAGCTCTTGATCAAGTTGAGGACGAGGGAGAGTTTCGTTAGCATGACGGCGTGGTGACGGTGATGATGAAGTTACCGGCGCAGGGCTTCACCTAAGCACTACGACGATATGACCGAGGTGTGTAACTGTGGAGGGGGGCACCGCATACGGCTAAGACAAATCTTGAGTGCCTTTGGGGTGCTCCCCTCCCCCGTATATAAAGGAGGGAGGGAGGAGGCGGCCAGCATAGGGGGTGCACCAAGCATAGGGAGTCCTACTAGGACTCCCAAGCCTAGTAGGATTCCCTTTCCTATTCGGAGTAGGAGAGAAGGAAAGAGACGGAGAGGGAGAAGGAAAGGGGGGGGTCGCGCCCCCACCCCTTGTCCAATTCGGTTTGGGCAGGGAGGAGGCGCGTGCCACCTCTTGGCCCTTCTCCACTCTCTCCACTAAAGCCCAATAAGGCCCATTACTTCTCCCGCTGAATTCCCGTAACGCGCCGGTACTCCAAAAAATATCTGAATCACTCGGAACCTTTCCGATGTCCGAATATAGCCTTCCAATATATGAATCTTTACCTCTCGACCATTTCGAGACTCCTCGTCATGTCAGTGATCTCATCCGGGACTCCGAACAAACTTCGTCACATCAAATCACATAATTCATAATACAAATCGTCATCGAACATAAGCGTGCGGACCCTGCGGGTTCGAGAACTATGTAGACATGACCGAGTCACATCTCCGGTCAATAACCAATAGCGGAACCTAGATGCTCCTATTGTCTCCTACATATTCTACGAAGATCTTTATCGGTCAAACCGCATAACAACATACGTTGTTCCCTTTGTCATCGGTATGTTATTTGCCCGAGATTCGATCATCGGTATCATCATACCTAGTTCAATCTCGTTACCGGCAAGTCTCTTTACTCGTTCCGTAATGCATCATCCCGCAACTAACTCATTAGTCACATTGCTTGCAAGGCTTATATTGACGAGCATTACCGAGAGGGCCCAGAGATACCTCTCGGATACACGGAGTGACAAATCCTAATCTCGATCTATGCCAACTCAACAAACACCATCGGAGACACCTGTAGAGCATCTTTATGATCACCCAGTTACGTTGTGACATTTGTTAGCACACTAAGTGTTCCTCCGGTATTCGGGAGTTGCATAATCTCATAGTCATAGGAACATGTATAAGTCATGATGAAAGCAATAGCAATAAACTAAACGATCATAGTGCTAAGCTAACGGATGGGTCTTGTCCATCACATCATTCTCTAATGATGTGATCCCGTTCATCAAATGACAACACATGTCTATGGCTAGGAAACTTAACCATCTTTGATTAATGAGCTAGTCAAGTAGAGGCATACTAGGGACACTCTGTTTGTCTATGTATTCACACATGTACTAAGTTTCCGGTTAATACAATTCTAGCATGAATAATAAACATTTATCATGATATAAGGAAATAAAATAATAACTTTATTATTGCCTCTAGGGCATATTTCCTTCAGGAATTACTCACTCCCGGTGGGGAGCATCATGGAATTGGCGATGGAGATGGGTTGGTGATGACGAAGAACGAAGATCCCCCTCTCCGGAGCCCCAAAACGGACTCTAGATCTGCACCCCCCCGAGGAAGAACAGGGCTTGGCGACGGCTCCATCTTGTGGATCGCGATAATTCTTTTACCCTGATTTTTTTCTGGAAATATGTGATTGTTATAGTACAGGGGGGTCGTGAGCGGGGCCACCCGCGCTAGGAGAGAGGCGCGCGCCCTAGTGGGTTGTGCCCAACCAGGGGCCCCTCTCCGGTGTGTCTTGGCTCCAGAAATTCTTATTATTGATATAAAAAATCCTCGCAAAGTTTTGTTCCATTCCGAGAACTTTTATTTCTGCACAAAAACAACACCATGGTAGTTCGGCTGAAAACAACGTCAGTCCGGGGTTAGTTTCATTCAAATCATGCAAATTAGAGTCAAAATCAAAAGGAAAAGCGTGGGAAAAAGTAGATACGTTGGAGACGTATCAGCCTTCTTACCCGCTAAGTAATTGGGGCAGTTCCGCTTCCAGTGACCATTTCCCTTGTAATAAAAGCACCCAGTCTCAGGCTTGGGTCCATTCTTTGGCTTCTTCCCGGCAACTAACTTACCGGGCGCGGCAACTCCCTTGCCGTCCTTCTTGAAGTTCTTCTTACCCTTGCCTTTCTTGAAGCTAGTGGTCTTATTCACCATCAACACTTGATGTTCCTTTTTGATTTCCACCTCCGCTGATTTCAGAATTGAATATAACTCAGGAATGGACTTCTCCATCCCTTGCATATTGTAGTTCATCACAAAGCTCTGATAGCCAGGTGGAAGCGACTAGAGGATTCTGTCAATGACCGAGTCATCTGGAAGATTAACTCCCAGCTGAGACAAGCGGTTGTGCAACCCAGACATTTTGAGTATATGCTCGCTGACAGAACTGTTTTCCTCCATCTTATAACTATAGAACTTGTCGGAGACTTCATATCTCTCGACCCGGGCATGATCTTGGAAAACCATTTTCAGCTCTTGGAACATCTCATATGCTCTGTGCTGCTCAAAAGGCTTTTAGAGCCCCGATTCTAAGCTGTAAAGCATGCCGCACTAAACCAGGGAGTAATCATCACTACACGACTGCCAGACGTTCATAGCATCTTGAGTTGGTGGGAAAATGGGTGCGTCACCCAGCGGTGCTTCAAGGACGTATGCTTTCTTGGCAGCTATGAGGATGATCCTCAAGTTACGGACCCAGTCCGTATAGTTGCTTCCATCATCTTTTAGCTTGGTTTTCTCTAGGAACACGTTGAAGTTGTACATGCTAGGCTCATCAAGTCAACGTAAGTGTTTCGCATGTGTGAATCTGGCTTACACCCGTTGTATGTGAACGTTAGAATCTATCACACCCGATCATCACGTGGTGCTTCGAAACAATGAACCTTCGCAACGGTGCACAGTTAGGGGGAACACATTTCTTGAAATTTTAGTGAGGGATCATCTTATTTATGCTACCACCGTTCTAAGCAAATATGATGTAAACATGATAAACATCACATGCAAATCATAAAGTGACATGATATGGCCAATATCATCTTGCGCCTTTGATCTCCATCTTCAAGGCGTGACATGATCACCTTTGTCACCGGCATGACACCATTATCTCCATCATCATGATCTCCATCATTGTGTCTTCATGAAGTTGTCTCGCCAACTATTACTTCTACCACTATGGCTAACGGTTAGCAATGAAGTAAAGTAATTACATGGCGTTTACATTGACTCGCAGGTCATACAATAAATTAAGACAACTCCTATGGCTCCTGCCGGTTGTCATACTCATCGACATGAAAGTCGTGATTCCTATTACAAGAACATGATCAATCTCATACATCACATCCTTTTGGCCATATCACATCACATAGCATACCCTGCAAAAACAAGTTAGACGTCCTCTATTGTTGTTGCATGTTTTACGTGGTTGCTATGGGTTTCTAGCAAGAACGTTTCTTACCTACGCAAAAGCCACAACGATGATATGCCAATTGCTATTTACCCTTCATAAGGACCCTCTTCATTGAATCCGATCCGACTAAAGTGGGAGAGACAGACACCCGCTAGCCACCGTATGCATCAGGTGCATGTCAGTCGGTGGAACCAATCTCACGCAAGCGTACGTGTAAGGTCGGTCCAGGCCGCTTCATCCCACAATGCCACCGAATCAAGATAAGACTAGTAACAGTAAGCAAATTGACCAAATCATCGCCCATAACTACTTTGTGTTCTACTCGTGCATAGAATCTACGCATAGACCTAGCTCACGAGCCACTGTTGGGGAACGTAATAATAATTCAAAATTTTCCTACGTATCACCAAGATCAGTCTAGGAGATACTAGCAACGAGAGAGAGAGGGAGTACATCTTCATACCCTTGAAGATCTCTAAGCGGAAGCATTACAAGAACGCGGTTGATGGAGTCATACTCGCGGCGATTCAAATCGTAGAAGATCAAATCTAGTGCCGAATGGAGGACGCCTCCGCGTTCAACACACGTACAACTCGGAGACGTCTCCTCCTTCTTGATCCAGCAAGGGGAGAGGAGAAGTCGAGGGAGAGCTCCGGCAGAACGACGGCGTGGTGGTGGTGGAGCTCGTGGTTCTCTGGCAGGGCTTCGCCAAGCACTACGGAGGAGGAGGGGGTGTTGGAGGAGGGAGGGTGTCGGTGTCAAAACCGGCGGATCTCGGGTAGGGGGTCCCGAACTATGCGTCTAAGGCGAATGGTAACAGGAGGCGGGGGACACGATGTTTACCCAGGTTCGGGCCCTCTCGATGGAGGTAATACCCTACTTCTTGCTTGATTGATCTTGATGATATGAGTATTACAAGAGTTGATCTACCACGAGATCGTAGAGGCTAAACCCTAGAAGCTAGCCTATGATTATGATTGTTGTTATGATCTATTGACTAGCCTGGCCTCGGTTTATATAATGCACCAGAGGCCTAGGATAACAAGAGTCCTAGCCGAATACGCCGGTGGGGAGGAGTCCTTGTCTTGATCACCAAGTCTTGTGAAATCTTCCTTGTATGCGGCAGCTGTCCGAACTGGCCCATGAGTATACGGCCATGGGGGTCCTCGGCCCAATCTAACAGATCGGTAGATGACGTGGTGAGTACCCCCTAGTCCAGGACACCATCAGTAGCCCCCTGAACCGGTCTTCAAGTTAGGGACGCTCCTCGATTCTTCCGAACTGTTCTTCATCTTCGGTCGTCGGTCTTGAAAACTGGTTCAACAAATCTTCTCATCTTCGATCTTGAGGATCGCCGAAGTGCATCCGAAGAGTTTACACGTCGGGTATCCAAGGAGCCCCTTTAAGTTTCCGGCCTTTATCAATGCCTTGTTATTTTTATGCCACACCTCGGGTTTGAAGTTGTTCCCGGGAGGCAGTGTCCTCTTGCGTCCGAGCTCCAATGCCGGACTGCATTCGAGGTATCTTTTGCAGCCGAGCACCAACGCCGGACTGCGTCCGAGCTCCAACGCCGAAATGTATCCGAGCTCCAACGCCGGACTGTGTCCAAGCTCCAACGCCGGACTATATCCAAGATGTCATAGATCATCGTGGTTCAAAAAAGTTGAAGGAGTTTAGCCGAGCTTAATGCCGGAAATGCCCTCTATGGAGCTAGCCACTAGTGCCCGAGCTTTATGCCGGACTGCTTCCGAGGTGGTGCACCACCCCAACGGCGGACTGATTTTTTGTAAATATTTTTGCCTGGTGCAATTTATTCTCTGCCGAGATATATAGCCAGTATGTGTATATCCAGTAGCCCTCAAGGTGTGTGTCAGTCTAAAACCTGAGATGCACCTGAAGGAAAACATGAAACTGCTGTTCCTAGTAGCCCCTGAGACTCAGGTCGATGCGCGAAATCGACCTGAGGATCAACTCCTAGCTCGGCAGCGTACGTAGGAATAGAAACATAGTGTAATATATTTAGGGATAATAGTGATCGGCGAATGGGCCCATGAGAGAGGGTCTTGAGAAGTTGCCGCAATATATTAGCTTGACGCCAGATAGGTCCAGATGGTACCTATTGTTGTCCGAAGACGCGTTTGCCCATAGTTCGGTCATGCCGAACACTGAGTACTTTGAACTTTCTGCATAGAATATGTAATGCAGTAGCCCCCAAGCCACTGGTCGGGTGGCCATACCAGATCAGGGGATTGATGCGCCCCTTGAATATTTATAAATAATTAGCACGAAGCCTAGTAGCCCCCGAGCCTTAATGTGGGCACGAGTGGCCGTATTAAGGATCGATATCCAGAGTAAAATCACAGATTATGTGTAATGATTCTATGTATCCAAGTACTTTCATCATTATTTTGACTCCATTGCGACCGTTTATCAGTTGAAAGTGGCCCATCGTCGGCTTCTACCCCTTGGTAGATACTACGCAGGGTGTTTCCGCAATAACAAAACAACCCTTAGCCGACGTCTCGGTGCCCGAAGGCGGTTATGTTAGCGGAAACGAGGCAATCAGATATGCGGGCTTTATAACTTTCGCTTAGTCATAGGAGCTTTAAACTGGGGAAGCTAGCTATGAGCCCCCGGTTAGTGTTCGGCGACATCCGAGGTCAAGCTGTAAACACTTCGGCCAATGTTATGAATGGCCCGTCATTTAACATAGTCATCGGATTGCTGACCAGTTTACGCCTATTGTGATAGTCAGTTTTCGGCTTTCTCCACTCAGGTGCTTAACCAGGCAAGATGGAAGCACAATCGCAGTGGTTCTCCCTTTGCACACCTAGCCGAACAAAGCGGAACGTAGGAGGCAAGCACAGGAGCCGGGCAACCCAACTATTGACAGAAGACACAATTTGAAACCGATGCATATATAGCAATATCCAAGAATGTTTTTGCTGAATCCTTAAAGGCGTCCGGCATTGCACTGCGAGACTTATGCTGGAAACACACAAATAGTTTAAAAGTGCCATAGGCTTGGAAAACCAAAAAAGTCAGTGAAAACCTGACGTCCGAAAAAGATCAAGTGTTCGGTGCCAATCTGAAAATTGGACTTTAGAAAAAAAGTGCTTCTGTCGTGCTTTAACATGACACATCCTATCTCAAGACTTCAAGCGGGTCAGCCTACGGCTTCAGCCTCCTGTCCCGAAGGCGGAGTACTTCTCATTAGGCCAGTTTAGCAAACTAAACTCTAGCGGTTTCGAGAGAGAAATTAGGCTCCCCGGCTAGTGACCACACACTCGTGTCGAAAAAAGGAGTGATAAATAATAATAATAATAAAAACTTTGCAACGACTAAGAAGAAGAACACTTATTATAAAACGGCTCATATAAATTTAAGAGCCCCCAAGTGACTTGGGTAAAAGAATTTTATGTAAAATGATTCTATGTACCTAAGTACTTATATCATATCTGTGTTCACCCAAACTTTAAACGCGTCTTAACCGACCGTCGGCTTCTCCCTCTTCGGTCAAGGGCCGAAAAGTGTTATGTACTCCACCTGTCGAGAATATCAACGGTGTTTCTGATAACCAGGCAATCAGGCCATAAGGCTGTAACAGACAAAGCGCTCTCAGGGAACTTATGCTATATTACTGACGAAGTGTAAGAAGCTTCTTCGAGGAAAATAGTACCCCCACCGATACCTTTCTTCGGTTGCTCATTGCTACTATGAGACTTGTGCAATAGATTTTTTGTACTCATGAGTTCCGTTGTATGCCGACCATAATTGAAAACAATAAGAGTGCTAGCTTTCGGCTTCACCCAGTCTGAGGTCCGGCTCAGATGACCCGAGCGTGACAATCGCAGAGGTGCTCCCTTTACTCCCTAGCCGAACAATCGGGAACGTAGGGGTAAACATAGGAGCGAGGCAACCCAGCTTGCAAATCGCTTAAGTCAACATGGTGCATATTGTGGCGTAATACACGAACAAGGAACAAAGCCGTACAAGTGTAATCATTTGCAATAGGAAAGGCTTCATAAAGGAAGCCCCCAAGTAAACGGGGTATTTGAATTTGTGTGTCACAAACAAAGTTTTGACAAGGAGATTTTTTACAAGCAACTTTTTTCCCAAAAAGTATAATGCTTGGTCGAACCGAACACAAGTTAAAAATTTAAAACTTTGAGCATGAAGGCAACTTAGCTGGTTAATGTGTTCGGTATTTATGACGCGGTCCGAGCTTGATGCGGGACAATGTTCCATCCCCCAAGATGGTCCCGAGGTGGCGGGGCAAAGAGCTCGACACTCCAAAGTGGTGACATAGCACGGTCAATGCAGGCCGGCAGAGTGATGCCGAACTCCCCGGCATGGGGTAATGAAGTGTTGACGAAGCCCCCCATCTAGCCGAGGTGACGTGGTATGTCAGTACGCCAAGTTGACGATACTTCCCAACTCGGATCATTTTCCTGTGCACAAAAAATAGTGCAAACCGGAGATAATAGTAATAAAAAAATTGTTGCATAATAAATAATTTATGCAAAGTGAGTAATAAAAGAAATATGGCCTGGCGCCAAAGTCAATGTCGATGCAGGGCGTCGGCGTGATGCGGTAAAGGTGTGGCAAAGCCTGAATTCACAGGTTGGTCCGAGTTCCGGATGCGGCGTTCGCTGGACTATGTGCGGAAACTGACCGAACCACCATGCGACCATCGTTAATGCGGCCACCATTTGATAGACCTGCGTACATATGATGGACGAACCAGAGTAATAATTCTTTGGGAAAAATGAACCCAAGCAAGCAAAAAATACTAGGATTAATAGCACCTGGTTTATTTGTTGTAGCAACCTGAAGAAAGGTGATTCCCAAAATTGGGACTCGATCCGCACACCCATTGCCTGATGGGCGATAAAGCGATGGCATGGCGATGCTGGCAAAGGTTGGCTCGCCGAGGCAAAGCCCTCGGTCCAGCTAACGTGACGGAGCTGGTCGGCTAGTGACGCCGAAGTCTCCGGAGCAGGTTGATGAAGAGATGGCGAAGCCCCCGGTCCAGCCGAGATGTCGAAGCCTCGATGTCAGCCGATGAGTCGAAGTAGGTCGGCGTGATGGACACCGGCTTGAAGGAGCAACAGTGCGGCCCTGCCGATGCAGGTCGTGACGTGGTCAATGCCGGCTTGATGAAGTGACCGTGCGGCGATGCCGGTGTGCCTGCTCCGTGTAATCAGTGGGGCGGCTATGTTGGTGATGATTTATCCTTCGCGATGCCGAACTCTTGTTCGGCTTGCTGAGATGATGATCAGAAGAAGTTGAGCTCGGCTCAAAGCGACGACGTGTCTAGCGCAGGTCGGCAGCCTTGGAGCAATATTGCCGGACGGGTTTGACACCAGCATGATGATGAAGACGACCTCAGAGGAGGCTTAAAATTTTATGGGCACGTGTTTAAAAACGACGCACAATACCCTAGAAGAGAATTCCTTTAAAAAGGTTGTCCAATATCACGTTCATAAAGAAACATGAATTCAGGTCGGATCTGTATTCGCGCAGAAAACAGATCCAAAAATTGGTCTACTCATCGGAAGGCTTCCGGAGTTTGAACCGTCGGATCGAGCTGAAATTTGGAGGGGTGGTAGATATGGAAATTCCGCAGTAGATGAACGGTTGGATCTTCCAAAGGACCTCTGAGCTGGGCTCTGGAGACCACGCCCTAAACTCGTCCAGATTCCCGTCCAGATTTGACAGGGCTTCGGTATATCATAGATTGTCGGAGATTCCTCCATCGGAACTCAGAAAATTTTGCATGGCTGTTGTAGACGCAATTCTGCACTATTCCACCGAAGCAATCGTCAAACCGATGCTTGAGGAGGCAGTGACAGCGGATACAAGTTCGCTGTCCAGACAAACAGCGCGGTCGCCCGAGGGCAATGTTGACGTTGAGCCCTCGAGCTTCATGGATGATTCCGCTATGATCATGACAGAGATCGGAGTTGATGTTGATGAAGGCCCCCGTCCGAACATGACGATCGGAGATGGAGCGCGGTCCTCAGCCGAGCCAAGGTACCAGTCGAGCCAGCGACGAAGATGCCGGCATCGCAGTTGACCTGCGAGCGAGCCATTGATCCTTTTGCCGGTCACACAGTGGAACTCTCAATGAAAGCACCAATGTCGGTGTCAAAACCGGCGGATCTCGGGTAGGGGGTCCCGAATTGTGCGTCTATGGCTAATGGTAACAGGAGGCGGGGGACACGATGTTTACCCAGGTTCGGGCCCTCTCGATGGAGGTAATACCCTACTTCCTGCTTGATTGATCTTGATGATATGAGTATTACAAGAGTTGATCTACCACGAGATCGTAGAGGCTAAACCCTAGAAGCTAGCCTATGATTATGATTGTTGTTATGATCTATCGACTAGCCTGGCCTCAGTTTATATAATCCACCAGAGGCCTAGGATAACAAGAGTCCTAGCCGAATACGCCGGCGGGGAGGAGTCCTTTTCTTGATCACCAAGTCTTGTGAAATCTTCCTTGTATGCGGCAGCTGTACGAACTGGCCCATGAGTATACGGCCATGGGGGTCCTCGGCCCAATCTAATAGACCGGGAGATGACGTGGTGAGTACCCCCTAGTCCAGGACACCGTTAGAGGGGCTGCGCTAGGGGAAGGGGTGCAGCTGCCCTCCCACCCCCACTATTTATAGGGGGAAGGGAAGAGGGGGCCAGCCCCCTAGATGCATCTAGAGGGGGGCGGCGGCGGCCAGGAGGGGGAGACTTGCCCCCCAAGCAAGGTAGGAGGCGCCCCCTCCCCTAGGGTTTCGAACCCTAGGCGCCTTGGGCCCTTGGGGGGGGCGCACCAGCCCACTAGGGGGCTGGTTCCCTCCCATATTCAGCCCATTAAGTCCTCCGGGGCAGGTGGTGAGGGAGTCCTAGATTATGGGGTCCTCGGGCGTCCAGGCTATGTGACATGGGACGGACTGGTGGCCGTGAAGATACAAGATAGAAGGCCTTCCACCATGACCGGATGGGACTCTTTTTTGTGTGGATGACAAGCCTGGCGTGCGGACATGAAGATTCCTTTTTCTGTAAACCGACTCTGTACAACCCTAGCCCCCTCCGGTGTCTATATAAACTGGAGGGTTTAGTCCGTAGAGGCAATCATAGTCATACAGGCTAAACATCTAGGGTTTAGCCATTACGATTTCGAGGTAGATCAACTCTTGTAACCCATATACTCATCAAAGTCAATCAAGCAGGAAGTAGGGTATTACCTCCATTAAGAGGGCCCGAACCAGGGTAAACATCGGGTCCCCTACTTCCTGTTACCTTCGATCCTTAGATGCACAGTCTGGGACCCCCTACCCGAGATCTGCCAGTTTTGACACCGACATTGGTGCTTTCATTGAGAGTTCCACTGTGCCGTCGTTAGAAGGCTCGATGGTTCCATCGGTCGTCTACAACAAGGCCGCCTTGAAGGAGACTTTTCTCCCCAGCCAAATGTTTGTACTCGGCGGCTTCACATTGCAGGCCAACTCGATTGGCCATCTGGAGTAGATCGACAGCTACACTCTGGTCATCAGATCAGTTTTGGAAATCTGAACTATGTCGCTGATGTCCGAGGAGACTTGATCTTCCAAGGGTTCGTGACCCCAACCACCGCTCTGGCCTTAGATTCAGAGCACATCACCAGGTCCGAAGACGGGAGTCTAGAGCCCGCCGGACTCTCTGCAGCTACAGAGCTTGTCATCGGAGAACCAGAGGGGAGCGCGTCACCGGCATGCCCGGATTTACGCCGCGCTCCCTCTATCATCATAAAGCTGGACTCACCTCCGGACACCAGCTCCGAACTCTCGAGGTCCACGTCATGTGAGCTCGGCCAGGAAACTTCTGTTCCGCCAGACCCCACGGACTCTCGCTTCCCTGTCCAAACCTCGCTCTTAAACGAGGCCCTAGACTTAATGTGATCCCTCGCCATTGCAGAAGAATCACTACCGAACTACGCCCAGCCCATGCTAGGGACTGAGAACGGGGAATTTTACGTCCCACCCACCGCCCACTTCATAGCCACTGTCGAAGATCTAACCGACATGCTGGACTACGCCTCCGAAGACATCGACGGTATGGACGACGATGCCGGAGACGAACAAGGCCAAAACCCGCCGTTCACCGGACGCTGGACGACCACTTCCTCATACGACATGTACATGGTGGACACACCCAAAGAAGACGACGGCGATGATGAGAAGGATCCAGTCGAGGATGAACCTCCTAAGATACCACCAAAGCGTCGACGTCAGCGGCGCTGCTCTAAATCGCGTCGCAAAAAAGATAGCAACACCGACACCGGAGACAATAATACTCCAGAAAACACCTAAGACCCCGAAGCCCCTGTCGAGCCAACATCCGAACAGGATGATTGGGAGGAAGGGCAAGTTAACCCCGACGATCCTGTCGAGAACAAGGGCTTGGAGGACAGTAATTACCTACCGATCTCCGAAGAGGACGTGAGCCTCGGCGACAAAGATTTCATTGTGCCGGAGGAACCCCTCGAACAAGAATGCTTCAAGCACCGGCTAATCGCCACTGCAAGAAGCCTAAAAAAGAAGCAGCAACAGCTTCAAGCTGATCGGGATTTACTCAATGACAGATGGACTAACGTCCTGGCAGCTGATACGTCTCCAACGTATCTATAATTTTTGATTGTTCCATGCTATTATATTATCTGTTTTGGATGTTTAATGGGCTTTATTATGCACTTTTATATTATATTGGGGACTAACCTATTAACCGAAGGCCCAGTGCAAATTGCTGTTTTTTTGCCTATTTCAGTGTTTCGCAGAAAAGGAATATCAAACGGAATCCAAACGGAATAAAACCTTCGTGAGGATCGTTTTTGAAACAAACGCAATCTAGGAGACTTGGAGTGGACGTCAAGGAAGCAACAAGGCGGCCACGAGGCAGGGAGGCGCGCCTAGGGGGTAGGCGCGCCCCCACCCTCGTGGGCCCCTCGTAGCTCCACCGACCTACTTCTTTTGCCTATATATACTCTTATACCCTGAAAACATCCAGGAGAGCCACGAAACCTATTTTCCACCGCTGCCACCTTCTGTACCCGTGAGATCCCATCTTGGGGCCTTTTCCGGTGCTCCGCCGGAGGGGGAATCGATCACGGAGGGCTTCTACATCAACACCATAGCCACTTTGATGATGTGTGAGTAGTTTACCACAGACCTTCGGGTCCATAGTTATTTGCTAGATGACTTCTTCTCTCTCTTTGGATCTCAATACAAAGTTCTCCTCGATCTTCTTGGAGATCTATTCGATGTAATTATTTTTGCGGTGTGTTTGTCGAGATCCGATGAATTGTGGGTTTATGATCAAGATTATCTATGAACAATATTTGATTCTTCTCTGAATTCTTATATGCATGATTTAATATCTTTGCAAGTCTCTTCGAATTATCAGTTTGGTTTGGCCTACTAGATTGATCTTTCTTGCAATGGGAGAAGTGCTTAACTTTGGGTTCAATCTTGCGGTGCTCGATCCCAGTGATAGAAAGGGAAACGACACGTGTTGTATTGTTGCCATCGAGGATAAAAAGATGGGGTTTATATCATATTGCTTGAGTTTATCCCTCTGCATCATGTCATCTTGCTTAATGCGTTACTCTGTTCTTATGAACTTAATACTCTAGATGCATGTTGGATAGCGGTCGATGTGTGGAGTAAAAGTAGTAGATGCAGAATCGTTTCGGTCTACTTGACACGGACGTGATGCCTATGTTCATGATCATGCCTAGATATTCTCATAACTATGCACTTTTCTATCAATTGCTCGACAGTAATTTGTTCACCGACCGTAAAATATGCTATCTTGAGAGAAGCCACTAGTGAAAACTATGGCCCTCGGGTCTACTTTCCATCATATAAGTTTCCGATCTATTTTTTTGCAATCTTTACTTTCCAATCTATACAAAAAAATACCAAAAATATTTATCTTATTATCTCTATCAGATCTCACTTTTGCAAGTGGCCATGAAGGGATTGACAACCCCTTTATCGCATTGGCTGCAAGGTTCTTGATTGTTTGTGCAGGTACTAGGAACTTGCGTGTAGTCTCCTACTGGATTGATACCTTGGTTCTCAAAAACTGAGGGAAATACTTATGCTACTTTGCTGCATCACCCTTTCCTCTTCAAGGGAAAACCAACGCATGCTCAAGAGGTAGCAAGAAGGATTTCTGGCGCCGTTGCCGGGGAGATCTACGCACAAGTCAAGACATACCAAGTACCCATAACAAACTCTTATCCCTCGCATTACATTATTTGCCATTTGCTTCTTGTTTTCCTCTCCCCCACTTCACCTTTGCCGTTTTCTTCGCCCTCCTTCCGTTCGATCTTGTGTTACCATGTGCCTTCCTTTTACTTGCATCCTCGCTTGCTAAAAGTTTATGGATCCTCATCCCCTTGCTAATCTGTTTAAGAGATCCAATTATGATGAACCAATTTCTAGTGATTTGAGTGCACTGGATTATCTTTATGAGGTTTTGCTTGAAATTCCTGAATCTGAAAATTGTGATAAAGAAATTTATGAAGAGATTCATGATAGCTCTTTGAATAAAAGCATGATTGCAATGATTTTACTATAAATTCTCTTGAAGTCAATTGTGCTAATAATATGCAAAACCCTAAGCTTGGGGATGCTAGTTTTGCTATGTCTACTACTTGTTGCAATGATCATGATTGGGGTGATTCTTCTTATGATGTTGAAAATTTATTTAAGCCCCATGATGAATATGAGATTGATAATAGTGTTTTCAATAATATTGAAAGTCGGTTTGGAAGAGTGTCAACTTTATATCCCACATATTTGGAGAATGTTCAATCTTATGGTATTTTTGATAAAAAGTGGGTTTGGAGAGGTCATGACTTTAGTTAATGATAATCCCACTATTTTCAAAGTGTGTCAACTTCGCATGCATGTGGATCGTTTGAGATTATGTTATGTGATAGCTATTTTGTTAAATTTGCCTATGATCCTACATGTAATTATTATGAGAGAGAAAAACATGGTTGTCGAATTTTTTATCTTACTAAATTACCCCTCATCATGTTGAGATTGCTATCGTCTCTTTCTTCTTCCTTGCATATGCTAATTTTTGCTTGATATGATAATTTGTTTGCTTATAAAATGTCTATGCATAGGAAGTATGTTAGACTTAGATGTGTTTATCACATGTTCTATGATGCTCTCTTTGTGCTTTAATTCTTGTCTTTCATGTGAGCATCATTGAAATTATCAATGCCTAGCTAGGGGCATTAAACGATAGCGCTTGTTGGGAGGCAACCCAATTTTATTTTTGTTCCTTGCTTTTTGTTCCTGTTTAGTAATAAATATTTCTTCTAGCTTCTGTTTGATGTGGTTTTATGTTTTAATTAGTGCTTGTGCCAAGTAGAACCAATAGAATCTTCTTGGGTGATAGTTGTTTGATCTTGCTGAAAAAGACAGAAACTTTGCGCTCACGAAAATAATTGTTTAAATTCACCAGAACGTGATAAAATACCAATTATTTTTGCAGTAGATTATTATACAAATTATCCAGGTTTTCCTAGTGTTTCAGAATTTTTGGAGTTCCAGAAGTATTCGGACAAATCAGATTGCTACAGACTGTTCTGTTTTTGACAGATTCTGTTTTTCGTGTGTTGTTTGCTTATTTTGATGAATCTATGGCTAGTATAGGGGGGTATGAACCATAGAGAAGTTGGAATACAGTAGGTTTAACACCAATATAAATAAAGAATGAGTTAATTACAGTAACTTAATGTGGTGGTTTGTTTTCTTACACTAACGGAGCTCATGAGATTTTCTAATGAGTTTTGTGTTGTGAAGTTTTCAAGTTTTGGGTAAAGATTTGATGGATTATGGAATAAGGAGTGGCAAGAGCCTAAGCTTGGGGATGCTGTCAGTGTACAAAAGTAGGGGCTCTCCTTTTGACCCCTTTACTTGTGCACGGGCAGTCAGAGCCACGCGCCGCGACCACACGAAGCAAGGCAAAGGAGGGGAGCCGGAGAGAAGCCGAGGCCCAACACAAGACGACCAAGGCAACGCCAAGACCAGAAATGCAAAACAGCAAAGGGCGCGAGGTAGAGTCCCCCGGCAAGGCCCTTGCCGGGGCAGGCCTCCGTGGCCCCGGCAAGAACCTTGCCGGGGCAACTTGCCCAAACACCAACAGAGTGAGCCACCCTTGAGCCCGCGGGTTCTAACCCAACTAACTACGGTTGGGCCAGGGCTCGGGAGGGACCTCTGTGGTGGCATGCAGATCTTTGTCAAGACCACGGACGTATGAGATCAGAGGAGGACCAGAAGATGGTGACCCTCGGCGGAATCCTTGCCGAGGAAAGCCACAAGACCCCCGGCAAGATCCTTGCCGGGGACGACTGCGTGCCACGGCAAAACCCTTGCCGGACCCCCGGCAAGGCCCTTGCCAAGGACATCAGCGGGGCCACTGCCAGGCCCGTGCCAGCCAAAGTTTTCCACCGCCGTTTGCATGCAGCTGCTAGCCCAACCAGCTGGGCTGGCACCTGCGTGGCAACATGCTGCTTCCAGGCCAGATCGGCAAGCACCTACGTGGCGGCATGCAGATCTTCGTGAAGACCTTACCACCGCGCCACCTCAGCTGCCTGCCTGCCTACATGGCGCCGCACGCATCCTTGGCCAGGGCGCGTGTCGAGGCGAGGAGGAGCGGCGACGGACGGGACGGGCCTCGCTCCCGTCCCCGATAAAGCTAGGGGAAACCTGGGTAAACGATCCTTGTGTTGACTGCTAATCCTGTGATAACCCACAAGTATAGGGGATCGCAACAGTTTTCGAGGGTAGAGTATTCAACCCAAATTTATTGATTCGACACAAGGGGAGCCAAAGAATATCCTCAAGTATTAGCAGTTGAGTTATCAATTCAACCACACCTAGATAACTTAGTATCTGCAGCAAAGTATTTAGTAGCAAAGTAATATGGAAGTAACGGTAACGGTAGCAAAAGTAATGTTTTTGGTTTTTGTAGTAATTGTAACAGTAGCAGCGGAAAAGTAAATAAGCGGAGAACAATATGTGAAAAACTCGTAGGCATTGGATCGGTGATGGAGAATTATGCCGGATGCGGTTCACCATGTAACAGTCATAACATAGGGTGACACAGAACTAGCTCCAATTCATCAATGTAATGTAGGCATGTATTCCGAATATAGTCATACGTGCTTATGGAAAAGATCAGCCCTCCCGAGAGAGTTTAGGGCTTGGCGGCGGCTCCGTATCATAAAACGCGATGAATCTTTCTCTCTGATTTTTTCTCCCCGAACACGAATATATGGAGTTGGAGTTGAGGTCGGTGGAGCTCCAGGGGGCCCATGAGGTAGGGGCGCGCCCCCACCCTCGTGGCAAGGGTGTGGGCCCCTTGGCCTTGATTCTTTTGCCAGTATTTTTTATTATTTCCAAAAATAAGCTCCGTGGAGTTTCAGGTCATTCCGAGAACTTCTGTTTCTGCACATAAATAACACCATGGCAATTCTGCTGAAAACAGCGTCAGTCCGGGTTAGTTCCATTCAAATCATGCAAGTTAGTGTCCAAATCAAGGGCAAAAGTGTTTGGAAAAGTAGATACGATGGAGACGTATCAACTCCCCCAAGCTTAAACCTTTTCTTGTCCTCAAGCAATTCAGTTGACAAACTGAAAGTGATAAAGAAAAACTTTTACAAACTCTGTTTGTTCTTGTTGTTGTAAATATGTAAAGCCAGCATTCAAGTTTTCAGCAAAGATTATGAACTAACCATATTCACAATAACTCTTAGCTCTCATGTTTACTCATGTCAATGGCATAATCAACTAGCGAGCAATACTAATAAATCTCGGATGACAACACTTTCTCAAAACAATCATGATATGATATAACAAGATGGTATCTTGCTAGCCCTTTCTAAGACCGCAAAACATAAATGCAGAGCACCTTTAAAGATCAAGGACTGACTAGACATTGTAATTCATGGTAAAAGAGATCCAGTCATAGTCATACCCAATATAAACTAATAGTAATGCATGCAAATGACAGCGGTGCTCTCCAGCTGGTGCTTTTTAATAAGAGGGTGATGACTCAACATAAAAGTAAGTAGATAGGCCCTTCGCAGAGGGAAGCAGGGATTTGTAGAGGTGCCAGAGCTCGGTTTTGAAATAGAGATAAATAATATTTTGAGCGGCATACTTTGATTGTCAACATAACAACCAAGAGATCGCGACATCTTCCATGCTACACACATTATAGGTGGTTCCCAAACAGAATGGTAAAGTTTTTACTCCCCCTTCACCAACAAGCATCAATCCATGGCTTGCTCGAAACAACGAGTGCCTCCAACTAACAACAGTCCCAGGGGGTTTTGTTTGCAATTATTTTGATTTGATTTGCATAAAGCATGGGACTGGGCATCCCGGTGACCAGCCATTTTCTCGTGAGTGAGGAGCGGAGTCCACTCCTCTTGAGAATAACCCGCCTAACATGGAAGATACAGACAGCCCTAGTTGACACATGAGCTATTCAAGCATACAAAACAGAATTTCATTTGAAGGTTTAGAGTTCGGCACATACAAATTTACTTGGAACGATAGGTAGATACCGCATATAGGAAGGTATAGTGGACTCATATGGAATAATTTTGGGGTTTAAGGAATTGGATGCACAAGCAGTATTCCCGCTTAGTACAAGTGAAGGCTAGCAAAAGACTGGGAAGCGACCAACTAGAGAGCGACAACAGTCATGAACATGCATTAAAATTAATAAACATTGAGTGCAAGCATCAGTAGGATATATTCCACCATGAACATAAATATCGTGAAGGCTATGTTGATTTGTTTCAACTACATGTGTGAACATGTGCCAAGTCAAGTCACTTGAATCATTCAAAGGAGGATACCACCCCACCATACCACATCACAACCATTTTAATAGCATGTTGGCACGCAAGGTAAACCATTATAAACTCCTAGCTAATTAAGCATGGCATAGGTAACTATAATCTCTAATTGTCATTGCAAACATGTTTATTCATAATAGGCTAAATCAGGAACGATAAACTAATCATATTTACAAAAACAAGAGAGGTCGAGTTCATACCAGCTTCTCTCATCTCAATCAGTCCATCATATATCGTCATAATTGCCTTTCACTTGCACGAATGAACGATGTGAATAATAATAATAGTGCACGTGCATTGGACTAAGCTGGAATCTGCGAGCATTCAATTCAATGGAGAAGACAAGGCAATACGGGCTCTTGGTTAAATCAACAATAATGCATGTAAGAGCCACTTCAACAATTTAATCATGGTCTTCTCCTGTCGACCCCCAAAGAAAAGAAAAGAAATAAAACTATTTACACCAGAAAGCTCCCAACAAGCAAAAGAAGAACACGAAATCTTTTTGGGTTTTCTTTTTAATTATTACTACTACAGCAAGAAAGTAAACTAGCTAAAAGTTACAACTAATTTTTTTTTGTTTTTCTTAAGGTTTATCAAACACACAAGAAGAAAGCATAAAAAATAAAATAAACTAGCATGGATATTACGGTGAAAAAGTATGAGCACCGACAACTAGCATGAGTGTGTGGACATAAATGTAATGTGGGTGAGAAATACGTACTCCCCCAAGCTTAGGCTTTTGGCCTAAGTTGGTTTATTGCCACGGCTGGCCTGGCGGATATCCAAAGTTATAGTTAGGGTCGTACTGAGAAGAAGAAGCCTCTAATTGCCACTGGTTGGCAATCGCCTCCGGATCCCACTGGTAGTTAGACTGTCGTGGAGGAAATCGGTGAGGCCCGCATTCTCAACCAATTCATAAAAATCATCATAAATCCCGGCTGCTCTCAAGAAATCATCACAAGGCCATTCACACGGCCGAACTTCCGCGGTGCGAGGCTGATTATATTTGGGCCTCTCTGCTTCTTCACTTTGTTTTTCCTTCGAGCTTCGGCTCGATGAGCCCCTCAAAAATCTCTTCATCATTTTCTGCAAATTTCTGAAATTTTTAGTAACTTCAATTAAAAGTGAACCAAGCTCAACAAAATTGATAGCAACTACTCCTACAAGTGCCTAGAGACTATATCATGCATTAGAACTACTTGGAACCATATAAATTTGACATGCAAGCTCAAGAACATGGTCACCTAGGCAGCACAAATTTGCAATGAATAAAGCACTAGAACAAAAACTAATTGGACCAATGGAGGAGTCACATACCAAGGAACAATCCCCCAAAGCAGTTTCGTGAGAGGTGCTTTGAGCAAGGGGATCGAAAATCGCAGCAAAATGAGCTAGAACTCGTGCTTGAGCTGGATGGTGATTTTTTTGGGAGGAAGAAGTGTGTGGGTGCAGGAATAAGTGGAGGGGAGCCACCATGGTCCCACGAGGCAGGGGGCACGCCCAGGGGGTGGGCGCGCCCTGGACCCTCGTGGCCAGGTGCCAGCTCCCCCTGCCGTGTTCTCAGTGCCAGATATTCTCAAATATTCCAGAAAAAAACATATTAAATTGGCAGGGCATTTGGAGAACTTTTATTTTCGGGGTATTTTTATATTGCACGGAAAATTCAGAAAACAGACAGGAAAAATACTAATTTTACTTTATTTCAACTAAATAACAGAAAGTAGAGAGAGGGTACAGAAGGTTGTGGCTTCTAACTTTATCCATCTCATGCTCATCAAAAGGAATCCACTAACAAGGTTGATCAAGTCTTGTTAACAAACTCATTCCGAATAACATGGAACCGGAGAAATTTCGAATAACACTATGTTACCTCAATGGGGATATGCACATCCCCAATAATAAGAATATCATATCTCTTTTTGACAGTAGGAAGAGGAAATTCAAAACCTCCAAAAATAATCGATGGAATTTTTCCAATAGAATTGATATTGTGGACTTGAGGTTGTTTCCTCGGAAAGTGTGCCGTGTGCTCATTACCATTAACATGAAAAGTGACATTGCCTTTGTTGCAATCAATAACAGCCCCTACAGTATTCAAAAAAGGTCTTCCAAGAATAATAGACATACTATCGTCCTCGGGAATATCAAGAATAACAAAGTTCGTTAAAATAGTAACGTTTGCAACCACAACAGGCACATCCTCACAAATACCGACAGGTATAGCAGTTGATTTATCAGCCATTTGCAAAGATATTTCCGTAGGTGTCAACTTATTCAAATCAAGTCTACGATATAAAGAGAGAGGCATAACACTAACACCGGCTCCAAGCTCACATAAAGCAGTTCTAACATAATTTCTTTTAACGGAGCATGGTATAGTTGGTGCTCCTGGATCTCCAAGTTTCTTTGGTATTCCACCCTTAAAAGTATAATTAGCAAGCATGGTGGAAATTTCAGCTTCCGGTATCTTTCTTTTATTTGTAACAATTTCTTTCATATACTTAGCATAAGGATTCATTTTGAGCATATCGGTTAATCGCATACGCAAAAAGATAGGTCTAATCATTTCAGCAAAGCGCTCAAAATCGTCATCATCCTTTTTCTTGGATGGTTTGGGAGGAAAAGGCATGGGTTTCTGAACCCATGGTTCTCTTTCTTTACCATGCTTCCTAGCAACAAAGTCTCTCTTATCATAACGTTGATTCTTTGATTGTGGGTTATCAAGATCAACAACAGGTTCAATTTCTACATCATTATCATTACTAGGTTGAGCATCAACATGAACATCTTCATTAACATTATCACTAGGTTCATGTTCATTACCAGATTGTGTTTCAGCATCAGAAATAGAAATATCATTGGGATTCTCAGGTGTTTCAACAACAGGTTCACTAGAAGCATGCAAAGTCCTATCATTTTTCTTTTTCTTCTTCTTAGAAGGACTAGGTGCATCAATATTATTTCTCTGAGAATCTTGCTCAATTCTCTTAGGATGGCCTTCAGGATACAAAGGTTCCTGAGTCATCTTACCAGTTCTAGTAGCCACTCTAACAGCATAGTCATTATTCTTACTATTTAATTCATTGAGCAAATCATTCTGAGCTTTAAGTACCTGTTCTACTTGAGTGGTAACCATATAAGCATGTTTACTAATGAGTTTAAGTTCACCTTTAACTCTAGACATATAATCAATCAAATGTTCAATCATATAAGTATTTTGTTTTAATTGTCTACCAAAATAAGCATTGAAGTTTTCTTGTTTAAAAATAAAATTGTCAAACTCATCTAAGCATTGTCTAGCAGACTTATATTGAGGAATATCACCTTCATCAAATCTATAGAGAGAATTTACCTTTACTACCTGTGTCGGGTTATCAAGACCATGAGTTTCCTCAATAGGTAACGGATTAGGATCATATATTTCTTCAACAGGCGGTAAGTTAAGACCATGTATTTCTTCAATAGGAGGTAAATTCTTAACATCTTCAGCTTTAATACCCTTTTATTTCATAGATTTCTTTGCCTCTTGCATATCTTCAGGACTGAGAAATAGAACACCCCTCTTCTTCGGAGTTGGTTTAGGAATACGCTCAGGAAGTGTCCAATTATTTTCATTGGTCAACATATTATTGAATGGAATTTCAGCTTCATCCGGTGTTCTTTCCCTGAAAACAGAACCAGCACAACAATTCAGGTAGTCTCTGGAAGCATCGGTTAGTCCATTATAAAAGATATCAAGTATTTCATTTTCTTGAGAGGATGGTCAGGCAAAGCATTAAGTAATTGGAGAAGCCTCCCCCAAGCTTGTGGGAGACTCTCTTCTTCAATTTGCACAAAATTATATATTTCCCTTAAAGCAGCTTGTTTCTTATGAGCAGGGAAATATTTAGCAGAGAAGTAATAAATCATATCCTGGGGACTACGCACAGAACCAGGATCAAGAGAATTAAACCATATCTTAGCATCACCCTTTAATGAGAACGGAAATATTTTAAGGATATAAAAGTAGCGAGTTCTCTCATCATTAGTGAACAGGGTGGCTATATCATTTAATTTAGTAAGATGTGCCACAACAGTTTCAGATTCATAGCCATAAAAAGGATCAGACTCAACCAAAGTAATTATATCAGGATCAATAGAGAATTCATAATCCTTATCAGTAACAAAGATAGGTGAAGTAGCATAAGCAGGATCATATTTCATTCTAGCATTCAGAGTTTTTTGTTTAAGCTTAGCTAATAATTTGTTAAGATCACTTCTATCAGTGCAAGCAAGAAAGTCTCTAGCAGTTTCTTCATCCATAACATAGCCCTCAGGCACAACAGGCAATTCATATTTATTGGGAGAGTCTTCATCATCACTTTCATCAATATTATCAGTTTCAATAATTTCATTCTCTCTAGCCCTAGCAAGTTGTTCATCAAGAAATTCACCAAGTGGCACAGTAGCATCAAGCATAGAAGTAGTTTCATCATAAGTATCATGCATAGCAGAAGTGGCATCATCAATAACATACGACATATCAGAATTAATAGCAGAAGCAGCTTTAGGTGTCGCAAGCTTACTCAAAACAGAAGGTGAATCAAGTGCAGAGCTAGATGGCAGTTCCTTACCTCACCTCGTAGTTGAGGGATAAATTTTAGTTTTCGCGTCTTTCAAGTTCTTCATAGTGACCAGCAGATATAAATCCCAAGTGACTCAAAGAATAGAGCTATGCTCCCCGGCAACGGCGCCAGAAAATAGTCTTGATAACCCACAAGTATTGGGGATCGCAACAGTTTTCGAGGGTAGAGTATTCAACCCAAATTTATTGATTCGACACAAGGGGAGCTAAAGAATATCCTCAAGTATTAGAAGTTGAGTTGTCAATTCAACCACACCTGGATAACTTAGTATCTGCAGCAAAGTATTTTGTAGCAAAGTAATATGGAAGTAACGGTAACGGTAGCAAAAGTAATATTTTTGGGTTTTGTAGTAATTGTAACAGTAGCAACGGAAAAGTAAATAAGCGAAGAACAATATGTGAAAAGCTCGTAGGCATTGGATCGGTGATGGAGAATTATGCCAGATGCGGTTCATCATGTAACAGTCATAACATAGGCTGACACAGAACTAGCTCCAATTCATCAATGTAATGTAGGCATGTATTCTGAATATAGTCATACGTGCTTATGGAAAAGAACTTGCATGCCATCTTTTGTCCTACCCTCCCGTGGCAGCGGGGTCCTAACGGAAACTAAGGGATATTAAGGCCTCCTTTTAATAGAGTACCGGACCAAAGAATTAACACATAGTGAATACATGAACTCCTCAAACTATGGTCATCACCGGGAGTGGTCCCGATTATTGTCACTTCGGGGTTGCCGGATCATAACACATAGTAGGTGACTATAGACTTGCAAGATAGGATCAAGAACTCACATATATTCATGAAAACATAATAGCTTCAGATCTGAAATCATGGCACTCGGGCCCTAGTGACAAGCATTAAGCATAGCAAAGTCATAGCAACATCAATCTTAGAACATAGTGGATACTAGGGATCAAACCCTAACAAAACTAACTCGATTACATGATAAATCTCATCCAACCCATCACCATCCAGCAAGCCTACAATGGAATTACTCACGCACGACGGTGAGCATCATGAAGTTGGTGATGGAGGATGGTTGATGATGACGATGGCGACGGATTCCCCTCTCCGGAGCCCCGAACGGACTCCAAATCAGCCCTCCCGAGAGAGTTTAGGGCTTGGCGGCGGCTCCGTATCGTAAAACGCGATGAATCTTTCTCTCTGATTTTTTCTCCCCAAACACGAATATATGGAGTTGGAGTTGAGGTCGGTGGAGCTCTAGGGGGGCCATGAGGCAGGGGGGCGCCCCCAGGGGGGAAGGCGTGCCCCCCACCGTCGTGGCAAGGGTGTGGGCCCCCTGGCCTTGATTCTTTCACCAGTATTTTTTATTATTTCCAAAAATAATCTCCGTGGAGTTTCAGGTCATTCCGAGAACTTTTGTTTCTGCACATAAATAACACCATGGCAATTCTGCTGAAAACAACGCCAGTCCGGGTTAGTTCCACTTAAATCATGCAAGTTAGAGTCCAAAACAAGGGCAAAAGTGTTTGGGGAACCGTAGGGATTCTTGTGATCCCATAGGTGTCGTTTCACGCCGACAGATGCCCAAGGCACCCCAAGGTAAAATTCAAGGACAACCAAAAGCCTAAGCTTGGGGATGCCCCGGAAGGCATCCCCTCTTTCGTCTTCGTCTATTGGTAACTTTACTTGAGGCTATATTTTTCTTCACCACACATGATATGTGCTTTGCTTGGAGCGTCTTGTATGATTTGAGTCTTTGCTTTTTAGTTTACCACAATCATCCTTTCTGTACACACCTTTTGGAGAGACACACATGAATCGGAATTTATTAGAATACTCAATGTGCTTCACTTGTATCTTTTGAGCTAGATAATTTTGCTTTAGTGCTTCGGTTATATCTTTTAGTGCACGGTGGTGGTTTTATTTTATAGAAATTATTGATCTCTCATGCTTCACTTATATTATTTTGAGAGTCTTTTAGAACAGCATGGTAATTTACTTTGGCTATAAAATTAGTCCTAATATGATAGGCATCCAAGATGGGTATAATAAAAACTTTCATATAGAGTGCATTGAATACTATGAGAAGTTTGATACTTGATGATTGTTTTGAGATATGAAGATGGTGATATTAGAGTTGTGCTAGTTGAATAATTGTGAATTTGAGAAATACTTGTGAAGTTTGCAAATCCCGTAGCATGCACGTATGGTAACCGTTGTGTGACAAATTTGAAACATGAGGTGTTCTTTGATTGTCATCCTTATGAGTGGCGGTCGGGGACGAGCGATGGTCTTTTCCTACCAATCTATCCCCCTAGGAGCATGCACCTAATGCTTGGTTTTTGATGACTTGTAGATTTTTGCAATAAGTATGTGAGTTCTTTATGACTAATGTTGAGTCCATGGATTATACGCACTCTCACCTTTCCATCATTGCTAGCCTCTTCGGTACCGTGCATTGCCCTTTCTCACCTTGAGAGTTGGTGCAAACTTCGCCGGTACATCCAAACCCCGTCATATGATACGCTCTATCACACATAAACCCCCTATATCTTCCCCAAAACAGCCACCATACCTACCTATTATGGCATTTCCATAGCCATTCCGAGATATATTACCATGCAACTTTCCACCGTTTCATTTATTATGACACGCTTCATCATTGTCATATTGCCTTGCATGATCATGTAGTTGACATCGTATTTGTGGCAAGGCCACCATGCATAATTTTTCATACATGTCACTCTTGTTTCATTGCCCATCCCGGTACACCGCCGGAGGCACTCATATAGAATCATATTTTGTTCTAGTATCGAGTTGTAATCATTGAGTTGTAAATAAATAGATGTGTGATGATCATCATTAATAGAGCATTGTCCTATGAAAAAAAGAAAGGCCAAATAAAAAAAAGGAAAGGCCAAAAAAAAGAAAGCCCCCCCCCCCCCAAAAGAAGGGACAATGCTACTATCCTTTTTCCACACTTGTGCTTCAAAGTAGCACCATGATCTTTATGATAGAGAGTCTCTTATTTTGTCACTTTCATATACTAGTGGGAATTTTTCATTATAGAACTTGGCTTGGATATTCCAACAATGGGCTTCCTCAAATGCCCTAGGTCTTCTTGAGCAAGCAAGTTGGATGCACACCCACTTAGTTTCTTTTGTTGAGCTTTCATACATTTATAGCTCTAGTGCATCCGTTGCATGGCAATCCCTACTCCTTGCATTGACATCAATTGATGGGCATCTCCCTAGCCCAATGATTAGCCGCGTCAATGTGAGACTTTCTCCTTTTTTGTCTTCTCCACACAACCCCCATCATTATATTCTATTGCACCCATAGTGCTATGTTCATGGCTCACGCTCATGTATTGCGTGAAAGTTGAAAAAGTTTGAGAAATACTAAAGTATGAAACAATTGCTTGGCTTGTCATCGGGGTTGTGCATGATGAGAGCATTTTTGTGTGATGAAAATGAAGCATGGCCAAACTATATGATTTTGTAGGGATGAGCTTTCTTTGGCTATGTTATTTTGAGAAGACATGATTGCTTAGTTAGTATGCTTGAAGTATTATTATTTTTATGTCAATATTAAACTTTTATCTTGAATCTTTCGGATCTGGACATTCATGCCACAATAAAGAAAATTACATTGAAAATTATGTTAGGTAGCATCCCACATCAAAAATTCTGTTTTATCATTTACCTAGTCGAGGACAAGCAGGAATTAAGCTTGGGGATGCTTGATACGTCTCCAACGTATCTATAATTTTTTATTGTTCCATGCTATTATATTATCTGTTTTGGATGGTCAATGGGCTTTATTATGCACTTTTATATTATTTTTGGGACTAACCTATTGACCAAAGGCCCAGTGCAAATTGCTGTTTTTGCCTATTTCAGTGTTTCGCAGAAAAGGAATATCAAACGGAATAAAACCTTTGTGAGGATCGTTTTTGGAACAAACGCAATCCAGGAGACTTGGAGTGGACGTCAAGGAAGCAATGAGGCGGCCACGAGGCAGGGAGGCGCGCCCAGGGGGGTAGGCGCGCCCCCACCCTCGTGTGCCCCTCGTAGCTCCACCGACCTACTTCTTTCGCCTATATATACTCTTATACTCGGAAAACATCCAAGAGAGCCACGAAACCTATTTTCCACCGCCGCAACCTTCTGTACCCGTGAGATCCCATCTTGGGGCATTTTCCGGTGCTCCGCTGGAGGGGGAATCGATCACAGAGGGCTTCTACACCAACACCATAGCCTCTCCGATGATGTGTGAGTAGTTTACCACAGACCTTTGGGTCCATAGTTATTAGGTAGATGGCTTCTTCTCTCTCTTTGGTCTCAATACAAAGTTCTCCTCGATCTTCTTGGAGATCTATTCGATGTAATTATTTTTGCGGTGTGTTTGTCGAGATCCGATGAATTGTGGGTTTATGATCAAGATTATCTATGAACAATATTTGATTCTTCTCTGAATTCTTATATGCATGATTTAATATCTTTGCAAGTCTCTTCGAATTATTAGTTTGGTTTGGCCTATTAGATTGATCTTTCTTGCAATGGGAGAAGTGCTTAGCTTTCGGTTCAATCTTGCGGTGCTCGATCCCAGTGACAGAAAGGAAAACGACATGTATTGTATTGTTGCCATCAAGGATAAAAAGATGGGGTTTATATCGTATTGCTTGAGTTTATCCCTCTACATCATGTCATCTTCCCTAATGCGTTACTTTGTTCTTATGAACTTAATACTCTAGATGCATGTTCGATAGCGGTCGATGTGTGGAGTAATAATAGTAGATGCAGAATGGTTTCGGTCTACTTGACATGGACGTGATGCCTATGTTCATGATCATGCCTAGATATTCTCATAACTATGCGCTTTTCTATCAATTGCTCGACAGTAATTTGTTCACCCACCGTAAAATATGCTATCTAGAGAGAAGCCACTAGTGAAACCTATGGCCCCCGGGTCTACTTTCCATCATATAAGTTTCCGATCTATTTTATTTTGCAATCTTTACTTTCCAATCTATACAACAAAAATACTAAAAATATTGATCTTATTATCTCTATCAGATCTCACTTTTGCAAGTGGCCGTGAAGGGATTGACAACCCCTTTATCACGTTGGTTGCAAGGTTCTTGATTGTTTGTGCAGGTACTAGGGACTTGCGTGTAGTCTCCTACTGGATTGATACCTTGGTTCTCAAAAACCGAGGGAAATACTTACGCTACTTTGCTGCATCACCCTTTCCTCTTCAAGGGAAAACCAACGCATGCTCAAGAGGTAGCAGCAGCCGAGGAATAAGGCCTCGCACGCCCAACTAAGAGTTACCCGAAGCGCAAGCTACTACCCCAATTCAACGAGGAAGCCCCGGAACCCATACCCCCAACGCGTGATGCTGACAGACCTGACCGACCACCACGTGGCCGGGACAGAGCGACAACTCAAGCCGAACACCAGCCCGCACCACCTCGCCGTAGAGGCCGAGAAAAAGCGGCTCCAGGATACACCTATGACGTCCGACAGGACCTGGAAAATAGAGCTGGGCAGACCAGGTCAATCTACGGATCACGGGGGCGTGCCCCAGCGCGAGAAGACGGCTATCAGGCCTGGTGCGCCAAGCATAACTACACCCGGGCCGAAAACCGCATACGAACTTCATTCGAGGCGCCGCACACCCCCTATGCTTCACCAACGAGGTCATGGAGCACCAGTTCCCAGAAGGGTTTAAGCCCATGAACATTGAATCATACGATGGCACAACAGATCCCACAATATGGATTGAAGATTTTCTTCTCCACATTCACATGGTTCGCGGTGACGATCTACACGCCATCAAATACCTTCCCCTAAAACTTAAGGGACCAGCTCGGCACTGGTTAAATAGCCTCCGAGAAAACTCTATTGGAAGCTGGGAAGACTTGGAAGACGCCTTTAGAGACAACTTCCAAGGCACTTATATCCGACCTCCGGATGCCGATGACCTAAGTCATATAGTCCAACAGCCCGAAGAGTCAGCTAGAAAATTCTGGACCAGGTTCTTAATTAAAAAGGACTAGATTGTCGACTGTCCGGATGCCGAAGCCCTAGCAGCCTTTAAACACAGCATCCGCGATGAATGGCTCGCCCGACACCTCGGCCAAGAGAAGCCAAAGTCTATGGCATCCCTTACAGCACTCATGACCCGCTTTTGCGCGAGCGAAGATAGCTGGCTACACTCGTACGCGTCAGTCCTAAACAAACGGTTTTTAACCCCTTTCCGCGATGGCATTTGGAACCGTCGCCAAGTGAGTGTGGGCGATAGGGGGTCCTTCCCACACGACCCAGAAACCGTCGGGGATATGCCCTCCTGGCACACACGTTCGGCAAAATGAGGTCGTGTGCGACCGGTGAGCGCTCAAATACGTAAATACATACAGTAGAGCTAAAAAATACAATTATACAGGCGAAATTGTTTCCGGTCGCAAGTACATCCCACACAGTCAGTCCCCGCTAAACGTTTCCATTCGTATGTACATTCCACACAGTCGCTCCAAGGAAAACGTATCCGTTCACAGGTACATCACACACAATTTTTCCCGTTAAATCGTTTGCGTTATTGAATGTATCACACACGGTCCGCAGAAGAAACTGTGTGGCAAAGGCTATCCATCACACACAGTTTTTATGTGGTAAACGTTTGCGCAAGGTGGCCTAACGCAAACAGTTTTCAAGAGAAAGTCGTGTGTGATTGTTCATTGATCCAACACGGTTTATTCCTAAAAACGGTGTGCGTTGCCTGAGGTCGTCGCCCACGGTATTTTTTCAATAACCGTTTGCAATATCAAAACCCAATTAGCAGGCTAATTCGCCATTAGCAGGCTAATTGCCCTATTATTAATAATCCATTTATTAATCTAATTGACATTCATATTAAGCACATAATATATTTCATTTCCATATTAAGGAAGCAGAATTTCATAATTGAAATACATCAGAGTACAACATGATATAGCTTCAGCACTCAGCTACCCCATTACACAACTGCACCAGCACCAAGTTCCACATGCAACATGTAGAACCTTTCGAAATTAGCATCATAGACGGTATATAGACAGATGCATCTCATCTGGAAAACTGCTGAAGCGGAAGGCGAATATTGAGCCTTCATTAATGTTGAAGGTCTTTGCAACTTTAGGCCAGTGCCTATGGATGATTGACCGTCCGTACTTCGTCCTCTTCAGGAACACTTCAATATTGAACTGTGGGTGTTGTATGAAAACCTTCCTCGCCTCCTGACCAAAGAGGTGGTTTGAGAGGTAATCGTCAGTGAACTGCTTTGGAAAGGCCTGAAAACAAGGATGTGCATAAATATCTTCTCTATATTGGAAATGGGGCAAAGGAATAAAAAAAGGCAAGGTATAATAGTTAGTACCATCTTGTAGTGAACTGATGTCTTCTTCATTGTGCAGACAAAGATCTTGTTGTTTTTTGTCGCTAATTTCTTTATCCTAACAATCTTTCTGAGTTTCTTGATTTGATTGATATTCATGGACAACTCATTTCCCCATATGCAAAAAGGGTCGAACAGTGGGTCAAAACCTCTGACAGCAGGACCTACATGTGCAAGACCAAATTGTTAAAAACCAAAATATTAGAACGGTTCCTGCAATTGCACAATAATGTGCTATTAGAGAACGGACCATGCACGTGCTAACCTCGATTGTAAACCTCAGTGCTTCCCATTGTTTCCCTCCAACACATATAAGGTAGTTAGTCATCAGGTTAAGTAAGGGTTCGCATGCTATCAGTAAAATATGTTGATCAAAAATAAGCACATTGCAGATTCATCAGATTAATTCAAGTCACACGGAAAACCCATTTATCCAAACCAAGCATAGTTAAGAACTAGGAAATATAGCACTTGTATATGTTTCTCATGTATTAAGTGCAGCCAAATTCTATTTATTCCTCACATGCACAACAATAGAAAATTCTACCCACGACAATTGGACATCGCATTGCAGAACTGAACCAAGCAGTTAACTAAACACCACAACAAATGAACCAAACATTAACTGAGCACCACATTGCACAATATAACATACTCCTAATAGAAGATCAGACAGTTAACCAAACAGTTAACTACAGCCAATTGTAGCAATTGTATTTGTTTGTCATGTATTTACTACAGCCAAATTCAATTTATACCTCACACGGTATACAATAACAGAATGCACCCACAACTATTGAACATCACATTGCAGAATTGAACCAAAAAGATAACTAAACACCACAACACAAATGGACCAAACGTTAACTAAGCACCACATTGCACAATGTATAACCTAACCAAGCATGCTTGAAAACTTGGAAATATTGCAATTGTATTCGTTTCTCATGTATTTTGTAAAGATAAATTCGATTTATTTCTCACATGGAAGACAATACAAAATTGCAGCCTGAAGAATTGAACATCACATTTGCAGAATTGAACCAAACAGTTAACTGAAGACGACAACTAATTAACAAAATAGTTAATAACTGAGCACCACACTGCACGACATATAGAACATATACACTAGAGCAACAGATTGCATGGTAAAATTAGATAGCACAATTCATCAGAATTTGTGAAGGAAAGGCAGGAGCAGCACACGCAACGGGTAAACCGAGCATGCTTAACCGGCATAGCTAGCAAATGCAAGGTGCTCCTCCAAGATCTGTGGGTCGGCATGAATGGCAACCATCGCGACCTCATCCACGCGTGCGGCCGCGATTTGCTTCTCCGCTGCCAAATGCTCCTTGAGATCCTGGCTATACTGCGTGCACCATGGCTTAGGGCGACGCTTATTTGGTGGAGGGGTCGGTGATTTGGGTGGAAGGTGTCGCGCTCGCACCGGCGGTCGGGGCATGTGGGATGTTGAAGGAGGAGGAGGATGGGGATCGGGTGTGGATTACCTGCCTGGATAGATGAGGCCGAGCAGCGTGAAGGAGGTTTGCCGACGAGGAGCCAGCGCTGCAAGCAAGGAGTGAACGTTTCAACTTGGAAAGGAAGGCGAAAAGAGGGGAACTGTGGCTTTTGGTAAGGGGGAGGGGGCGGGGAGGTAGATATTTCCACGGAAGCCGAAAATTTGGAATCCCTTCAGCCAAAAAACTGGCGCGCAAAGTGTCATCAGACACGGTCCCTTATTCAGAACTGTGTACGATATGTGAACATCACAAACGATTCAGATAGCTTCACCCGTGTGTGATGAGTTTGAACGTCAAAAGTTTTGGTTCGAATTTCCATGGTTACAGTGGTCATCCACGGCATTGCATAATTTGGGTACACAAAGGAGACTACAGCACAGCCACACTTCTTAATCGAGCAAGTTCAGCAATTAAACAGAGCTAGCTTACCTAAACGTTACTCCAACAAATTAAAGACTGGCGCTCTTAATTAAACAAAACAAAGAGTACTACTACGGCTGGTGCTCGTCGATCTCCGCCGCCGCCTCCATGTCCAGCTCGCGCCCGACATCCATCGCACCATACTCGGCAAGCATCTCGCCATCCGCGTCCGCCATCTCATTGGAAAAGGCCGCCACGAGCTGGGCGTGGGCGGACGCGATCTGGCCTTGGACGGGCTTCGTCGTCGCAAGGTATGCGGCGGAGGAACGGACGGCTGCTCGAACGCTCTCGGCGATTGCCAGCTCTTCGGCCGTGGGTTGCCGACCGTTGTCGGAGAAGCTTCGTTCGATTTGTGCGGTGACCGCCAGGAGTTGGGCGTGGGAGGCCTCGACATGGTCGTGGGCGGCCTCCATCAGGGTTAAGGCCGCCGCGGCGGAACGGACAGCTGCTGTGCCGCTCTCGCGAGTTGCTATCCCCGAGGCAGATGTTGCTCCCGCCACCTAAGAAGTAACAGCGTCCGTTTGGGCTGCCTTTGCCGCCCGGTTGCAGATTACGGCCGCGCTCATGCACCTTGTTAGCACGCGCATGGCGGCTGCAGCCGCACTCTCGTCGGAGTGGGCACCGAAGTTTCCCTCACGACGCGGGTCCACGTGCCCATCTTTCACCGGGTGACGATTGAAGAGTGAAATGATATTTGGGGAGCGAGCTGGTGTGCTTGAGACGCCGTTTGTGGACTATAGCCGACGCACCTTCTCGCATAAGCCATAGGCGTACTATACACCAAGGGTGCTCGAGGATATTTTGTGCTGCATCTCACACGGTTGGTGATAATAAACTGTGTGCGATCTACTTGATTTCATCTTGATTTGAATTACATAATGGGGTCACAGCGGCAATGGACCGTTTTTGAATTGATAGACCTTTTATCTGGAGTGAACATGCAACTATATGTGTGTCGTAAAAGAATTGGAATTATTCAGGGTTCATTTGAACATTTTATACATTAAATTGGTTTTCTAGCCATTTCAGGTGCACAATTCAAAATTAAACTACATGCACATGCTCCGGTGCACCAACATGGGTTGTAAAATCATATATGTGTCCATGGGTTTATGCTTATCTCCCATGCAAGAAATGGGGATGAAATTCGAACACCACGGCATCGTGGCTCTCCGGCAAACGTCGACGTACTTGCTTTTGTAATTGTAGTAAATCCAAAATTCGTCTGAAATTCATGAAACTTGGCATGCTATCATGGAGCGACATCAACATGCCACGGTAGAAATTATGTCCCATTTGGGGCAGGTTTGGGTATAAGCTTCTCATAAACTAGAGCTTCTCACAACAAGTATGATGGTTTCGGTAGGGAACGTTTCACCTTTCTGGACGAAACGATACACTACAAAAAAAAGACACATCCGTGACATTTTGGGCCGAACGAAAATCTTTTCTGTCATACTTATGACACTTCTATGACGATAATTGTGACAAAACCCAGTATCATCATAGATGTGGTGGGGTCCTACTTCTATGACAAAAAATCATGACAGAAAATGGGCTTTTCGTCCTGGGCGGGCCGGAGACGCAGCTGCATGACATTCTTTGGGCCGTCCATGACCGAAAAAACCATGGTAGAAGCGAGGGCGCGGAAAATATCAGGGAGTCCCCGGTTACGGTGGGTGGTCGGGGGTCGAGCGATGCACGTTTCTCTCGTACGTACGCGCGTGTGTGCGAGGCGTTGGGCTCTAACTGAACCCGAGCGAGGCGTTGGGCTCTAACTGAACCCGAGCGATTGCACTGCAGGCTACGCGTTACTGAACCCGAGCGATCGATCGATGGCTGTTAACTGAGCCTGATTGAGTGATTCCTTCGCTACTGCTGCTAACTGAAGCCGATCGATGCTGCCTCTGGATGAACAGTGAGTGTTGCTGGGGGGGGGGGTTGGATGAACAGTTCCCGGTGGGGGTGGATGAACAGGACCTGGATGAACAGTGAGTGTTGCTGGGGGGTTTGGATGAACAGTTCTCGGTGGGGGTGGATGAACAGGACCCCGATCGTTCGAGCCGGTTGGGGCTGGATGAACAGGACCCCGTGGAGGGCAGGATGAACAGGACCACCCCGTGGAGGGCAAGATGAACAGTAGACGGTGGAGGGCTAGATGAACAGTAGCACGTGGAGGGGTGGTTTAATAGGAGCCCGTGGAGAGGGCTGGTTGAACAGTAGCCGGTGGAGTAGCGCGCGGTGGAGGCTGGATGAACAGGAGCCCGTGGATGAACAGTCGCAGGTGGAGGCTGGAGGAGGTCAACGGTGGATGAACAGTAGCCCGTGGAGGCTGGAGGGGGTCGACGGTGGAGATGAACAATGTCCCATGGAGTCCCGTTTTGCGGTACGCCACACCCCTCACGATGAACAGGACCCCCGTTTCGACCGTAGCACTCCAACACAAGTCCGTTTCCTTCGTTTTGCGGTACGCCACACCCCTCTCGATCAACAGGACCCCCGTTTCAACCGTAGGAGGTCCGTTTCCTCCGTTTTGCGGTACGCCAGACCCCTCCCGATGAACAGGATCCCATTTCAAACGTAGCCGGTCGAACACAAGGCCGTTTCCTCCGTTCTGTGGTACGCCAGGCCTCGTTTCCATCGGCTGTTCCGTCCAAGCCGGTTGGCTCCCACGCGTTCCGTTTCCTCCCGATGAACACGACGCATTCCGTTGCCTCCCCATGAACACGAAGACAACGCAGTTTCTCCGTTCCGACCCAGCCATGTACACGAGCCCTGGCCGTACGTATGCGCGAGTAGGCGTTCGAGACCCTGCCCGTATGTACGTACGTGGCCGTATTTTCTTTCTTGCACACTGGCCGCTGTACGTACGTGTACCTGCTACATGCGCACCTCTACTACGACACGTGCACGCCTCTACATCGACCAGTATGTACGTACACATTCGTGACCAGAATGACAATGCTACGTACGCTTCGACCAGGTGGGTCCCGACTGGCAGGCACTTCCTTGCCTGCGAAGATGTAGCTGGTGGGTCCCAACAATCACGGGGGCGAATCGTTTTTTTGCCCGGACACACTTCCTTGCGTGCGAAGATGTAGCTGGTGGGTCCCAGCAGTCAGGGGGAAATGTTTCTTTCACGAAATATGGTGGCCCGTCCGGTGGGTCCCCGCTGTCAGGTGGAGGAATAATTATTTTGCGCGTAATAAGGAGGCACTTCCTTGCTGCGGCCGTGGACCCAGCTGTCAGCCTCTCCACGTACAGCACTCTTCCTTTTAGCCCGCGCAGAAAGGAGTACGAGGGTTCACTGGTTCAGCTGCGGTGTGAGGCTGCCGTCGCCGCAGGGCCTGGCCAACGGTGGGAATAGTAGGGGGCGGTGAGGCCTCCGTGGCAGCACAGCCGGCCACGGGAGGTAGGAGCATGCGGCACGACTGACGCTGCTTTGGGCGGCTGGAGCAACAAGAACAGAGGTTGAAGAAGCACTACGGCCGTTGGATGGACATCGTACGGTCACTGGAGCTAGAATCATGCGTATTGACTAAGTTGACAAAGCCCTCCGTCCCCGTCAACTTAGTAGGCCCACAAGTCAGCCTGCCACTATACTGGGTCCCAGCTAGCAGGGGGAGTATTCATTTTTTCATGCGTAATAAGGACGCACTTCCTTGCGTGCGAAGATATAGCTGGTGGGTCCGAGCTGTCAGCGGCGGTAACGTTTTTTTCGCGAAATACAGAGGCCCTTTTGGTGGGTCCCAGATGTCAGGTGGAGGAATCATTATTTTGCGCGTAATAAGGAGGCATTTCCTTGTGTGCGGCCGTGGACCCAACTGTCAGCCTCTCCACGTACAGTCCACTTCAGATGCATGTCGGTCGTTGACCACGTTGACCAGGCCGCGCCGAGAGCACCAGGGCGGTGGACGACGGTGAGGCCTAGGAAGGGAATGGCACGGAGGCAGGGAAGACTCGGCAGTTGTTTCCCACGCGGAGGGGAGTACGACTGTACGAGGGTTTACTAGTTCGTCTGTCGTCGCCGGAGAATAACAGCAGGTGTGGGTGAGTAGAGGGATGGCTAGGCCAGCGATGGGAGTACGGTGGGGCGGTGAGGCTTGCGCGCAGCACAGCCGGCCGTGGGGAGGAGGGAGCAGGCAGTCCCGCCGGCGCTTGTTTGAGCGGCTGGAGCAGGAAGAGCAGAGATTGAAGAAGCACGACGGCCGTTGGATGGACATCCAACAGTCACTGCTTGTGCGTCAACCTTTTTTCAGGAAAGCCTCAAATCTGTGGAAAACAGCATACGACCCATCTGCCATTATTTCTAATAATTTACAGCCCATTTGCTAATTCTTAAGGTTTTTTTGGAGCCTATATTATTTTTGTTAGCATTACAGCCCATATTGTGGCCACGGTTAAAAAAATATACGAATATTGCATATTTCGGTGCAGTCCGAACTGTTTTTAATCCCGAAATTTCGAGTCACATTCAAACTGATTTTAAAAATAAATGTATATCAATATAATATCCAACAAATTGTCCACGCATAAAAATTATTGCAATTTAAAATCTTGAAATGAAAAAAAGAAATTTGAAAGTAATTGCCGGTTTGATGTGTTTTAAAAATGTACATCCCATTTTCTCATTACTGATAGGCCATTTTCTCGTCCAGCCGAATGAAGCTCTCCTCGTCTTGAAAGATTTGCAGCCCAACAGGCCTGACAAAGTGACTTACTTGGCAAATCACAAAAAAACTAAGCTAGCCATTTTCAGAAAGAAAAAAAAACTACTGGGCTGTTCTGTGGTAAACATAAAAGAGAAGGCTGTCTAGACAAGCTAGAGTGCCCCGCACAGCCCAGTTGACACTATGCTTCCGTCTCAAAAACAAATTAGATAAATGCCATAACAACTATGGAGATTCATAAAAATGCCACTGCAATTTCCAAACAAGTATGGCAAACTTTGGAAAATGCCACTGCAATTTGCAAACTTTGAAAAACGCCACTCCAGACTTCGAAAAATGCCACTGGAAATGGCATGAAATGGCATTTTTAGAAGTTTGGAAATTGCAGTGGCATTTCTCAGAAACACCAGATTTGGAGTGGCATTTGTCAAATTTACCCAAAACAAAAATAACTGGGCGAGCTGCTGGGTCCCTGGTGTCAGCCGCTCGTTGTGCAACTCTCTCGTTTATTGACTACGTTGACAATGGCATGGGACCCAGATGTGAGAAATCCATTAGGAGGAGCCGTTTTTTATTGGATTGAAATAAGGAGGCACTTACTTGCGTACTGCCATGACCTTGGCGGGTCCCTGCTGTCATCCTCTCCACGTACAATCGTCTCTTGATTGTGTACGCGTCAACTTGGTAGGCCCACAAGTCAGCCTCTAAACCCGTGGAGGACAAATACAACCTATTTAAAAAAATAACAACCCATTCCATACGTTCAAACGGAAAGTTCAACATTCAGAGCAAAGTAACAGGTCTGATCCACATATAGAGTACTGAACTTCCGCGTTGACAACCATCATAGCCAAGTTAACTATCTACTCCAACTAATACTCTAGTATCGTACAAGTACTACCTAGACGATGCCGGCCGCCATCTGCGGTACACGCTAAACGCCGGCACCGGCGTCCTCCGCCTCGCCTCGGACTTGCCAGAGGTGTGATAGGGCGCGTTGCTCGCGCGCGTTGGCCCTTTCCATGCCGGCGTGGTCCACCGAAGCTTCGGCTTCTAAGCGGGAAACCCACTTGACGAGCTGGTAGTAAAAATTGGCGTCGCGAACGCGTGCGTACCCGACAGCCTCCAGGGCTATTTGCCGGGCGCCGGCCTCCACGTAGTCGGCCCAGGTGCGGGCGCACTGCTCGCGACTCAGCGCGTCGGTGCGCTGCTGCTCCATGTCCCGCTGGCGGCGCAAATCGGCGATACGCTGCTCCTCCGCCAAGCGGTCGCGCTCCAACAACTCCTGCTCCTCCGCAAGGCGGTCGCGCTCCAACAAGTCCTCGATCTCTGCATTGCCATCTAAAGACCGATAGAATGCCTCCTCCCTCCGTCTGCCTTCCGGTGAAAAACCGAACACTAGTTCCGGCGGTGACCGCCTCCGGCCTCGTCTATCGCGGACGGGCGGGGGCATGGCGGACGTGGCGAGAGCGAGGATAAGTGGCGAGCGACGTCGGGCCGGTGGGGGCTTATGAGGATAGGGCGAGTTGGGTCACGGTGCCACCATAGAAGGCTGGGAAACAGTACTTATAGGCGGAAGGTAACGCGACGGTCATCAGAATTCAATGCATAATTAAGCAGGCATGGCTTATCGCGCCAGCTTGCCGTGGAAAATTAGAGAACTGAAATTCTGACTGTGTCGTCCCGTCCCGTCCGTGCTGGGTTGCACGCCGTCATGACGGTCAAACGAGTGCACTCGAATCATCTCCCTCCTTGTCAATAATGATTCCACGGATTTAAAAGGCCCGCAACAATTAAAGCGCATCTTTTTTCGCATCAGTTAGCTGCCTTAATTACGGCCAGCTGCATGCAGGCACTCAAAATCGCTCGCAGCCAGTACGCGGAGCAGCATGCAACGAGTCGCAGCCGAGGGCATTAGTTGATGAACTTTAGCTGTGAGATAAGGCATTTGCGAACGTTTTCGCTGGCAGTTTCTTCAGATTCGCATGGCATTTTCTTCAGAGCAGCTTGTCAGTTTCTTCAGAGGTAGGCATTTTTATTCAAAAAAACTGCCACGTCGGATCTTGCGTCACAACTAAAATAGCCAGGAGCGCATTAGTAGGCTAGCTAGTGATCGATCAGTAACTTGTAAACACTGAGCGAACAGATATAAGGAACTGTTAATGCATCTCAATGATTCACAGATCATATACAAATATGTAGCTCCAAAAGCAAAGATCAGCCACAACTAAAACCAACTAGTACGATTCCCATACATAAGATCAACATGTTAATGCATCTCAATGATTCACAGATCATATACAAATATGTAGCTCCAAAAGCAAAGATCTAGAAAAAACATATGTTCTTCCTACTAACATGGATGCTTCTCTTGGCCAACATTCAGTACAGACTGAAAGACAAATTTGTTTGTGAAGTCTACAATTCCTCTTGCAAACGTAATTGGTTTCACCAACAGCTGGAACCATGAGAATAAACCACACATGATGGAGGAACATCCACTGCAATATGATTTGGTCTTCTCTTGATCACACGGCGAGACTATTTTTGGAATACAAACTTTAACTTAGGCAAAATGATGCCCATTGTATAATCAGACCAAAGCAATGAAGCACCTAGTGTTGTCCAATAAATAGTACAATACTACTTTTCTGCAGTCCATGAAGTGACTATCCAATCTTTCTGTGTGTATTTTCAAATGGCACTACATGCAGTGACTATACTATTCTCTTGTGCAGTTCAACCAAAATTGTGATCACTTTGTGTGTTTGCCAAACAGCAACGGGCAGACATCTCTGTCTGCACAAATATCAAGCAGCTAGTAAACATATACCCCACCTTGTATTTTTGGTTTAAACATATCTCTTCCGCTTAGCATCTGTCATGTTTTGCACTGGACAATTTGATACAGTCATGTTTTGCCCTGGACAATTTCATACTGAATTGATTTGCTTGTTCAGAGCAGAAATATAGCGCCTTTTCTTCATCAGACCAAGGATATCCATGTTCGCAGTGATGGAAGAGGTGAAATCGATACAACCGAAATTGAGCATCCAATCATTGAATCCTGTCCTGCACCTTCAATGTAGGTCCACCCTGCCAATAAATTCACATGCAAACCACTAGTATTACTATCTAATGACAGTACAAAAAGAGTAACAAGATAGTAGCTAACCATGTACCTTCTTAATGAACAGCTCATAGTGCCACCAATTGGATATAAAGGTTTGGAAGAAAACATGCTCCTAATGTTGAACCAGTTGGACTTTTTGTGCAGTTCCACTAAAATCGAGCATCCCTATTTGCATAGATATTGAAAGTGTGATTACTATAAAAGTGGCACTAGTTGAAGCATAGACTCACAAATATAAGCATTCCAATTTCTTAATGGGAAAAGGTAGCAAGACTATTTCTAACCACCTGTTTGAAGGAATAAATAAGGCAACAACGGCTGATGTCTGGAAAAGTGAACCATTCCTGACCTTTCCTCTTCTTTTAAGCATATTTTGTGTAGTTCAACTACAATAAAATGCCAACCGCCTTGACAATTCAGTGACACTGCACAAAAAGAAATGACTTAACATTACATCATGATGTCAGGTATGTAGTCGACAGGCATTAGAGACAAACTTACACACCTCCTCCAATAACATAATGAACATTAATTTTAACAAAGGTGTGACTAGCTTTACCGGGATAATGTGAGTGAACTCTACACCCTCTGTTCCTTAATATAAGACATTTTCGCGGTTCAGTTTAAAGTACCCAAACATCTACTAGTATTTAGAAAAACAGGTAGTAGTTTTCTTGAGCACATATCTGGGTAAGCTTGCTACACTTTATTTATGTCCATATGTTAATGCAACACCATTCGAAATTTCGAATACTACAAATATACACTAATCCAGTGGCTAGTGCAACAGTAGAGTAGTTATTTTATTACAGGGTACAGTACAATGGTTTTACTGAACAGATTTCAATAAACTCTGCCACTGGAAGATTTCTATAAGAATTAACAATACAAAATGTAAAGGTAACACGTTTCAGCATTGGTATACTAGCTGTGCATGAGCATTAAACCAAATACAAAAGTCTGAAGGTAACTAGCATTATTAACTAATGACAGTATAAAAAAATTGCAAACCATGTACCTCCAAGGTAAATATCATTTCGAACTCGGGGGGACCTTATAAATTGCTATCCCAATCTTGATAATCGATCAAACATAAAAACTTGATCGAACGAATCAAGAGAACAGCAGGAGGAGGAGGTGCCCACTCTTGACCTTTCCTCTTGTCTTCATAATTTTTTGTGCAGTTTAACCAAAATAAAATGACATCAGCGCCTTGGCATTTTGGTGATACTGTAGAAAAAAATTAACTTATCTCATGAAAGTGAGGTATGTAATCTATAAGCATTAACAGTGCAAAAATCTGAAGGAAGTAACAAGTTTCATCATTGGTATACTGGCTGTGCAACAGCATTAGAATGCCTTAGCTGAAAAATCTTTAATACATCCACAATCAACAGCTAACCCTGAAATAATCCAGTGACATTATATGGCATTGCTTAAATTTATCGGTGGCATTAGACTGAGTGCGGCATTAGTTAAATGTGGCATCACTTTAGCAGTAGCATTGCTTGACTTGACTGCTGGCGTTATACTAACAGCAAAGAAGTGACACTAAGAGCATGGGAGGCCCATTCGGACAATGGGCGCACCAGTATGATGTACCTCCACGGACGCATAGAGTGGTGAGGGAGGTATGGTTGCCCAGAGCAACAAATATCCAGGCAGCATATGTGGATTATGTCCCATTTTTGTTATGTTTAGCCACCTTTTTCCTATGTGAGGACAACAAACCGATCGAACTGGTCATTCTCTATTGCGTTGTCATGCCTTTCTACCCTTCTTCAACCAAGAGACACGAGACTCGTTCCTTAGCTACTGATTTTCCCCTTTTCAACCTAGATGCGGGTTCGATGCCTACTCTCTTGGACAGTACAGTCTCCCTTCCTTTCCTTATTCAACCCAGACATGGATTAGTCTACATGAAGTAGGGTTTCCTTTAATAGTGCAAATTAAGGTTTTCGTCTGCGTGGCCAGCAGAGCAGAGGATAGCAAATTGGGAAGATGGTGGAGTGGAAAAAGGTCCACATGCCTCGACATGGCAGATGGGGCAATAGAACAAGGGTATGGTTCGAAAAGAGGTAGCATACCCGAGGGTCGGCGAGAAGTGGCTTCGCTCATGGTCGTCGTCCTCCGCACGCACTACGACAGCGAGCTTGGGGACGGAGGCCATCCCGCGTGGGCGCTAGGTATGAGAGGACGACCTTGTCGTCAGTGCGTGACCTCGCTCGCCGACGACGAGTGCGTCAACGCTGCACGTCCTTTTCTTCCCCGGCGGATCTGTGACCACCGGTGAGGAGGAAGAGAGAGGCCGTCTTTTTTAGATCTGGAGAGAGGGTGATAGTGTGAGAAGCAAGTGGGCGGCCCTTAGCAAGAAAGCTCTGAAGCTCCAGCCTATATGCTACTAGTACTAGAGGTGGAGTAGTGGTAGAGTAGTTTATATTTTCTCTGCAAACAGTACTAGTTAGTCATGCTTCAAAATTGAACGGCACGCCATTAGAAAAATAAAGTCAATAAATAATGCGGCACCTCGGGCCAACGCGGCCAGATCGCATTTTGCACGAGAAATTACACACCATGTTTCGTTGACATGTGGTCCCGTGCCAACATGTCAGTGAGACGACGGCGAGTCCTTTTGTACAATTTCCAAAATGACGTGTAGGCCGGGGCACCTCTTCATGTACCGTGGCAAACTGGCAACCGTCCACTGACTCTTCGCCTTTCCCTCTCGATTTGGAACTGTTGTTGCACGCTCTTCCTCCCTCCTCCATTTGCCTTCACCCTTCCTTGTGCCATTATTCGATCCTCTTCTCCATGGAGGGAACAAGCCGGAAACGACCCTGTTATTCTTGCCCCGATCTGAAAGATGACGTGGTGGGGGAACTCATTGATCGGTGCGACGTCATCACCTCGGCTAGCATGGCAGGTTCGTTCAAGCCCATTCTCGACTCAACTAATAACATCATTACAAGGAACCCAAGGGCCCAGGAGCGGTTTGATCTCCCCTATCTTCTTCGCCATGACCCTGCTCGCTGGCGAGCGGACGACGGAGACCTCGCCTTGTGCAAGTTGATGCCGCTTGATAATGATGCGTGTGATGTCAAGATGCCATCTCTTAAGGGTAAGTCCTGGGCTGGCGCAAATGGAGATTTGGTTGTTTATATTGGGTACAATTGTCAGTGGGAACTTGTGAATGTGTACACTCGTCAGCGGATTCCACTTCCAAAAATCTCCGAGTTCCCTGAGGTTGAGCACACAAATGATCTACGTACGTTCAAATACGATCATGGTGACTGTCGTCTACTGAAGATATCAATTTGTCGAGTTCCCAACCGCTCTTGGAATTATAAGAACTATCAATTTATTGCTATCTTTGACAAGCTTGTTGCCGTCCTTCGTGGTTCGACTGGATGGATATTGCTCAAAAATCAGTTTCTATACACGGATGTGTACTGTGATGCAATTGAATACGAGGATCTTGTGTTTGCTGCCACCACTCGTGGCACTGTTTTTGCATGGAATCCTTATGATTTCGGTACGTTTGTCTTCCACCGTAATTATAATTGTTTCATCCACATGCATGCGGGTTAGCAAGTTTCCCTTTACTAATTAACCTTCTTCTTGTGTTTCCAAGGTCCTGTGAACATTCCACAACCTATACTTGAAAATTTTTATAAGCAAGGGGGAGATGACGATGGTGATGATCACGAGCATGAGGAGGAGCAGAACTTATATACTCAGTGGCGCCTGGCAACTAATTCCGATGGATCACCTCTTCTTGTCTGTATACAGTGCACTCTGACTGTTACTACTGAGGAAGCAGGTGTTGTCTCCCATGGTCGCCCTCTCTTGACCTATTCCAACACCCGTTGCATGGTATTCAGGACGGATACTAGTGTGCTAGCGCCAACACCTTCTCCCTGGTTCAGTATTGATAGTCTTGGAGCAAACTCGCTCTTCCTTGGACCAAACTATCCAATGATGGTGAAAGGCGATCCAGCTGCTGTTGACACAACGTTACTACCATTTATGAGAAGCAACTGTATCTATACCTCGGACATTTCGGTGGTTCCCTACCCTGGTCCTGATATATGCCGCTTTAGCCTGGATGATCAGTCCTGCGTTGCTCTCGATATTGACAATAGCTGGCCCTTCCCAGAGCACCTATGGTTCAAAGCAAGCGTTTCCAACGCCGAGGATTGGTTGAGTTGAAGTTCATTTCATTGCTTGTTATTTGCTGTCTGATGAAAACTTTAGTATTTGCTAGAATGTTTTGTTGGAAATAATCTATAATCCAGCATGTATCCTCGTTGTCGTTGTGTGTTGATGACTTGTTGTATTTAATGAAAGGTACATTGCAGTTGCAAATGCATGTCATAGACTCAATTTATGAATGGTTTCGAGTCACTTCTTGGAGTGTGAGTAACGTAGTAGTATAGCCAGTATCCGGTTAGTATATGAAGTTGCCACATCACATAGAGCCAACCTAATATTGGAGTATGCTAGCCCTCCACCGGCGCGCCGCTTCAAATGGCGGAGGAAGTGAGAGGTCGCGTCACCTTGTGTCCAGATCTGAGATGCCATGTGTACCAGATGAATGACTCCAAGTTCGACCACCGTGATGCTAGGTGCGAGCCCAGGAACACTGTTGGAGAGACCCCCCTCATAATTTTCCTACATTGGTCATTTGATTCATAGGATAGAATGCTATAGGATTTTTTTCCTATGTAATCATGTTTTAATTGGCAATCTGGCATCCACTCCAACTTTTGTTTCACTTCCTTTGTTCATACGAAGAGAGTACTTGCTCTAAATGATGTGCCGCTGCAAGAGCTGCCTATATTTATTAACCATGCTCTAAAAAGGTGGACTAGCTTTGGCTATAGTACTAGTACTGTACTAGGTTAGTAGGTGACCTTGCGCTTGGCTCTTCTCCTCTTCCGGAAGTCGAACAATAATGATGGTACTACAGTAGTACTTCTGGCAATCTGACACCAAATGAACTGCTGCACGTCCACCGCTTGTAAGCAAAAGTTTCTCCTCCTGCTGCAAGCCAGCGCGCACGCGTTGGCGAGGGAGAAGGCGTAGTAAGCAAGCTTCTCGTTGTTCTATGAGTTGACGGGACACATCAAAGTTATTTATTAGTACTCTCTTCAAAAAGGGCCGACCATGTCCATGGCTACCATCCCGTGCTCTACGTGCACTATTCATGTGCCATCGAGGAGAAAAAATATTGCGTAGTACTAGGTGCCATCGAAGTGCACGACTCACTTACGCACTGCATATCTCAATTTTCTTGCATGACACGCCACCTTGATGCTAGATGTCCCGCGTGTCATGGAGGCATATAGTATGATTTTGTAAAATGGAGGCATATAGATGTCCCGCGTGTCGGCAACAGGATGAACAAAGCTCATGTCTTAAACGAAAGAGTGGAAGAACATAGATTCCCGACGACCGAGAAGGAGCTACAAACCTCGGAGTGGAAGAACATATAAAATCAACCAAATCTCTCCACGTTCCTATACCATTCTATAGTATGAGAATAAGTTTGAACGTAAGCCATTGATTCACTCTATCCAATGGTCATAGTTGGAAAATCCAAACAAAACCAAGCATTGGATCAACTCTTTTTTCGAGATCAACTCTTTTAGCACTTAGATTGTTGCCGCCTGTCCACCTAGACCACCTATATATCCGCTCACGTGTGATGACCACAGCAGCTATCCACTCAGATTGTATGTTAAAAAATAAAGGTCGATAACTAATGCGGCACCTCGGGCCAACGCGGCCAGATCGCATTTTGCACGAGAAATTACACACCATGTTTCGTTGACATGTGGTCCCGTTCCAACATGTCAGTGAGACGACGGCGAGTCCTTTTGTACAATTTCCGAAAGGACGTGTAGGTCGGGGCGCCTCTTCGTGTAAAGAAGTAGACGTGTCTAGCCTCTATTCTATCAACAAGTGCACTAGTCTCATCTCTAGCCTCTATGCTAGCTAAAAGTGCTAGAACATCTACTAAATTGCGCTCTATCAATATATCGTTGTACTCTTCTTCCCAATTACCAAAACTTGCATCCATTCTACACAATAAATTTTTTAGTTAGCACAACTAGTCTAATCCGAGAGCACAACCGAAGATTTGGTCGAGTTCTTCCTCCTTCTGCCGACACGTGGGACATCCAGCATCAAGGTCGTGTCATGCAAGAAAATAGAGAGGTAGTTGAAGCCACGTGATGTGCATCTTGGGTTAAACTGTAAATAGAATCTTACTACTCTTGAGTAACTCCAAAAGCGGCCACCGAAGATCTTTATTCGATTTGTTTTTCATCACCAGCACGTCGAGGTGAAAGATGTGCAGGTTCAGTGGGTCCTCTTGCGTTTTCACTGACATGTGGGACCGCATATGAGCAAACAGACGATCGGCTCCGTGCGTCTGCTGGCTGGCTGAGAAGAGAGATAGAGGAGGGCTGAGCACGGACTCCAGGAAATTTGTTGTACGTACTCGATATAGTGGAGTAACCAGCACCTCGATATAGTGGGGTGGCATGGGCCATAACTAGCATTCATGTCTAGCAGTACGGCACACGCCACCCACACGAGTCCCATCCGACACCAATTTTCTTAGAGTCCGTGCTAGCTACAGCCATCTCTTCTCCCTCCTGTTTTCTCAGCTATCGCGCGGTGGGCGGGGTGGGGGTTTGCTGATAGTCGGTTTGCTCAATTGCGGTCCCACTTGTAAGTGAAAATGCAACACAGCACGCATTCTGTCGTGGATATGGGACACGGGTATCCTCATGGAGGTAGGCCGCGGCCCATCATGGGAGGTGGCCCAGCAGGCTGACTTAAACAGTTTGAATAAGACCTGGATTGCTATCCGTCTTGTAATAGAAAAGAGACTAGTCCTAATCCTACTAGGACTCTACATGTAGGCTGGCCCCTAACTTATATAAGGAGGGGCAAGGCTCCCCAAAAGGGACAAGAAACAAGCAATAATCTCTAGGGCTAGACACAACAAAGGGGGGCAGGCTTATGCGGCGTCTCCCTCATGAGCATAATGAGATCTAGCCACAAACAACATGTAGGGTTATTATCGGATGATGTTTCCCGGGGCCCGAAGCTGTCTAAACCCTTGTCTTGTGTTGCGTCTCTCGATTCCGCTCAACCCCTCTCAAGCTACCGTATAGATGCGTTAGCCTCACGATTAAGTCCTCACACTAGGACATCAGCCGTGACAATTTCACGACAGTTGGTGCCCACCGTGGAGCCTGCGCACGATGGTGTTGAGTTCTTGGAGGGATCTCTGAGGGATCGAGAAGTTTGCAATTCATCAGACGAAAAAGATTCAAAAAGTTAGGGTTGCATTAGGTGGGCCGTCATACAGTTGCCGAGTTGACGAGACCGACAGGCGGTGCAATCAAAAGTCAGATCAAATCTTTTGGAGCGCTTGCGTGTCGGCGAAACCAACAGGACTTCCGTCAAGCGTCACCACGATTCGGGAACACGGACATGTTTTCAGTCCATAATGGCCGTATTACAGGGTCACTTCAAATCCGCATGCAAAAGAAAAGCAGAAAGAGAAGAAGAGATAGCCCACGGATAGTCAACGGGACGGAGTCAGATTTGGCCACGACTCGGAAGTGGTGATTCGGGAACACGTGTTTTTCTCCGCTGCCGCTACCCGGCCCATCATCACGTGCGCCTCGGCCTCGCTCCCCCGCAGACGAGCCGCCGCTCTTTCCAATGGGCCGCTTCTGCCCCATCTACCGCGGTGACCCGCCGCGGATAAATCTGCCTCGCCTCGGTCTCGGACGCGAATCTCCTTCGCCACCGGTGCTGTCCGCGTTTGAGCTGCTCCGCGGAGCGGCCTTTTCCGCCGGTTCAACCCTGTTCTAAGCCGCCTCCAACGTGGCCATGGAGAGCCGCCGCTGCCTTTGCAAAACGCTGGCACCCACACATCAAGCTGCCGGCAACTAGACCAACGCCAGCCTCGCTCCGCTCACACCGGTGTGCCTCCGAGCCGCCTGCAAGCTGCGCCGGTGCGGCAACCCGCATCACCACCCCGTCGAGGTGATTCGCCTCTGCTTCCGACCTGTATCCACCTCGAGCCAGAATGCCTTTGCCGCCATGGCCTCGTCACGCTGCGGCCAACAGCGTTGGCTTCCTTCCTTCGTTGGTGTGAAGAGCCATGCCCTGTCTGTTCTGAAACAAAAGGTTGACTTTCCAAGCTGGTCAATCGAGATGGAAAAGTTCTGCAGATCTGCTGCTGAATTGCTATTGTTTTCCTCCAAAAAAAAGAGAAGCGGAGATGCGGCAACGTCTGGGAAGGCCAGACCGCCAGGACAGATCGAAGCACAAAGCACAGCTATAGCAGTACATGGATGTGACAGCGCCGCGTACGGTATTGGTGCTAGTATCCTCATGGAGGGCTCGGGGGCTACTGTCGTGGATATGGGACACGGGTATCCTCATGGAGGTAGGCCGCGGCCCATCATGGGAGGTGGCCCAGCAGGCTGACTTAAACAGTTTGAATAAGACCTGGATTGCTATCCGTCTTGTAATAGAAAAGAGACTAGTCCTAATCCTACTAGGACTCTACATGTAGGCCAGCCCCTTCAACTTATATAAGGAGGGGCAAGGCTCCCCAAAACGGACAAGCAACAAGCAATAATATCTAGGGCTAGACACAACAAAGGGGAGCCGGCTTATGCGGCGTCTCCCTCATGAGCATAATGAGATCTAGCCACAAACAACATGTAGGGTTATTACCGGATGATGTTTCCCGGGGCCCGAAGCTGTCTAAACCCTTGTCTTGTGTTGCGTCTCTCGATTCCGCTCAACCCCTCTCAAGCTACCGTATAGATGCGTTAGCCTCACGATTAAGTCCTCACACTAGGACATCAGCCGTGACAATTTCACGACAACCCGGGAACATGAATTGAATCCTCCGGAAAATAAAATGAGAATGACGAATGTCGAACGAGATAAGAATTCACCGTTTGAAACAATTGAGGAAAGATTGAAGAGGCTCCGCATGAATGAAATTGATGCTCGAAAAGAGGCTCCAACTCCGGGAATCAAAGGGGTGGGAGGGCGGGAAAAACAAGGGTAATTTGAAACGGGGAACCCACTAATAACTTGAAGAGAAAAACACCAGTTGAAATGATTGAGGAAAGAGTGCAAAGGCTTCGCACGAGTAGGATGGATACTCGATTACGGACTCCAGATCTTAGAAGAAAAAAAGGATGGCCGGGTGGGAAAAGAAAACAACTTAGGACGGGGAAAACAATGTCGTTGAGAAAGAACTGAGGATCGACCTTGCAAAAGATGAAGAGGATCAAATCAACTTGACGAGAAATGCACCGGATGAAAAGAGGATTGAGAACCCAACGATCGGAAAACTAACTGCGTGATCGTAAATAAAGTTTGAAGGGGAAGAGGAGTATATCAAAACACTACGTTAAGATTTCTCACCAGAGTGATGAAGGGGCTGAGGAGTAAAAAGAATTCCTACTCTCCGGTATAACTAGACTCCAAAAATGTTCTTCTAGACTCTACAACGGCTAACTATGAACAATCAAGGGGGCTCCTATGGTCGGTCGAGGCTCTGATACCAACTTGTCACGCCCAATATGCGACTCTATCCTAAAGGAACTCGAAGGTCCCACCAAGGATAGAACCGCATATTGACACGCTTTTGCAAGGTGGATATCATTACATCGTACCATTACATAATAGTTGGGGATACATACAAAGGCATGCAAATGCCGCATGAATACATCAAACATCATACACGAGACCAACATCCGACTACGGATGAATCACAAAAAGAAACTCAAACGACATCCACCCTGCTAGCCCAGGCTGCTGACCAAGAACCTATCCCAAGATCGACGAAGAAGAAGAAGAACTCCAAAACAATTAAACATCGCTCTCACGTCATGAACATCACATTACCTATACGTGCAACTGTTGTTGTAGTAATCTGTGAGCCACGAGGACTCAGCAATCCCATTACCATGGGTATCAAGACTAGCAAAGCTTAAAGGGGGTATGGAAAGGATAAGTGGTGAGGTTGCAGCAAGCGACTAAGCAATGTATGGTGGCTAACTTACGAGTACAAGAGTAAGATGAGAAACTACGCAAACGGTCGCAAACTAGTAATGATCAATAAGTGATCCTGAACTACTTACGTTCAAACAATACCCAACCGTGTTCTCCTCTCGAACTTCCCTGAAAATAGACAGTCACGGTTGCGCACGTGGTTGGTGTATTTTAATTGAGTTTACTTCAAGTCCTCTAACCCCGGATATTAACAAATTCCCATCTGCCACACAATCGCAGGCACGGCTTTCAAAAGTTTAAACCCTGCAGGGGTGTCTCAAATTAGCCCATGACAAGCTCACGATCCGCAGAGATAATCCTCCATCGCGGGACCCTCCGATCAGACTCGGAATCCCGGTGCACAAGACATTTCTACAATGGTAAAACTAATCCAGCAAGACCTCTCGGCGTGCCGACACCCTAATAGTATCCGCGCGTATCTTGTCTCAGGCCACGGTCCGGATGAGCTATGCGTACAGGTGCCAATGAAAGTAACCCAGGTTGCCCCGGGGCGGCCCCGCACTGTGCTCTAGTTTGGGACCAACACCATTAGCACTGGCCCCCCTGTTTATGTGGAATTACTCCTTGGGTAGCGCTAACTCCCTATGCGTCAAATTTAATATCAGGTTTAGTTATTATGTTGGGCAAATGGGAAACCAATGTTGGGCCTTGCTGGAAGAGTTTTATTCAAAGCGAGCTGTCAAGAGGGGCCCATAAACCCTCATCGTGTTAGGGACGCAAAATCAAGGGACATAACACCGGTATGACAGGAAACTAGGGCGGCAAGAGTGGAACAAAACACCAGGCAAAAGGCCGAGCCCTCCACCCTTAACCAAGTATATATGTGCATTAATTAAATAAGAGGTATTGTGATATCCCATGATATCCATGATATCCATGTCCCAACATGGAACAACCTGCAACTGCACCTGCAACTAGCAATGCTATAAGAGGGGCTGAGCAAAGCGGTAACATAGCCAAACAACGATTTGCTAGGATGGTTGAAAAGGTTAGAGTCTATCATGGCAATTCGGGGAGGCTTGATAAACAAGTGGTAGGTAGCGCGACATAGCGATAACATCGAGACAACTAGCAAAGCAAAGATAGTAGTGAGATCCAAGGTGACAGCCATCTTGCCTGAAATCCCGCTAGGAAGAAAAATGAGTCCATGAAGAAGACGAAGCCATGAAGACGAACCAAGCGTAGTCGAACGAATCCTCACGATCGCAACGAAACAGGAACTAACGAGAAGAAGCACAACCAAAAAGAAGCAAACAACATGGTAAACACACAAGCACATAAACATGACAAGATGCTCAACCAAGTATGATGCATGACAAGGCTATATGATGCTACTCATGGAAAGTGATGATTCATACAAGAACATCACATCAAAGCAAGTTTAAATGAGGCCGAAAACAACATATGCCAATTTCGGTAAGTCCTCATATGCAAATTTCGAAATGGTCCAGACTGAATAACACATCATGTTGAAGTTGTTAAACAACAAGTTAAAGTGCATCAAGATGATCTACGCGTCGTTCTAGTCAAGTTACATATAAAGGTCATTTAATTCGGAGCTACGGCCTAGAAGATATGAGCAAAACAAGTTAAACATGGCATTGATGCAAATGCAAGCAAAACAACATCACAAACACTCCAAAACATGGATGCAACATGGCAAGATGAAACTACATGCAAAACCAAACAAGTTTCATATAGAGCATGCTCCAAACGGAGCCACGGTTCAACACATACACTCAATACAAGCTTCAAACACAATCTGCCCAAAACAGCAACTATGCACTTTGAAATCAAGGAAACAACATTCTATAGGAAACATATGGCCACAAACTTGATATGCACTGAAATTACAGATTACATACTTCAAATAACAACAAGATTCATGTTCATAGGCATCAGGATTAATCCAGTGAGATCAATGCAAAAAGCAACTTTATAACACAGACTATGACTTAGTGAAAAACAGGGCATACATGTGAGCAGGAATAACATGTTGACATGTTGGAGGCATGAACAAGGATGCTACAGTGCAAGACCATAGCAAATAAAAGCATGGCATCAAATTAAAGGTTAAACATGGCAAAAAACGATTACTAAACATCTCCATATAACATCTAGATCAATGGCATTCATCAAGACAAGATTGCAAGTTAAAACAGATTCTCGGACTGAAAAACAGAGCAAGGCTGAAAACAGATTCATGATGCATACTTTGATACAACAAAAGTGTATGCTACAGGAACATATCATGGCATAAAAGAGAATGGAAAGGATGTTACATGTAGAGCACTACGAAACATGATCACTGAGCTACTGCTAGAAACCACTAGCACATTCTCAAAACAACATGGCAAGAATGCAAATAATAACAGTTACAGACTTAACAGATTTTACAGTGTCTCAGAAAACAGCAAACATCAAGTGGCACACTTTGCAAGCTTGATGCACTCACCAAAAGGCACAAAAAAATACACGGATGGCACCACTATAAAGACGGCATGAAGATGCTCCTAAAACATGTTGACATGATGCTCAAAAGATAACCACACAAAATGCTATGAAAAAGACAAATTAGCAAGTTATAACAGTTTTCAGCAGTTAACAACAACATGCACTTTTGCAATGAAGATTAGGACACATAGATGGGCCTTAACTTGATTGCAACAGCTACCAACATGAAGAGCACGAAGAGTACAACAATTTGCACATATGGATCGTCACCATAGGATCAACATGCACAAAGATGCAAGCATTTCAATATGCAACATGATGAATCTCACATAAAAGACTTCGTCGTTTTACCCTGAGGAGGACTTGGGCGGACATGTCTGAGGATGAGCGCGTCCGGCGCGGTGAGGCTGGCGAGCGGGCCCGTGGGTAGCACGTAGTCAACGCGGGGACGATGCAGGCGAGCACTCGATCCGCTCGAAGAGGAGACCATGACGGCGCTCCAGGAGCTCGCCGGATCCGCCTGACCCGCACGAGGCGACGACAGGGAAGACCGGAGATGGATGGATCCGGGCAGTAGCAGCGGGATCGGCGGGATCCGAGGCGGTTAGAGCTCGCCGGAGATCCATGGCGGTGGCAGCGCTGAACCAGAGAGGCAGAGAGAGATTAGGGAAGAATGAGGAACGGAGGGCGGGGAGATGACGGGCGGCGGCGGCATAACCTGGGGCAGGTGGCGGCGCGGCAAGGTCCGACAAGGCGGTGCGAGGTCCAGCGACCTGGCAGCGGGGAGGAGGGCACTGGGTGCTCGAGAGGGGACTCGGGCGGCGCAGGACGAGCCCTTGGCTCGGGCGCCTGCGGGCTGCGGCACGGCGGCGACTCGGGCCGGTTTAGGCCCGGGGCGGGCCCGATCTGGGTTCCGCGGGCCGCGGTGGTGGGGTGGCGCTGGGAGGCGAGGTGGCATCCGCTGGTTGGCTGGGATCGGCGGCGCGAGTGGCGGCTGGTGAGTCGGAGCGTGCCAAGTGGCGAGGACGCGGTGGCCGGCGCGGAAACGGAGGGAAGTGGCGGCGCTGATGATTGGGGCGGTGCGGAAAACGAGGCGGAGGTTGGGGAAGGCTAGGGTTTGCCCTGATTTCGGGGGAGGGGTGTTTTCATAGCTAGAGGGAGCTAGGAGAGGAGTTTTTCAGAGCGGTTTTCGCCCACACGATCGTGATCCAACGACGGAGAGCATGGAGGGGGTTTAGATGGGATAGTGGGATGTTATGGAGGGGTGCTGGGCTGAAAGAGAAGGAGGGCTTCGGTTAACGTGGTTAACTGTTGGGGCATCAAACGACCTCCAACTGGAACGAAATTTGACAGGCGGCCTACCGGTGATATACCAAGGCCACTCGACAAATCTCGGCCCATTCCAAGAACATTTTTATCCCGCTCATGAAACGAGGTCTGAGAGGTGCAACAGGTGCATGTGAGAAAGTCATATTCCGAAACGGACAACGGAGAGAACAGGGAGACCGGGACGGATGCAAGTTTTGAAAAACATGCAGATGAAATGCACATGATGACGTGGCAAAGTGCAACACGCAAGCGAATGACATGGCAACGACGGCGAATAACTGGAAGACACCTGGCACATCAATCTCTCGGCGTTACATTGACGTCCGAATGTGTAGTTTCCTTTCTGTGTAAACCGACTCTGTACAACCCTAGGCCTCTCCGGTGTCTATATAAACCGGAGGGTTTAGTCCATAGAGGCTATCAGAATTTACATAGGATATACAACTAGGGTTTAGCCATTACGATCCCGAGGTTGATCGACTCTTGTGACCCCTTTACTCATCAAAGTCAATCAAGCAGGAAGTATGGTATTACTGTTGGAAATATGCCCTAGAGGCAATAATAAAATGGTTATTATTATATTTCCTTGTTCATGATAATTGTCTATTGTCCATGCTATAATTGTATTAACCGGAAACTACATGTGCGAATATGTAGATCACAATATGTCCCTAGTAAGCCTCTAGTTGACTAGCTAATTGATCAATAGATGGTTGTGGTTTCCTGACCATGGACATTGGATGTTGTTGATAATGGGGTCACATCATTAGGAGAATGATGTGATGGACAAGACCTAATCCTAAGCATAGCACAAGATCGTGTAGTTCGTTTGCTAGAGCTTTTCTAATGTCAAGTATCATTTCCTTAGACCATGAGATTGTGCAACTCCCGGATACCGCAGGAATGCTTTGGGTGTATCAAACGTCACAAGTAATTGGGTGACTATAAAGGTGCACTACAGGTATCTCCGAAAGTGTTTGTTGGGTTGGCACGAATCGAGACTGGGATTTGTCACTCCGTATGATGGAGAGGTATCTCTGGGCCCACTCGCTAATGCATCATCATAATGAGCTCAATGTGACTAAGGAGTTAGCCATGGGATCATGCATTACGGAACGAGTAAAGAGACTTGCTGGTAATGAGATTGAATGAGGTATGGGGATACCAACGATAAAATCTCGGGCAAGTAACATACCGATGGGCAAAGGGAATTGTATACGGGATTAATTGAATCCCTGACATCGTGGTTCATCCGTGAGATCATCATGGAACATGTAGGAGCCAACATGGGTATCCAGATCCCGCTGTTGGTTATTGGCCGGAGAGATGTCCCGGTCATGTCTGCATGGTTCCCGAACCCGTAGGGTCTACACACTTAAGGTTCGGTGACGCTAGAGTTGTTATGGGAAATTGTATGTGGTTACCGAAGGTTGTTCGGAGAACCGGATGAGATCCCGGACGTCACGAGGAGTACCGGAGGTGAAGATTTATATATGGGAAGTCCAGTTTCAGTCGCTGGAATGGTTTCGGGGGTTATCGGTATTGTACCGGGACCACCGAAAGGTGTCCGGGGGTCCACCGGGTGGGGCCACCTGTCGGTGTCAAAACCGGAAGATCTCAGGTAGGGGTTCCCGGACAGTGCGTCTGAGGATCAAAGGTAACAGGAGGCAGGGGACATGATGTTTACCCAGGTTCGGGCCCTCTTAATGGAGGTAATACCCTACTTCTTGCTTGATTGACTTTGATGAGTATATTGGTTACAAGAGTTGATCTACCTTGAGATCGTAATGGCTAAAACCTAGATGTTTAGCCTGTATGACTATGATTGCCTCTATGGACTAAACCCTCCGATTTATATAGACATCGGAGGGGGCTAGGGTTGTACAGAGTCGGTTTACAAAGAAAGGAATCTTCATGTACGCACGCCAAGCTTGTCATCCACGCAAAAAAGAGTCCCATCCGGACACGGTGGAAGGCCTTCTATCTTGTATCTTCACGGCCCACCAATCCGGCCCATGTCACATAGCCCAGACGCCCGAGGACCCCATAATCCAGGACTCCCCCAATAGCCCCTGAACCAGGCTTCAATGACGATGTGTCCGGCGCGCAGATTGTCTTCGGCATTGCAAGGCGGGTTCCTCCTCCGAATACTTCAAAGTAGTTGATGAAAAGAACTATATCCGGCTATGTACAATGGTTACAACCCTAAACCGCAAGGGCAAATTACTTCAATAAAAATAGGGTATGTCTTCTGACAGCTTTTTCGACGAGGCATTGTGCTCCGACCTTATTATTATTTTGAACCGTTTTTCAGCCTCCCACTTCGCGTTTCGAGACAAGGTATTCATTGACACGTCTTGTTAAAGCAGAGTTCGTGTCCCCTTATCGCTGGATTCTCATCAATACGGATTTGGGCAATCCAACCGTGCCATTCGCACGACTCCTGGGAAACAGGCGAGTTTTAAGGCTCATGGGGGACGCTCGATATTCACTGCCTTTATAAGAAAATAAGGATCCACTTTTTTACCCCACGCCTTCTTCCTCCTCGGCCCATCCGCCCTCGAGCTCCAGCGCCCAAGCTTCAACCCCTCCCCTCCCCAACTAGCACTCCGACCATGTCCGGATCCGGAGCGCAGGGCAAGTGGATGGCCTCCTCTGTCACGCAGGAGAATATCAAGGAGCTCCGGGAAGCGGGGTATTTGGCCAAAGAAATCACCCATCGGCTCCCTGCCAAAAAGCAGATCATTCCCACACCAAAGCCCAATGAGAGGGTAGTATTCATCCCCCACTTTCTTCGTGGGCTAGGGTTTCCTCTTCACCCTTTCGTCCGCGGACTCATGTTCTATTACGGGCTAGATTTCGACGATCTAGCCCCAAATTCATTCCTCAACATCTCGGCGTTCCTCCGCATCCCCCCCATTTCGGCTTGTGGCTCAAGGTCTTCAATGTGAAGCCGAAAGTGGTAGAGGGTCAACACGCGGAGTGTGGCGGCGCTATGGTGAGTAAACTCCCCAACATTATTTGGCCAAACGGGACCTTCGTAGAGACCGTGAAAGGGTGGCAACAGGAGTGGTTCTATGTTACGGAACCTCGTGGCGCCACATGGGCCGCCACCCCTGGGTTCAAATCCGGTCCACCACTGCAGCTCACATCGTGGCTCAATAAGGGCCTGGATTGAGCGTCATCCGACGAGGTGACGACGCTGCAAAAGCGCATCACGATCATGGTAGACAAGAATACCAGCCTTGCCAGCATGATCCAGGTGATGCTGTTTCACCGGATTCTCCCCTGCCAATGCCGAAGTCTCCATATATGGGAGTTTGATCCGGCAAGTCCCCGGACCTTGCAGCGCTTCTTCGGTATGAAGCACGAAGATATATGGAAGCTGCTTTTAAGACCCAAAAGACGTGGCCACCAACGACCGAAGACCTCGGCCTCGACTGCGCTCATCCAGCCTCCCCAGTAAGTTTTTCAGATTTCTAGTCATATCCGATTTATGGATCCAAGGAATAAGCTTAAGCCTTCCCTTTATCCTCCAGGGCTAGACGAAGAAGGCAAAACGGATCCAGTGTCCAGCTCCTCTGCCCAAAGACCCAGCTATTCCTCTTCTGACGAAGATCCTGGTTCCGGCGCCGTACCAGGCACCGGAAAAGAAGGCCAAGAAGAAGGGCAAGGAGGTCAGAAGTGGCCTTCACCGCAAAGGCACTTCGGACATAACGTCCGAAGACACTGAAGTTCTCTCCTCCCACGAGGGAGATGAAGACGAGGAGGAAGAGGAGGAGAACAATTCTCCCCCAAAGGGGGGAAAGAAGAAAAGGGGGGCTTCCGCGGACCTAGATGCGGAGGCGTCCAAGAAGGGGAAACTCTCCCTTTCAGACGATTCGGAAACGGACGTCGAAGCCGTCCCCGAGTGGCACCCCAGGTCAAAGCCCTCGGCCGAATCGTAAGTATTTAAAGATAATGTACATATCCAGCTTTATGCCTTGCGACTCTAACACATGGAATCACGTATTGTAGTCCGGCTCGCGATCTCCCCGAACGATCATCGTCTTCTGGGAATTCGCTGGGCTCGATCATGATGGAGAGCGAGTCGCCTCCACTGGCCTCCCCACCCACTGCTATGGACAACACCGAAGTGTTGTCCCGAAGGACCCTTCCAGACCATGGGGAGGTGCAGGAAGCCATCAAGGTGACGGCAGAGGGTAATACATGTGTTGTCGAAAACATGGGGGAACCGACCCCCATGGAGACTGGTGACGGGGGCCATGCCCAATTCGGCCCCCAATAGAATATCATTCCGGAGACCCATACGGCTCCAGAATCAGGTGAGCGGCCTCCTTTGAAGGAAGGGGCGCGTCAACTCCGCCGGCGACCTCTGTCAATCCGGAGGCACCGGACAGTCTGGTGGAAGCGCTTCAAAGCGCTTCCATTGTGGAAGAACATCGCACCCTTATGGGTACGGTAGTGGAAAAGGTTCGGTCCGCTAAAAGCGGATTGAACGAGGCCTATACTAGCCTTCTGAGAGGCTTTGAAGTATGTGATGCAATACTTTTTAGCTATATAAAAGGAATGCCTGTGTATAGATAGTAGCCCCTGAGACTTTGTTCGGTGTTCGGAAAGAAAGGCCGAACAGAGGATAGAATAGTTCTCGTAGGTGATTAACATATATATCTATTTGAACAAACAGGCTGCGATGTCGGTGGCCACTTCCCATGCCGCCGAAGTGTTCGAGCTAAAGTGAAAATTAGAGGAAAGGCAAGCTAAGTGATACCGAAACATATCTGAAATGATATCAGCTCTGATTTGTTATCTAAATGTGTTTTATGATTATGCTCATAGCTGGCGCGTCTGAGGTCGAGACCCTCAAGAGTGCGCTGGCCAAGGCCAAGAAGGAGGCGGAGGAGGAACGAGTCGCCCGCCTAAAACATGAATCAAAGGTGGAGGAAGTCCAACAAGAGCTCAAGGATGCCATAAGAAAATGTGAATCCTTGCAGCGCAAGATTTCGGATCAAAATTCTGAACTTGCTAAGGCCCTTGAAAGCGCGAAGGAAGCCCGGGTTGAAGCCCAAGGGGCCCGCCGAGAGATCCAAGAGGCCAAGCAGATCGCGGCGGGTAAGGCCTTTAATATGCAAAGCAAATATGTAAGGAGAAGGTACATCTTACTGACCCGCGTTTGGAGTTCTCCGGGAGCGTTTGTGGATCTACCCCGGAGTATTGCTCATGTTGCGGAGTTCTTCCGAGCCGAAGAGGGGAGCTCAACGGAGAAGCTGTTCTGGTCGCAGTACCTTGCACCGGAGCATCCAGTGCCATTCAGTGATCAGCTGAAGCAGCTGACCGAACTGCATAGGGTGGCCGAATTGGCCATGAAGGATGTTATAGTCCGTCTTTGGCCAGCCGAACCCATACCCAGATTTCGGGCTCGTCAAGCGGCTAGTCAGTGCATGCCCCGGCTTGATGCCATAAAGCGGTCGGTCTGCATCGAAGGTGCCCGGATGGCCTTCGCCCGTGTCAAGGTGCAGTGGGCGAAGATGAATGCCGTCAAGCTATCAACCGAGGGACCGCCCGCAGGCAAGGAGCAACGCACGCTGGAGCGGTATTTTGATGACGTCTTGGAAGGATCCCGCATTGTAGAGGGCCAGTGTTCGAAGGACATTATTTTCGAATGAATGTATCCGTGCTGCCCGAACTTTGTATTATAAAACAAGGCTTATGTATAATATGTTGCTTGTTTTACCTCAAATTCTTTTCCTCTTGTGCGGCCGTTTACCGTATTTGAGAGTTGGCCAGTCGTCGGCTTCAGCCCCCACGTAGGTAGTACGGGGGTGTTCGGAATAGCACCTGAACACTCTTGACCCAAAGATTTGGTCCTTGAAGGAGGTGTTAGTGCAGCGAACCAGGCAATCAGACTATGTGGCTTTATCACTCTCACTTAGCTATAGGAGTTTGACAATGAGATTGTAGGCGCAACCCCAGGTATTATTCGATTGTCCGAATTTGGGTGTTGTAGACGCCTGACCGGGTGAAAACCGGTCCTTCGCGTAATGTGGAAAAAATCGCAAGAGTTTATAATTAGTCACCGAATAGCTGACCAGCTCTCGCCGCACCATGACAGTTAGTTTTCGGCTTTCTCTACTGAGGTGTTTATCCGGATGAACCAGAAACACAATCGCAGTAGTTCTCCCTTTACTACCTTAGCCGAACGAGCGGAACGTAAGGCAGTAACCACAGGAGCCGGGCAACCCAACTATTGACCAAAGACATGATTCGGAGCCGATGCATATAATGCAATATTCGTGATGCCGAATTGTACTATAAAAGTGTTCGGACTTATTTTGTGTACGTGGCTGAATGGAGCTCCTGGCGGTTTAAGTCGTACCGAGGTGTACGTGGAAATTGGACAAAAAGAGGGAAAACAGATTAGGAAATAAGCCAGTAGGTAGGCCGAAAGAGCTGTTTCCATTATAGTCTGATTGATACGTCAAAACGTATTTGTACAAATAATGCGATAAGCATCAAGGCTATTTTACATGCCCAGCACAAGGGAAAAGCTGTGTACGGGTCCTAGAAAAGGAAGAGGTGATCTTTAAAGATCCTTTAAATACTCCACTCACGTCCACACTGCTTTTCTCCTTGGTGTATTATCCTTCGAAAGGATCAACAATCGGGTTTTCATGAGGGGCCTGGAAAAAGGGCCCTTGGTACCGACGAAAGGTGATGTGGGTTGCAAGGAACCTGAAAAAATATAAATAAGAGAAAGAAATAAAAGGATATGCATGTCCAGATAGGGTCGAGTCGTATTGTGGACTTTATCTTTACTATGCCTCCATCTCTGCCCATGGTATTTTTAGTGCGTAGTTATGTACGTGTGGTACATACGCCGCAATGTGGTTGGGGCTGAGACGCAGGCCAAATTGCTAATCGAGCTCCTGACGAGCTGGACTGTCGTTCTGCGGGGTAGTCCGGACTCGTTTGACAGTGTTCGGGGGTTTGACTGCCGATGCAGTATTTGACTTGATAAGGCCGCTCTGTACCTCTGCTGTGAGGGCCGCGGTGTGCTCTTCAGTGCGGAGGGAGCGCTCCATGTTTCCATTGATTGTTATAACACCGCGTGGTCTGGGCATCTTGAGTTTGAGATAGGCATAGTGCGGGATCGCATTAAAGCGAGCGAACGCGGTTCGTCCGAGTAGTGCATGATAGCCACTGCGGAAAGGGACGATGTCGAAGATCAAGTCTTCGCTTCGAAAGTTGTCTGGCGAGCAGAAGACGACTTCCAATGTGATAGAGCTCGTACAGCGGGCCTCTACACCAGGTGTCGTGGAATTGTCACGGCAGATGTCCTCGAACTAGGACTTAGTCGTGGAGCCATCGCAACTAGGAAGCTTGAAGGGATTAAGTGGGATAAGGAACACGAGGGTTTATACTGGTTCGGCCCCTTACGGTGAAGGTAAAAGCCTACGTCTAGTTTGAGGTGGTATTGATTAGGGTTTCGATGACCAGGGAGCTTAACTGCTATGCCTGGCTCTCAATGAGATCTTTCTCCTCCCTAAACCACTGCCGGGTCGTCCCTTTATATAGGGAGGCTGATGCCCAGCAGCTCTCAGAGTCCCGTCCGGCTCATAAGAGTGTCCGTCTCGGACTCTCAGCTATTCTTGCCTTGCACTACAAGTTCTACTATGATAATGATTGTAACTACGGGCCTTAAGCCATATCCGGGTCTTAAGCCCATCTTTGGCCCACTGTCTTCAAGCTTGGCGCCGGGCTTCTGGCAATGACCATATGAGTAACCCGGCCCCTCCTGGCGGGTGACTCTAAGGTCTATATCCTCAACATTAGGCCCCAGATTGATTTGAGCCGGCTCATGTCAATCTTCAATTCTTTCGTCAGAAAAAATCTCCGGCTTACCATTTGTGTGAAGGCCATAACCCGGCGTGACGTCATTCTCTGGACTCCGGGTAATCCGCCGTGACGTCATCTTCCATTAAGCCCGTTTTTTACTCCGCCAGATCCGCAACGGATCTTATCTTTACTGTCATCCCGAAAATCGAGGCGTTTCGTGGGGAGATAACCACGCCGTGGTCTCCTTGATTCTCGCGCCCACTTATGAGCTCGCCCTTATAAATAGGCCGGCCCGACGGGCCTTCAGCCACTCTTCTTCCTCCTCGCGCCACTGTTCCTCTGCTCGAGCTCGAACTCCACCGCCGCCGCCGCGCCCCCGGTCTTTGTCAACCTTGGCCGCTGCATCACCCTGACTCGGTCTAGACAAACGGCGGCGACCCCCGCACCTCTTCAGCACCGGTAAGTCCTCACTACCCCGTAGAACAGATCTGCAGTAGGGTTCATCCGTGTTCGTCCGTGTTCGTCGCCGTCGCCCACAAGCTCCGGTAGTTCTCATTGTTACTGCCCCTGTTTGATCTTAGCCTTGTATAGAACCACTGCGGTAGATGTTTTAGCATCCATTTCACACGCAAGTAGCCCCCTCCTTCACTGCATAAAGGCCTCATTCGAGCTCAAGAACTCCCCTGCGTCTGCTTTTAGGTCTAGAAATTTCCTTTTAACCCGACCATTTTGATCCAAAATATTTACCGCAAAGTGTGAAACCTGTTTTCACCACACTTAGTAAAAAACTGCACTCATTGAGTCATGGCGGTTTATATTTCCGGCTTAAAGAAACCACGCCCCGTAGAATCTTCCGACTCAAAGGAAACCATGCGCCATAGAATTTTCCGGCTCATCTGTGATAAGGCCATAGACAAATTGAATTACTCTTGACATCTTTTCTGCGGCTTAGATAACTCAATGTACTCAGATATATATCATTAGGCCCCTCCATAAGCCGCCACTTAACACTGAACTATAACTTTCCTCCGGCTTATACTTAAACCGGACGTTTCCTTTTATCATAGGCTGCCGACTTTCACCATGCCTCCCAAAGCTCCTAAGGCCTCCATCACTTGCAATTGGATGAGGTCCAACGTCACCAATGAGACCTTAGCGGATTTTGTCAAGTCAGGCCACCTGCCCAAGAAGGATGTCATGTCCTACCGTGCCCCTGACCCGTCAGAGGAGAGACCACAACCAAAGGACGGAGAGGTGGTCATTTTTGCGGATCACATGAGCCGGGGCTTCGCACCGCCCGGCTCAAAGTTTTTCAGAGACGTTCTGAATTTCTTCGATCTGCGGCCTCAGGACATAGGACCCAACTCAGTGTCCAATATCTGCAACTTCCAAGTGTTCTGCGAGGTTTACCTTGGAGAAGAACCTAGTCTGCTGCTCTTCAGAGAGCTTTTTTACTTGAACCGTCAGAATGAGTGCGCCAATGGGCCAAGTCTGGAGCTAGGTGGCATCTCCATTCAGCGGCGGAGGGACTGCCTTTTCCCGTACGCAGAGCCGCCAAGCCACCCCAAAGACTGGAATCTGACGTGGTTCTACTGCCAAGACACGTCGCCGGCTGATGAAAGTCCGTTGCCCGGCTTTCGCCCCTCGCGTCTGGAGTCAACACACCCACTGTCAGACAAGCTGACTCAAGCGGAGCGCCAGCCTCTGCTCCCCACCATAAACAAGATCAAGGCTCTTCTGGGCAATGGTCTCAACGGAATCGATCTGGTCCGGGTCTGGATCTCCTGGCGGGTGATCCCATTGAGCCGCCGCCCCGGCTTAATGTGCGAGTACACGGGCCGAAAGGATGACCCCCAGAGACACAGCCGCAACGATCTTCCTGAAGATGTTGCAGAGGAGATGACCAAGGCTCTCTTGAACGAGAGCCTGGCAGATTGCGGGAGGACCGGGTTAGCCCCCTTCTGCAAGATCAACCCAGCCCCAGCAGTAAGCCACTGATTTGAACATTTTATCTTTGTCTACAGATAACCTTCATCTGAATCTTTTAAGAAATCATCATTGTATTTTTCAGGCTGATGACAAATTCTGGCGGGTCAAATATGACCATGAGGCGGCCAAGAAGGCCAGAAAGGCGAAGAAAGCCGCCAAGAAAGCCGCTCCCCGCAAGAAGGGAAGTAGGCCAACTGCTTCGGAGCTGATGCAACTAAGCGACAGCTCCGAGTCAGAGGTAACCCCTGAACCTGTAAGCTCTTGTTGTGTTTATTGTTTATTTCTTGTCCGCCTTACCAACACTTGTTCATCAACAGGATGACACCGGAGCAAGTAACCCGGTGGTTGAAGAGGTAATGTCACTTTCCTCCGACTCGGAGCCCTTGCCAAGGCTGAAAGTCCGAAGGGTAACCCGGAAAGTAAGCTTTTCACATCCTTTAGCTTATCAAGATCCTCAATTTATTTTGAAGCAACAGACTCATGAGAGCCGGCGGCACACCCGGACCAACAAGGACGCCGACCTCTCTTCCGGCTTACCAGACGCGTCGAGGAAGCGCCGGACCGAGGTGATCTCAACTTTGTACCCTTTTCATCCTTTGGCGGGTGTTATACGTCAACCACTTAATTCCTCTGACTCAAATTATCAGGAAACTTCCCCCTCTTCTGGCGACTCTATGCAGTCAAGCCTGCCGGCTTTCAAGACCGTGCCCGGGTAATGATAATCACCTCATGTTGTACTTTGTCTTTACTTACACTATTGTGCTTAACCTTTCTGTCTTTTCAGTGCCCAGGCCAAGCTCACCAAGAGGGCGAAGAAGACCAAGCCGGTCGAAGAGCCGGAGTTGCCTGAGCCGGAGGTAGCAGGTCAAGAACCGCCAGCTGCCTCCGCTCCCGAAGCCACCGCTCCAACCGCCAAGGCAACTGCAGAAGCTTCTGCTAACCCGGAGGCCTCCAGCTCGGCTCAACCAGCAGATGACCCGGACGTGGTAATCACCCGGACGGAGTTTGTTGAGCCGGGGAGACCTACTGCACTGGCCAAGTGCTCCGCCAAAGGGGAGCTGCTAGAGTCCCGCCGGGTTAACCTGGACCTCACCGACTACGCCAATTTGACCATTGGAGAGGTCGTCTCCGGCTTCGTCAGCCAAGTGCACAAGAGCCGGGACGCAGAGATTGCCATGGTGAACCAGATCCAGCAGAAATCTGAGGTACTATTCTTCTGTCCTCTTACTTACTGCATAGTTACCTTTACCATGCTAGCCCCCAAGTCGACGACTTATGATTGAATATGTTGTAGACTTAGGTTCCGGCTTACTCAATTGAACCGGCAGTTTGTAGATAGAAACGTTCAATATGCATTAGCCCCCAAGTGCCAAGTGTCTTTGCTTGGAAAACGCTTGGGACTTTAAATTTGCATAGTAACCGTTCATGCCATAACCCGGAAATTTATGCAGGCTGCCGGCAAGAAGTTTGAGGCTGACATCTCTGATCTCAAGAACCGGCTGAAGATGCAAGAAATGGAGACCCGGAAGGCAAATGCCAAATTTGTGTCCAGCATCGCCGCTCAAGAAAAGCTGAAGACCGAATTTGATGCTGAACGGAAAGCCTGGGCCGAAGAGAAGGCCGCGCTGGTGAACCGGGCCGAACAGGCGGAGAAGGCCCTGTCAGAGAAGACGGCCGAACTCTCCGGCTTAAAGCGCCAAGTGTCTCAGATGGTTGCTGCAATCTTCGGTAAGTCATCCGCCGGCTTTCATCCAGCTTAAAATTTTGATGCCTCATAACTCACCCTTGTCGGCGGCTTATCCTGTTCTGTGAAACAGGTCCCAGAAGTGCCAACCTCAACCAGAGTGTGGTAACCAAGCTAAAGGCCGTGTACACCCTGGTGGAGCAACTCTACACCGGGTCACAGCGTGCCTTGGCTGTGGTGGCCCTATCCAACGAGGTGCCGACTCACCTGGCGGAGGTTCTTCGCCGGCTCGCCGTTCTGCCTCAACGTATCCAAGAGCTGCGACGGGCCTCTGCAAGGGCCGGAGCGATCGCCGCGCTGAGCCGGGCCAAGGCTTTCCTGCCCGAGTTAGATCCGGCAGACATCGCCCTCGGCTATCCAAGTCTGAAGGAAGACGGCACAGCCTTCGACCAAAGGGACTTTGCCGCCTGCGTGAAGGTCGTGCGTCCGGTGGCCACTCTCATTGGAAACGACACAGACCTGACCAAGTACCAGCCGGGTTACAACGCGGAAAATCAGAGGATCCCGACCCCGCGCTATGAAGCCCTCAGCTTAATCCCGCCGGCTCGTCAACACACCTTCGCCCCGGAGATTGACCCGGCGGGGTTAATTGACGAGGAAGCTCAGTTCGAAGCTCTGAGCGGCATCGACTGGAAGTCATCAACTTTCCAAGTCTTGGGAACAGCCGGAGGAGAAGAGAGGGATGAGCCGGAGACATCAACCTAGCAGGCATCTTAAGTCGGCAGGCGGCTTATAAAACAATGCTCCACCCTTTTGGACTCGATGATTCGTGTAATAGAATAGGTTCAACACTTTAACTGTGCCGTGCCATCGCGCACGTATTGAATGCTGAATCCTTATGAAAGTTGCTTCCTTATATGTCTCCGGGTCATAATTGATCATTCATTGTCCTTAAGCTCAAGAATAGTTGCCTTTAATCATCCTGCATAAAGGACAAATCACAAGTCTCTAGGCGGCTTACCGCACTGAGAATCATAAGCTTTAGATATATAACCCGGAATATGAACCAAAAAAGACTATCCCTCAATTATGTCCTCAATACAGCCGCGATAACACACTTAGCGGTCTGCAAGCATACTTCCGGTTTAGATAACCCGGGTAATAAGGTTGGTACCTTAATTCCGATTTACCTGTCTTAATAGTTAACACTGTAAATCAACGTTAAGCCGGCAAAGTGAGACCCGGCCGTATACACTTTGAAATATTCAGAAGAAACTTGCTGTAGAGCAGAAGAACTTAGGGGCTTCCGGTTCGAATACGACCAGAGACCCGGCCCAAAGGGGTTATGCTAGGATTCGAATGCGATCATATAGCCCCCCGTGGGTGTGGCGATGCCAATCAAGAGGGTACCGACAGCTATGTTCTCTTTGGTTCGAATACGACCCATGTTTGAACAGGAAGCCCCCAAATGACTTTAAGAATTGTTTAACGACGCTGATTCGAATACGATCCACGTCGGTTCCCAAAGGGGTTAAACTAAGATTCAAATATGATCAAAGAAAACTCCCCAATGAGCTCGGCACTTTGCCAATCAAATGGGTATCGACAGCTATGTTCTCTTTGGTTCGAATACGACCTATGTTTGAACAGGAAGCCCCCAAGTGACCTTATTGCCTACGGCTAGATTCGAATACGATCATAAGCCGGATCCTCCTTCAAGTTATCATGTAATCTTGCAATGAAAACAACACGTGCACATTTGGAGGAGAAAAAAGGACAGAGGTCCTGCTTTATTGCTTATCATAATATATACATGGCTTAGAGAAATATGTACATCATGAGAGCCGGTGGCTCAAGTGTAGTAAGGCCGAAGCTGAGCTATGTTCCACGGCCGACGGGTTTCTTCCTCCGACTTACGTGAATCTTTGTGCTCCCGAATGTCAATGAGGTAATATGACCCGTTGTGCAAATTCTTGCTGACCACAAAGGGCCCTTCCCAAGGCGGGGATAACTTGTGTGCATCTGTTTGATCTTGGATGAGCCGGAGCACCAGATCGCCTTCCTGGAAGACCCGGGATTTAACCCGTCGACTATGATAACGGCGCAGGTCTTGTTGATAAATCGCTGAACGAGCTGCGGCCACATCACGCTGTTCGTCCAACAAGTCAAGAGCATCTTGGCGCGCCTGTTCATTGTCCGCCTCAACATAAGCCGCCACTCGAGGCGAGTCATGACGGATGTCACTGGGGAGGACTGCTTCTGCTCCATAAACCATGAAGAAAGGCGTAAAGCCTGTAGACCTGTTAGGAGTAGTGTTGATGCTCCATAGCACGGAGGGCAACTCCTCCACCCAACAACCCGGCGTCCGTTGCAAAGGGACCAAAAGCCGGGGCTTGATGCCCTTCAGAATCTCCTGATTAGCTCTCTCAGCCTGACCATTGGATTGAGGATGAGCCACCGAGGAAACATCAAGTCGGATATGCTCTCGTTGACAAAACTCCTCCATGGCGCCTTTGGATAAATTGGTGCCATTGTCAGTTATAATGCTGTGTGGAAAACCAAAGCGAAAGATCACCTTTTTCATAAACTGAACCGCCGTGGCTGCATCACACTTGCTAACTGGCTCCGCTTCAACCCACTTGGTAAACTTGTCAACTGCCACCAAAAGGTGGGTCTTCTTATCCTTGGACCTTTTGAAAGGCCCAACCATATCAAGCCCCCAGACCGCAAAGGGCCAAGTAATTGGGATCATCCTCAGCTCTTGAGCCGGTACATGAGCCCGTCGCGAGAACCTTTGGCAACCATCACACTTACTGACCAAGTCCTCTGCATCAGCATGAGCCGTCAACCAATAAAAACCATGACGAAAAGCCTTGGCCACAAGAGACTTTGAGCCGGCGTGATGGCCACAATCCCCTTCATGGATCTCACGCAAGATCTCTTGACCTTCCTCAGGGGAAACACAACGCTGAAACGCTCCCGTAACACTGCGGTGATGCAACTCACCATTGATAACAATCATTGACTTAGCCCGCCGGGTTATTTGTCTGGCCAAAGTTTCATCCTCAGGCAACTCTCCCCGGGTCATGTAAGCCAGATAAGGTGCTGTCCAGTCCGGGATGATGTGGAGAGCCGCCACCAGTCGTGCCTCCGGGTCAGGGACAGCCAAGTCTTCCTCTGTAGGTAACTTAACAGAAGGGTTATACAGGACATCCAAGAAAGTATTAGGCGGCACCGGCTTTCGCTGAGAGCCCAGCCGGCTTAGGGCATCAGCCGCCTCGTTCTTCCTGCGATCAATGTGCTCTACTTGGTAGCCCTGAAAGTGCCCAGCAATGGCATCAACCTCGCGGCGATAAGCCGCCATGAGAGGGTCCTTAGAGTCCCACTTGCCGGATACTTGTTGAGCCACCAAGTCTGAATCGCCGAAGCACCTTACCCGGCTTAAGCTCATCTCTTTAGCCATCCGAAGACCATGGAGCAAGGCCTCGTACTCAGCCGCGTTGTTAGTGCAAGGAAACATCAACTGTAGCACATAATGGAACTTGTCACCTTTAGGGGAAGCCAACACGACTCCAGCCCCCGAGCCCTCCAACTGCCTGGACCCATCAAAGTGAATAGTCCAATATGTGTTATCCGGCTTCTGCTCGGGCACTTGTGACTCTGTCCAGTCATTGATGAAATCCACCAAGGCCTGAGATTTAACAGCAGTGCGTGGCACGTATTTCAGACCATGGGGTCCGAGCTCTATGGCCCACTTAGCCACTCTCCCTGTGGCCTCTCTGTTTTGAATGATATCACCAAGAGGGGCAGAACTGACCACAGTGATGGGATGACCCTGAAAATAATGCTTAAGTTTCCGGCTCGCCATGAACACACCATAAACAAGCTTCTGCCAATGCGGATACCGCTGCTTGGACTCAATGAGCACTTCGCTGACATAATAAACCGGCCGCTGAACCGGATGCTCCTTACCCTCCTCCTTGCGCTCCACCACCATAGCCACACTGACGGCTCGTGTGTTCGCCGCCACATACAGTAATAAGGGCTCCTTATCAACCGGAGCAGCAAGGACGGGGGGCTCTGCCAGCTGCTTCTTCAAATCCTCAAAAGCAGTATTAGCTGCATCATTCCAGACGAAGTTATCAGTTTTCTTCATCAACTGATATAATGGCATGGCCTTCTCACCCAAACGGCTTATAAACCGGCTTAAAGCAGCGATGCGACCCGCCAAGCGCTGAACATCATTTATACACGCCGGCTTAGCCAGGGAGGTGATGGCCTTGATCTTCTCCGGGTTAGCTTCAATGCCTCTGTCAGAAACCAAGAAACCCAAGAGTTTGCCTGCAGGAACACCAAAAACACACTTGGCCGGGTTAAGCATCATCTTGTAAACCCGGAGATTATCAAAGGTTTCTCTCAAATCATCTATCAGGGTTTCCTCTTTTATAGATTTAACCACAATATCGTCCACATAAGCATGAACATTGCGCCCAATCTGTTTATGAAGACAGTTCTGCACGCAACGCTAATAAGTCGCCTGTGCACACTTGAGTCCGAAGGGCATAGACACATAGCAGAAGGCTCCAAAGGGAGTGATGAACGCCGTCTTCTCCTGGTCCTTAACTGCCATTTTAATCTGATGATATCCGGAATAAGCGTCCAGGAAACTTAAGCGCGCACAACCGGCCGTAGCATCAATGATTTGATCAATACGGGGAAGGGCAAAAGGATCAGCCGGACACGCCTTGTTTAAGTCCGTGTAGTCCACACACATCCGCCAAGTGCCGTTCTTCTTGAGCACGAGCACCGGGTTAGCTAACCACTCTGGGTGAAAGACTTCAACAATAAACCCGGCCGCCAAGAGCCGGGCCACTTCTTCACCAATAGCTTTCCTCCTCTCCTCATTGAACCGCCGAAGGAACTGCCTGACCGGCTTAAATTTCGGATCAACATTGAGAGTGTGCTCAGCGAGTTCTCTAGGTACACCTGGCATGTCAGAAGGTTTCCATGCGAAGATGTCTCTATTCTCACGGATGAACTCGATGAGCGCGCTTTCCTATTTTGGATCCAGATTGGCACTGATGCTAAATTGCTGAGATGAATCTCCTGGAACGAAATCAACAAGTTTAGTCTCATCGGCCGACTTAAATTTCATTGCCGGCTCATGCTCCGTAGTCGGCTTTTTCAGAGAGGTCATATCAGTTGGGTCAACATTGTCTTTGTAAAATTTCAACTCCTCTGTTGCGCAAACAGATTCTGCATAAGCTGCATCGCCTTCCTCACACTCTAGAGCCACCTTCCGGCTGCCGTGAACCGTAATGGTCCCATTATGACCCGGCATCTTGAGCTGTAAGTATACATAACACGGCCGTGCCATGAACTTGGCGTAAGCCGGCCGCCCAAATATAGCATGGTACGGACTTCTTATCTTGACCACCTCAAAGGTCAATTTTTCCACCCTGTAGTTATTCTCATCTCCGAAGGCCACTTCCAACTCGATCTTGCCGACTGGATAAGCTGACTTACCAGGTACCACACCATGGAAGATAGTGTTTGACTGGCTGAGGTTCTTATCAACCAACCCCATACGGCGAAAAGTCTCATAATAGAGTATGTTCATGCTGCTGCCTCCGTCCATGAGTACCTTAGTGAACTTATATCCTCCCACCTGAGGAGCCACCACTAAGGCCAAGTGACCCGGATTGTCCACCCGGGGAGGGTGATCCTCTCTACTCCATACTATAGGCTGCTCAGACCACCGCAAGTAGCGTGGAACCGCCGGCTCAACAGCATTCACAGCCCTCTTATGAAGCTTCTGATCTCGCTTACACAGACTGGTGGTAAATACATGGTACTGTCCACCGCTAAGCTGCTTTGGATTGGTCTGATAACCCCCCTGCTGCTGTTGATGACCCTGGCCAGACTGCTGATTAAAGCCCCCTTGACCGTTCTGAGGATTAGAATTTGAGCCGCCGCCCGGGCCATGAAAACCGCCGGCGCCTGAGCCGCCGCCCGGGCCATTGTAATTCTTAAAGGCCTTCATGATTGCACAATCCTTCCATAGATGAGTCGCTGGCTTCTCTCTAGAGCCATGCCTTGGACAAGGCTCATTCAACAGCTGCTCCAGCGTCGGGCCTGACCCGCCGCCTCGGGGAGGGGGCCTCCCCTTGCGTCGCTGGTTATTACCTTGTGAGCTGGCGTTGGCTACAAACTCTAGGCTGCCATCGGCCTTGCGCTTGCCTCCTCCTTGGTTCCCCGGGTTATGCTGAGGACCCTTGCCATTGCCGTTCTTCTTTCCCTTCCCTGTCCTTTCATCATCTGAAGCGGGGTCCTTGGTACCATCAGAATCGGCGTACTTGACAAGAGCCGCCATCAGTGTACCCATATCATTGCAGTCGCGCTTAAGCCGCCCGAGTTTCATCTTCAGGGGCACAAAACGACAATTCTGCTCCAACATTAAGACTGCAGAGCCGGCATCCATCTTATCTGATGAATGTATGATCTCTTTGACCCGGCGAACCCAATGTGTCGTGGATTCACCCTCCTGCTGCTTACAGTTAGTCAAATCCACAATTGACATAGACTGCCTACAGGTATCCTTGAAGTTTTGGATGAAACGGGCTTTCAGCTCAGCCCAAGACCCGATGGAATTCGGTGGTAGCCCTTTCAACCAAGTGCGGGCAGTCCCATCTAACATCATGGTGAAGTACTTGGCCATTGCCGCCTCACTGACCTCCAGCAGTTCCATGGCCATCTCGTAACTCTCGATCCAGGCTGCGGGTTGTAAGTCTGCCGTGTAATTAGGCACCTTCCTAGGGCCTTTGAAATCCTTGGGTAGACGTTCATTGCGGATAGCTGGCACTAAACAAGGGACACCCCCAGTCCTGGTAGGGATACCCACGTCGACGGAAGCCGTCGGGTAAGCCGGGGGAGTCTGGTAAGCCGTCAACTGAGGCACCTGCTCCGCCTCTTGCCGCGCTCTGTCCTGGTCTGCTGCGTGAAAGGCTCCATTATGAGCCGGGCCACAGCCAGGGGGCGGGTCATGGCGTCGGACGTTACTTGAGCCGGTCGCTGAGACCATGTGCCTGCTGTAACTCGGGCTCCGGCCTGGACGAGGGGTCGAGTGGATCCTGTCCCGGCTGTAGGAGTACGCCTCTTGCTGCGCCAGTGCTGTCTGAAGGAGTTCCCTGACCCGGCGGGTTTCAATAGCCGTCGGAGAGTCGCCGTCAACTGGGAGAGCCGCCAGCCGTGCTGCCGCGGCGACCATGTTCTCCAGCGGGTTATTATAATGACCCGGGGGTATTGGCACGTACTGAGGCGGGGCAGGGGGCACCTGGGGAGGCCCCATCACTTGTGGCTGAATAGGGGTCCCAGACCCGGGCACTATGACCCCTGGCGGGTTACTAGACCCAGCACCTGGCGTGTTGAAGAGGTTGCGTGGATGGTAAACCGGAGGGAGTCGAGATTGGGCCTTTTGATGCCTCCTTCTCAGGACCTCATTGGACGCGTTTTGATCCATCGTGAGCCGGAAGGACTGCGCTTGAATCAACTGGGTTTGGGCGTCGAGGGCCGCCCTTTCCGCAGCCATCCTGATCCCTTCTGCTGCCAGATCCTCCTTAGCTTTCACCAGATCCAATTTTAACTATGCCACCTCCGCATCATGCTGAGCTTGATCCGCCGGGTCAACCGTGGCGGTTAACAGGGCCGTCATCTTGTCCGTGAGATCCATTAGCACCTGAGCCGGCGAGGGCACCGGGTTTCCCGCTCCAGCAGCAGGGTTCTGAACAGGCTGTGCACCGGCCATAAAGACTCCAACCTGACTTGGCGGCTCAAACGGGTCCGGAATACTGTCACCATCGGAACAACCCATGAGCCTGCCATCTTGAAGTTGATACAACGAGTTTGACTCATCGGTGGACGACTCGCCGTCAGAGCCGGCGGCCGCCTCATCACCAGATCCGGATCGATCAGAGGGCCCTCCATGAATACATCCCACAAAAGCATGCCTTAAGGCAGGCCGGGCCCGGGTGGGTCGTGCACGCTGAGCCGTCTCGATGAAATCGGCGTTGAGATCCAGCTCAGGGCCCGGCTCACCAATCTTGCCAATGAAAACATGAATTCCGCCGAAGGGGACCCGGTACCCGTACTCAATTGAGCCGGCGTCGGGGCCCCAGTTTGCATCGTCGATGTAGAGCTTGCCGCGACGACTCTTGGTCATCCGGCCCACAGCGTATCCCTTGAGCCCTTCGAAGCTGCCCTTCAAGAACTCAAATCCACCGTGCGCTGGCCCCACGGTGGGCGCCAACTGTCGTGGAATTGTCACGGCAGATGTCCTCGAACTAGGACTTAGTCGTGGAGCCATCGCAACTAGGAAGCTTGAAGGGGTTAAGTGGGACAAGGAACACGAGGGTTTATACTGGTTCGGCCCCTTACGGTGAAGGTAAAAGCCTACGTCCAGTTTGAGGTGGTATTGATTAGGGTTTCGATGACCAGGGAGCTTAACTGCTATGCCTGGCTCTCGATGAGATCTTTCTCCTCCCTAAACCGCTGTCGGGTCGTCCCTTTATATAGGGAGGCTGACGCCCAGCAGCTCTCAGAGTCCCGGCCGGCTCATAAGAGTGTCCGGCTCGGACTCTCAGCTATTCTTGCCTTGCACTACAAGTTCTACCATGATAATGATTGTAACTACGGGCCTTAAGCCATATCCGGGTCTTAAGCCCATCTTTGGCCCACTGTCTTCAAGCTTGGCGCCGGGCTTCTGGCAATGACCATATGAGTAACCCGGCCCCTCCTGGCGGGTGACTCTAAGGTCTATATCCTCAACACCAGGTATTACTCCTTTAAAGGTAGTCTTGGTGGGCTTGATTCTTGACGGATCAATACCCATTTTACATACTGTGTCCTGATAGAGCAGGTTAAGGCTGCTGCCGCTGTCCATGAGGACTCGCGTGAGGTGAAATCCATCGATAATTGGATCGAGGACCAGCGCGGCCGAACCTTCGTGACGGATACTGGTCGGATGGTCTCTACGATCAAAAGTGATCAGACAGGCTGACCATGGGTTGAATTTTCGGGCGACTGGCTCCATCGCATAGACGTCCCTTAACGCGTGCTTGCGCTCCCGCTTGGGGATGTGAGTGGCGTATATCATATTCACCATTTTGACCTCGGGGGGAAACTTCTTCTGCCCCCCTGTGCTCGGTGGGTGAGGCTCCTCATCATCGTCCTCGCTGGGCGACCCTTTCTCCTTATGTTCGATATTTAACATACCGGCATGTTTGCAGACCGAACAACTTCTGTTGGTATGGTTGGCAGGCTTGTCGGGGGTGCCGTGAATCTGGCAAGGTCGATCAAGTATTCGGTCCAAGCTAGATGAACCGTGTTTGTTTCTTTTGAATGGCTTCTTCCGCTGACCGGATTTGGAGCCACTGAATCCGGCGTTGACCGTCGTGTCTTCGGTATTGTCATTGTTGCTTTGATGCTTGTGTTTGTTGCGCCGGGCCTGCCGTTGCCGCTTCTGGCCTCAGAAGTGCCGGGGTCGCTGGTACTATTGCCGCTACAGGCTAGCCCTACTGCGGCATGGTCCAAACGTGACACTACGATCAGAGACCCTTCGACGAAACTGTGTGTGATGCCATAATCGCAAATGGTGGTGTAAAAACCGTCAAAAAAGGTGCAAAACGTTTGCGATGGCAGATGCATCAAACACGATTCAGAATTTAGTTCGTGTGCGATGCAGGGCATACGGTTCAGCTCAATTAACTGTTTGGGATGAGGAGGAACAAAACAAACGGGCAGCTAGATGAAGGCATGTGCGATATACAGCATACGGTTCACTGGGATGAACTGTGTGTGATTAGGCAACACAATGGAAACGGTTCAACTGAAAAAGATGTGTGTGATACGCGGCAAAAAGGTCTGTAATCAGAAATGTGTGCGAAGACCAATAATAACACAGACGATTGCTGCTAATAAGCCGTGTGAATTGCTCTGTCTACAGTAGAATAACATGTATATATATATAACTGAAATAAACATCCAATTACATCAGTGACTATACAGATCATTCGCACACACCTCAATAAACAATTGCATGCATTCTAAAGTAGGAGAAACGATCGTCTAGTCATCTACTTCTTGTGACGCTCCCGCCACTACTATGTGGCTCGATCCCTCGTCTGGGTCAGGAAGAAGATAGTTCCTGATGTCAACGATCCGCCTGTACATCTCGTAGCTTGTGTACGCGTCCATGGCCGCGTACTTGACAAGTTGTTCATCCAGTCTCTCATGCCACACACTGTGCCAGGCGTTCTTGTCCTTATTGCTCTCTTCCTTCAACTTCGCATAGTAGGGGTCGATGATGGCCGAGGAGAGGTCAACCAAGGAGTTCAGTTTGTTTTTCTCGCTGCCCCAGACCTTGTAGTGGTGCTTGATGTTGACAAGATTCGGGCATTTCAAGTCCGAAACCTTGAGCACTTTTAGATCGTTGGTGGTGTCCACCGTAGCGAAACTGTAGTCGGAGCTGTTGATAAACCTGGAGAAATGGTCGCAAGGCCTTGTGGTAAGGTGGTAGTGGTAGACGAGGACGTCATGTCGCACGCACAACTGGGCGACGACAACCTTCTGATCATGCCCGGCACGACCGATGGTGTACTCGAGGTCGAAGACGACCACTCGGTACTTGTCCTCGGCAAGGAACTGCTCCATAGTTTGGATGGAGCTCTCCACCGAGACCTGATCGTTCGTGTACACCACCAAGAGGGCCTTCCCCCTCACGTGGGTGTCCACTACATGATGCATGGTGAACTTCCCGCCGTTGTCGTCGTCGGCCGCTGGGAGCGCCATTGGAGCCATGGGGAGCGCCACTGGAACCGTCGGATGTCCTCTCTGTATGTGTCCTTGTGGGTGTGCTTATTGTGTCGTGTGAGACGAGAGATGAAGGTAAATGGCCACAGGAATAAAAGGGGGCCAGGCGGCGTGGATTCTCGGCTCATCCGCATAGCAGTTTTTGCAGCGGGTAACTGCATCGTCGCGCCGCGCTCGGTGCAACCGCTTGCACACGAATGTGCATGATCGTGCGCCGGCCCCAAACACTGGTAGCCCGCGTGGAGGGACGAGGGCAGAGCAGCCGGAGGGACGCGAGAGCAGAGCGCGCGCGGCAGGACACGAGCAGAGCGCGCCACCATCGCCAGAACCCCAAGCAACCACACGCATAGAGCAGTTGAACACGCAAGAAATGGTCGCCTACAAGCCGGCCGACAGTTGCGTCGCTGCGTAGAGAGCGGCCGTGTGCTACCACCTCCATCTAGACTATAGTATCCTTTATATTCTGTGCCATACTTTGCCCTCAAATTTAACTAACAAAATGTTAATGCATGTTTTAAAAATTATATAATTGGAAACTATGTTCAAATACAAATCCAACTATATATTCTTTGGCGACATGCATTCGTATTTTGTTAGTTAAATCATACTTATAAACCAGGACGGTTGTATAGTAGGTAATTAAATCGCAAACGGTTTTTTATTAACCGTATGTATACGTGGCCTTTCATCCTCCTCTCGCACGTCTTGTCACCCCTCTGCCGCAGACGGCTTATAGCGCAAGCTTGCGCAGCGCGCGGGGGCATTCTTTTGGCCAAACGGTGGCGCCAATGAATAGCCGGTGAGCCCGTTCCCGCGCAACCTCGCAGGTCCCCGCGCAAGCTTCCTGCCCGACTCAGTGAAATCCCCCAAAATCCCACTGCTTACCGGCCTGCTATAAAAACCCTGACGGCTGGCGAGTCCTGCGTCGCATTTTCCCTCCCTCCCTGTAGATTATCTTGTCTGCTTCTCCCATAATCGCCAGTGGCACCGGTCCGTCTTCGTCACTCAGCCAATCCGCCGTCATTAGAGGATAGCTCCAGCTGGGAGGCTACACCGCGGCAGCGGCGCAGTCCCCGGCGTAGTGTAGTGCGCGTGGCGTCCCTGTTGGGTGTGCGCGGAACACCCACCACACGCTCCACCGCCGCTGCCTGTCGGCAGTTGTTGCCGGCCGCCATTGCCGCCACACCACCGTCGAAAGCCAGGGCCATCGCCCGCTCCTCCGCCACGGCCCGAAGGCGGGAGGTGGCCGTCGTGGCCGCCACCCCACTGTCAGCCACTGTGGCCATCACCCGCTCCGCCACCACGGCCCGAAGGCGGGTGGTGGTGGTCATGGCCGCCACCCCATCGTCGGCCGCTGTGGCCGCCGGCCCACCGTCGACCGCTGGGGTCATCACCCGCTCTGCCACCGCCGCCCGAAGGCTGGAGGCGGAGGTGGATGCCCGCACGTGCATCAGCGACCTTGCGCGCTACACCGAGTTCCTGCGGGAGGAGGAGGAGCGCCTCGTCGAGGATGCAAAGAGCCTTACCACCGTCGTGGCCGTGGCACACGCCGCCTCAGAGGCGAGTAATCAGGAGATCTACAAGGAGAACCACTGCTTTGAGAGGGGTCGTCTGGAGCAGCAGAGGGCGTTCGAGGTGAGCGTCGCTGAAGCTGCAACAGCGGCAGGCACCGTATTGCGGTTGCCCAGCTCGTCGGTAGGCTCCTCCTCCTCCACCTCTTACTGAGCGCGCTCGGCAGAGGAGAGGCAGCCGGAACTAGTACTAAGCCCCTCCGTAGTAGTAGTAGTATTTAGGGGCTATTTTGTTCAGTTCATCTGACTATAGATGTGGTGGAACTGTACAACATACTTAAAATTAGCTAGTATATATAGTTGAACTAGCTATTCAGTACGTGGTTGGCAACAGTTGGGGAAAAGTTTGGTCGGTTCAGCTGTCGAGTTGAGCTGTTTGCATAAATTAAGAACGACTGCTTAATCTATGAATGAAATCTATGCTTAATTACTGAATTTTAGTTGCAAAAATTAGATACTGCTAGTGATTTTTAGCTTCATATTTTGACAAATCGCAGTGTTACAAGGATTGACAAATCTTACCAAATTGTTTCTATGTGGTTGCACACGGGTCATCCAAAACAACCGTTTGTGTTGAAGGGATGCACAAATCCCGCGCTGCTCTCACTATGCATACGGGTGTTCTATCTAAAACTTTTGCGATCAAGAGCCGCAGAAATCCTGCTCGGCACATTTTCTCTTGGCTTCCTGGAGAAGCTGTCGGTTTTCATACGGGTGTTCTAACTAAAACGTTTGCGATGAGTGTTTTATATTTAAAAACCGAATTAAACTGCGGCTTGGGCGCCATTAATGGAGAGGATGCAAGCAAGGCGGGCGGCCATGGAAGTCAAAGGGGTCACTTCCCAGTGAGCCAGCACAGCATACAGCTTGAACACTTCCCGGTGAGCCTGCGCATTCGAGGACAGCTTGCACGCCTCTCGGTCAGCCTGCGCACCGGACGGCGCTCGCACGCCTCCCGTTCAGTCAAGGTTAAGCAGCTATCCGCACGGCACCTCCTACAACCATTAAAACCAAGACACGTGGCATCACGTGAATGGTTAACAGAACGCGCACGGTTTGAATTATACAAACGTTTGAGATATTAAAGTGGCAGCTATTTTTTCAAAATGCCTTTGTTGGTTGTCATTATTCGAGTGCGCCTTCTCTCAAAATGGACACGAAAAATACCATAGCATGTCGGGTGCCATTCCATGATAGAATGCCAAGTTTCATGAATTTCAGATGACTTTTGGATTTACTAGAATTTAAAAATAAAGTACTCAACGTTTTGCCGGCAATCAACGGTGCCCTGGTGTTTGAAATTCATTCCCATTTCTTGCATGTGACCTAAGCATGCACCCAAGGACACATATTTGATTTTCAACCAATTTGTATGCACTGGAGCATTTGCATGTAGTTCAAATTTGAATTATGCACATAAATACATTAAAAACTCAGTTAATGCATAAAAATGTCCAAACAAACCCCGAAAAATCACAAAAATTGACACAACACTCATGTTGTTCTATGTTGACACGAGAAAAAATTTGAAATCAATAAGAGGCAACGTATATCGTTTCATCCCCAAAGGTGGGATGTTCCCTACCGAAACCATCATGCTTGTTGTGAGAAGCTTTGGTTTGTGAGAAGCATATACCAAAACCTGCCCCAAATGGGACAAAAAATTACCACGGCATGTTGATGCCGCTCCATGATAGCATGCCCAGTTTCCTGAATTTCAGACGAGTTTTGGATTTACTAGAATTTAAAAACCAGGCATCTCAATGTTTTGCCGCAATCAACGGTGCCCTGGTGTTTGAAATTCATTCCCATTTCTTGAATGGGACCTAAGCATGCACCTAAGGACACCGATTTGATTTTTCAACCAATTTATATGCACTGGAGCATGTGCATGTAGTTCAAATTTGAATTATGCACATAATGGATTGAAAACACAGTTAATGCATAAAAATGTCCAAACGAACCCCGAAAAATCACAAAAATTGACACAACAGACCTATTGTTCTATGTTGACACGAGAAATTTTTTGGAAGCAATAGGAGGCAATGGATATCGTTTCGTTCCCAAAGGTGGGACGTTCCCTACCGAAACCATCATGATTGTTGTGAGAAGCTCTGGTTTGTGAGAAGCATATACCCAAAACCTGCCCCAAATGGGACAAAAAATTTACCACGACATGCTGATGCCGCTCCATGATAGAATGCCAAGTTTCATGAATTTCAGACGAGTATTGGATTTACTAGAATTTAAAAATAAAGTATCTCAATGTTTTGGCGGAAATCAACGGTGGCCTGGTGTTTGAAATTCATTCCCATTTCTTGCATGGGACCTAAGCATGCACCCAAGGACACATATTTGGTTTTTCAACCAATTTATATGCACTGGAGCATGTGCATGTAGTTCAAATTTGAATCATGCACATAAATGCATTGAAAACTCAGTTAATGCATAAAAATGTCGAAACGAACCCCGAAAAATCACAAAGATTGACACAACACTCCTGTTGTTCTATGTTGACATGACAAAAAATTTGAAAGCAACAAGAGCCAATGGATATCGTTTCGTCCCCAAAGGTGGGACGTTCCCTACCGAAACCAGCATGCTTGTTGTGACAAGCTCTGATTTGTGAGAAGCATATACCCAAACCTGCCCCAAATGGGACAAAATGTTTACCACGGCATGTTGATGCCGCTCCATGGTAGCATGCCAGGTTTCATGAATTTTAGACGAGTTTTGGATTTACTAGAATTTAAAAACCAGGCATCTCAATGTTTTGCCGGCAATCAACAGTGCCCTGGTGTTTGAAATTCATTCCCATTTCTTGCATGGGACCTAAGCATGCATCCAAGGACACAGTTTTGATTTTTCAACCAATTTATATGCACTGGAGCATGTGCGTGTAGTTCAAATTTGAATTATGCACATAAATGCATTGAAAATTCAGTTAATGCATAAAAATGTCCAAACGAACCCTGAAAAATCACAAAAATTGACACAACACTCATGTTGTTCTATGTTGAAACAAGAATTTTTTTGGAAGCAATAAGAGGCAATGGATATCGTTTCGTCCCCAAAGGTGGGACGTTCCCTACCGAAACCACCATGCTTGTTGTGAGAAGCATATACCCAAACCTGCCCCAAATGGGACAAAAAATTTACCACGGCTTGTTGATGCCGCTCCATGATAGCATGCCAAGTTTCATGAATTTCAGACGAGTTTTGGATTTACTAGAATTTAAAAACTAGGTATCTCAATGTTTGCGGCCGAGTGACGGTGGCAGGGTGTTTGACATTCATTCCCATTTCTTGCATGGGACCTAAGCAGGAAACCAAGGACACATATTTGAATTTTCAACTAATTTATATGCATTAGAGCATGTGCATGTAGTTCAAATTTGAATTATGCAGATGAATGCATAGAAAACTCAGTTAATGTATAAAAATGTCCAAGCGAACCCCAAAAAATCCCAAAAATTGACACAACACTCCTGTTGTTCTATGTTGACACTAGGAAAAAATTTGAAATCGAGAAGAGGCAATGGATATCACTACAAAAAAAAGACACTTCCATGATGATACGTGTTTGTCACAGTAGGTCACGTTTTCTGTCATGCATGCACATCCATGACAAATTTATAACAGAATCAAGATAGTCATACCTGTGCTGTCGTGGAACTGTTCCATGACATTACCAAAATCATCATCACGGAAGTGTCCACTTCCATGACGATAAATCGCGCGTCACAGAAGTGCTTTCGTCAAGGGTGACCGACACGTGGCATCCACCACAACGGAACACCGTTAAGCTATCGGGTCCGGTTTTGGATCCAATAACCCGTTAACAGCCCGGACCAAAGGGGATTTTCGACTGGTAAAATCATCATTGGCCGGAGGAAACACGTGTTGCCTCACCGTTGGGACAGATATCATCCACTCATTGGACAGGAGGCGCCTATGATAGGTCGACACGTGGCACGGCCCAACAGTGGCCCATTCCGGTGAAAAAGGCCGGCCCAGTAAAAAATAGCAGGTCGGCCCATATAAGGCCTACGTGTGTCAGGTCCATTTAAGCCCACGGCCCATACGAGATGTGCCAATTCGGCCCGTCAACGCCCCGTTAAAGATTTGACACCATTGCAGCCCATCGTGAGTTCGAGCCCGTTAACAGCCTGCTATATATTTGGGCTCAATATCGGCCCGATGAGATTTCGGCCTGTTAATGGCCCATTCAGTGGATGGGCCAATTTTCACGATGTACATCTTTTGGCCTTTTAGCGACCCATTTAAATATTAGGCTAATTTCCGGCCCGATGTGTGTTTCAGCCTGTTGACGGCCCATAAAGCAGTTGGGCCATTTGTAGTCGGACCTGAGTTTCGGCCTTTTAGCGACCCATTTAAGTGTTGGGCCAATTCCCGACCCTGTGTGCCTTTCAGCCTATTAACGGACCATAAATGAGTTGGGCCATTTGTAGTTGGACCTGAGTTTTGGCCTTTTAACGGCCCATGCCCTTCATGGTCCAATACCAGCCCGGTTTCTCTTTCGGCCTGCTAAAGGCCCACAACACAGTTGGGCCATTTATAATACGACCTGACTTTCGGCCTCTTAGCGGCCCATGCTCTACATGGTCCAGTACAAGCCCGCTGTCTCTTCCGGCCTGCTAAAGGTCCATAGTATAGTTGGGCCATATGTAGCCCGAACTTAGTAACGGCCTGTTAACGGCCCGTGAAATCAATTGGGCCCACCTATTGCCCGCTTCGATGTCAGCCTGTTAACGACCCGGGAGTTAAGAGGGCCGACCATTAACTTTCGGCCTGGTAACGGCCCATTAACTTAATGGGCCCACTAAAGTTCGTACATGTCTTTAGGCCAAATTAGATAATTTGAGCCCATTACGACGAGCAATTATGCAAAGGACCAAAACCGATCAAGCAAAGGTACGGCATACAGGGAAAAACGTTGCACATCCAGCATATATTACAGGAAATTACATCCACTGGGCAATCAAAGATTGATACCAGTGCAAATAAATGAACAGAACCTAATGATCTACAACGTCACAATCTGCAACCTCAGCACGGATGATGCCCATAAGCATGTGGGCAAGTTCTTGCTGCTTTGCTACACTGTCTCTGAAAACATTGACCAGTTATTGTGTCGCACGACTCTGCACCTGTGATTCCTCCACCATTTCCATCATTCCTTCAGCCATTAATTGGTTCACAAACATACATTTTTTCTGTTGCATTCGAGACAGAGGATACTGAACAGATTCAGATGGCGATTTTGGCAGGCTTGTATTATTGATAGTGGAGAGTGTCTCGACCACGGCATCATAACATAAATTAGGAGGGGAACCAAACAGATTAATCATGAGTTATTGGCATATTACCTGGCCTAGATTTATTGGAAAGAAACAATGGGGTTGCCTTGCTGTTTTAAGAGTTTTTCTTCTGATCTTCAGCAGCCTGCACCAAATTAAGACACTAGCATTGCTATCATTGGCCAAGTCAGATAATACGAAAGCAAGATTGGCACAACGAACGTTTGGGCAACTAGCCAACACCAAATTAACACAATATGGCACATCTATCATCAGCCAGGTAAGGTAATATGAAAGCAACATTGACACAATGAATGAATGGGCAAGCAGAGCAGCACTACAATTCAGTAATGTGCATGATATGAGATAGTACACTCATGCAGCTCAGTATGCAAAACTACCAGGCAGTTTTCTTTACAAAAATCAACATTGGCACCTTTAACATTTTGCTACAACAAATTTTAGATCAGACAAAGGTTGGATTCACGCCGATTAACAAAATACATGCTGATGTAAAAATATAGTGATATACAACAGGTACTTACATCTGCATTGGAGTACAGAGAATTCCTACTGCAGAACCAAAGTAAAAAAACACTCATGCAGAATTCCTACTGCGGAACCAAGGAGTATGATGTAAGAGCTAGGGATACGACAGGACAACATAGTAAAAAAACACTGAAAACCTACTACAGAACCAAAGTAATCAAACCCACTGATATGAGATAGTACACTCATGCAGCTCAGGATGCAAAACTACCAGGCAGTTTTCCTTACAAAAATCAACATTGTGGCCTTTAATCATACATTTTGCTACAACTAAATTTAGATCAGATAAAGGTTGGATTCACGTCAATTAACAAAATACATGCTGATGTAAAAATATAGTGATATACAATAGGTACTTACATCTGCATTGGAGTACAGAGAATTCCTGCAAGAATCTTTCCTCACAGACGATACCAGTGTAGAAATTCTTCTATCTGTTAAGCTTATTTTCTAAAAGAGAGATGGGTAAGAAACATGTAGAAAATATGATTAGCATGCTATAAAATTTCATGATGCAAGGATATGCACACGCTTCTTAGAATGGAGTTGACATATTTTTGCTGGACTGGAGCGGACTAGTTCTTTGGCCACTGGAATCTGCTTATTATCAGTAGGAGTTGGGTTTCTCTGTGCTGGAGCAGTATCTATAAAAACTGGAGTTGGTTTATTATCTCCTGGCGTTTGGATCTTTTGCAAAGACCTGGTTTGTAACCCTTCAGATTCTAACATAGTCATCTTCCCCTTGCATGCCTTGTATAGAAGAATGGTGCTTCAATTAAAAAACATGCTACAGCAGAGAGATGGAATAGGTACTGAAGAATAGAAAGGCATGACATATTGACATGTATTCCCTCCATCCGGAAAAAAAAATGGATGGGTCTAGGCGTATTTGAGTTCTAGATACATCCTTTTTTATCCATTTCGGCAACATGATCCGGACGGAGGGAGTATGGTGTAAGAGCTAGGGATACGACAGGACAACACGATAAAAACCACTAGTTGAATGAAAAATTGTTTGCTAGCGGAATACGTACAGAAAAAACTAAGGCAGCATACACGTGTATGATTGGGAAACTAAGATGGCATTGCAACAGAGCACTAGAACAACACTTCAATGTAAAAAAACATGGTATGGTAGACAGATGAAGTACGTACTGATGAATAACAATGCATAAGATATTCAGAAGCATGATGTCCAAATTAAGCAGATGGCATTGCGATAGAGTAGAATGACAGTACTTGAATTTGAAAACATGTTATCATGAATGGAATAGGTACTGAAAAACAGGAAGGCATGACATATTTACATGCATGATCAACATGCTAAGCACATGGCATTGCAACAGAGTACATACACTCCAGGACATTATATGCATGTTGTACCCATATCATGGGCCAAGTTAGAGCAAGGACCTTGTGGGGTGAAGAGGGTTCAACATCTTTCTGCAAGTCTTCTGAAGAACTGCCTTTACATGTTCCATCATATTGGGTATCATTGACATCAAGTTTATTGGCCTTTACATTGCTCCGTGAGGTTCTTGTGGATATATCAGTGTGTGCAATTATATCTGACATGCATGGAAGACAACTAGTAGTTAGATTTATGTAATGAGTGCCTGTAGGAGACGACATAAATAGTAGGACTGGGGTTAACTAGCAGCAACAGGTCTAAAAAACTAAAGGGAGAACACACATGAAAGCTACAGAATATGTATCGTTTGTACTCGAGATTAACTAGATGGCACACAAAAGTATTAAAGAACAACATAGGTAATACTAGAAGTGGTATAATACTATAATCACCAGCCTGTGGGATAGCATTGGCTGATGGATGATAACTATGGAACAGCGTTACCTAAAGAACAAGTATCTTAGCTGAACTATGGAACATCGTTAACTCCTGAACAAGACCCGTAAGAGATCAGCATGAATATACAGTGAAATGTGATAATCTATTTTCCATGCTTAGATGAATAACAAAGCCATAAATGTTGCACACAAGTAAGATAAGGGTACAACCTAACTGGCCGCCATCCATAGGAGTGAGCATCATGTGCTGACTTGTCGATGGCCCTGCTGTTGTTGTGGTTGTCCATGTCGGGCACACGCATTTGATGCAGGGAACTATTGAGTGGGGACTATAGCTCCCTTCTGGTGTATGCTTCCCTTGTTGGAGCAGCTGCGGTGAGTCGGAAGACGGTGTGGCTGAAGATGCAGATAACGCATAATGTTAAGAACGACACATCTCTTTGATCTGAAGAAATACACTAAGAGATCAACAGCAAGGTACGAGAGTGGTCACACTTCTGTTGACTGAGACTAAATTGGGGTCAGACGATTTTATTTTATTTTGGTACTATCCGATCTACGCCGGATGGCTTGATGGCCGTCTTGTGCCTCTTGGCTGACACTGTTAGGAATCTTCCCCGAAGAGCCAGCGACCAACGGCAGAGCAGCTTGCCTCCGCCGTCCATGGCCCCGGCCAAAACCCCGTTCCCCGCCCCACCGCACTGCTGTGGTTGCGCCGCCCCCGGGCCAATCCACAAAGACTCCCCGTCATCCATATCCGGCGGCGGCAGTACCTTGAACCCACGCAACTCTAAGATAGCCATCTAAGCGCTGCTACCAAGGCAAACTTGCGGCCCCGCAACCTTATGTTAGAGACCAGCCAACCGGCAGCCTAGGAGCTCCGCCGCCTCGAGGGGTGCTGCTTCCCATTGGGATCGATTGGCCCAGAATAAAAATTCAGACAACTGACGCCTAAATAAAGTGATTTGAGATGAGGGTGCGACCTATCTGGCGGCATGGTGAAGTAGGCAGGTCCAGCTGCCGAGTCGGTGAGGCCGACGTGGTTGCGGTGGCCACCGGCGGCAGGGAAACAGCGATGTCGCGACGGTCGACGACTACGGGGAAGCAGCGCTGTGACTCTGGACGGATCCGAAGTTGGAGCCGCTCCGGCGCCGTGAACAACGGCGGGGGTGAATCGGCTCCGGTACGGTTCACGCGGCCGTCGTCGAGGCAGCTCCAGCAGCACGGAGTAAGACGCACACGGCCCAGTGCACGACGGCAAATGGACAGCGTCTCCGGCATTAGGGAGGAGGGCGGCTGTGAAATTGGTGCGGTGGGGGGCGCCATGGAGGAGGGGCTGAAGTTTCGCGGCTCGGGAGAAGGGAGCTTCCGAGGAGAAGGTGATTTGGCGCCCACGAGGTATGAATGGGGGGGATTGGGAGGGGAGTGGAACCATGTTTTACAGACGCATTTGTCTGAAATGTGAGGGGGAGTTATAGTTCTACCTCTGCCTTTAGGCTTCTCTGCTTGGGTCTGTGTACTGAGGGTCGGGGATAGTAGAGTAACTTTGCTTCTCCCCAAATAGTGGGCGGGATCGATTTCGAGCGAAGAGGGTGTGTTTTGAAATATAGTGGGCGCGAGCGATTTTGGGCGAGGAGAGCGTGTTTTGAAAAAGTGGGCGCGAACTATTTCGGGCGAGGAGAGCGTGTTTTGTCGACCATGGTTTATGAATTATTCGGCACATGTCATTTCAGCTGAGGAGAAGGCGTGCTTGGATGAAGTTACGAACCTACCCTCGATGCACAACGGGCCAATTAATGCATCTCCCACATAGGACGGTAATTTCGCATCTCCCATTTATTTGCTCGGGCGAATTCCACCGAGCAGACGATGTTTAACGGTTCGTTCAAAATTTGGGAGAATGAGCATCCACGTCTACCTTACCAAGTCGATTCGAATCAAATTTAGAAATATTAGCTTGCCACTTCTTTTTTAGATGGAGAGATGATGCTCGGGAGTAATGTGTTTTTGCATGCTCGTTGCTAGCGATTTACTATATGACAAATAGTTGACCCACTCAAAAACGGGAATCAAACCCAAAATGAAATATCTCGATTCAATGAAATAGCTCGTTAACCAGGTCAAAATAGTGAACTAAATCCAAAATTGAACACCTCAATCGAATAGCATGTTGTACAGTATTATAGTACTCCATGAACATGTTGAAAGTCAAATTAATGAACTTGTTTGATATACGCATATATCCGTTCATGTGTGGATTGCAGACAACTTGTTCTCCAATTTAAATATTTGAATGCAAGTTTATATCAAAACATGGTTTATATCAGTCTTTGATGCATAAAACGCGACCTCCCCCTCTCCCGGACTCCTGCTCTCTCTCTCTTTCTCTCTCTCTCTCTCTCTCTCTCTCTCTCTCTCTCTCTCTCTCGCCGACAATCTTCAATTCTGTCGCATGCATCCAACACAAAAACCTTGTTGGTCCTCTCTCTTTCTCTCCATCTCTCTCTCTTTGTGTGTGTGCGTGGGGCGGGGGGGGGGTCTTTCTAGTTCGCATGCATATACACTCCATCTATAGGTCTCTCTCGCACACTATGTATGATTATCTAGTCCAAGCTAGATATCTTGGGTGCACTCATCGTACGCACACAAATTCCTTGGCTCGTTGCCCGTAACTCTCTCACGCACCACTCTGTCATCTCGGAGCTCTTCCCCCTCTCTCTCAAACTCTTCATCTACCTCGGTCACACATACACATGCATATCTCACTCGCACTCGATAGGCCCATCTAAAACTCTATCTCTCTCCCTCGTTCTCTCTCCATCTCACACGCACACACACACAATCTCATGCCTAGCTAGCCAAGTATGATGGTCTCTCACTCAATTGTAGGCACACGCAGTCCCCCCTATATGTATATGACTAGCTAATCTTAGTCTCCATCACAAACATGTGCATGGTCTATCTCGATTTCTCTCGGGGCATCTTTCTATCGCGCACGCACCTCCCTCGATCTCCCACCCATATAGTCCACTCACGATCTCGAGGGGGTCTCTCTATCACAAACACACCCTCTCGCCCTCCCCATGTGTCCATGTTCTCCATGTGTCCCTCTCGACCTTTGTTCCTTGTTGGCTAGACCTCTATTGGACATGTGCTATAGGGGTGTCTCTCTCCGTTGCAAACAATCACACACTAGCTATCTTCGTGTATCTCCTCACCTCGCTTTTCTATCTTGGAGATGCATGCGTTATATGTTAGCCTAAGAAACAAAAAACACACACTCTCTCTAATTTATCGTTTGTTGTCACTTTCTCTTTCACACACATACTCTTTTTGCACACTTACTCATTCTCCTTCACACGCACTTGATCCCTCTCGACTTAGGCACTCTCCTCGGTCCATAGCATATTGATTTACTGAAAAGTCAAACATCACAAAGTTTGACCATGTACGTGGAGAAAAAACAATTACATCTGGAACGGCAAACATATACCATTAGATTCACCATGAGATGTAGTTTCGTATGATGTATCTTTGGTATTGAAGATATAAATAACATTTGTGTAAACCTGACCAAAGTTTCCAAAGTTTGACTTCTAAAAAAATTACATGCACTGCATTATCGAGCGGATGGAATATCTCTTTCCCCCTCTCAGCTATCTAACGCACCACTCAGCCTTATTGGAGCTCCTCAATCTCTCTCAAACTTTATATCTCCCTGGTTCACACATATACATGTCTCGCTCGCGCTATACATATAGACCCATCCAACACTCTCCTCCCTTGTTCTCTATCTATGTGACATGCACCCCCCTAATAAGTACCATAATCCCTCACTCCATCATAGGCGCAAGCACTCCCCCCCCCCTAAGTATGATTATCTCTCACTAGCCATCAGGAACACACGTATTGTCTCCTCCCATCCATACTTCTATCTCGATATCTCTCGGGGTATCTTCTATCGCGCACACACCTTGTCACTCGATCTCCCACCCATGTAGTCCCATCACGATCTCCAGGGGATCTCTCTATGACAAACATACACTCTCTCCTCCCCATGTCTTCATTTTCTCCGTACGCCTCTCTCGGCCTCTCTCCCTTGTTTGTCAGACCCCTCTTGGCCACGTGCTAGGGGTCTTGCTCTCTCGGTTGGAAACAACCACACAATATCTCCTCACCTTGCTTCCGTTGTCGAAGATGCATCTGTGATATGTTTGCATAAGACACACACGTTTTTTCTCGACTTTTATCGAGTGTTGTCCATGTCTCTTTCACACACACACATACTTTTTTCACTCACTCTTTCTATTTCTCTCTCTCTCTCTCTCTCTGTAGTTAGGGACTCTCTCCCGTCCATAAGCATATGGATGTTTTGAAAAGTCAAACCTCAGGAAAGTTTGACCAGGTATATGTGGAGAAAAACATTTACATCTGGAAAGATCATTAGATTCATCACAACATGTACTTACTTCATAATATCATTTATCTTTGGTATTGTAGATATAAGTAATTTCTTTATAAACTTGGTCAAAGTTTCAAAAGTTTGACTTTTAAAAAAAGGTTGGAACTACATTATCGAACGAAGGGAGTAGCTCTTTCTCTCTCTCTCTGCTATCTCTCACGGGCCTCCCCTCTCACACGAACACTCTATACTGATGGATTATACGCTCACTGTGTCAGCGTATAGCTCCATATATTGTTTAGTTGACCGGTCAACCAGTACACATGCTGCCTTGTCAGCTCGTGTTCTGTATCTTCGTGTGCTGGCCCATGTGGCAGTGGGTGAAAATAAGTAAACTAGAGGCCCATCTGACACGCGGTGAAGTAAACAAAGTTGAAACCTCTCGGGGTAGCACCCCGCACGCTAGTAAATTGAGGGCGCACTGAGGACACACTTCTTCCGCGTGGAGGATGCACTCGCGCACAATTCACCACTGCGCGGCGGCATGCACAGAAGGACGCACTCGCGCACACCCAGCACACAACACACACCAGCACACGTGTACACCGGCGTTGCCGCCGGTTGAGATGGACGGCGAGGCAGCCAACAAGCGGAGGCGGCTCGAGCCAAAACCGCATCCGGCGAGCCTGGACTTCATCATCAGCCTCCCCGACGACATGCTGCTCGTCATCATCGGCCTCCTTCCCACAAAATCTGCCATGCGGACCGCCCTCCTCTCCCAGCGGTGGTGCCCCCTCTGGCGCCGCGTCCCCCTCAACCTCACCGTCGACAGCTGCCTCTGCGACGGGGATTGCAAACGCATGGCCGCAGTCTCCAAGATCCTTTCATCGCACCCTGGGCCAGCCAGACGCCTTGACATCCGCATGTTCAGTACCAACTGAAAGGTCCAACCCAAGTTCTACGAGTGGTTCTTATCCCCCGCCCTAGATCAGCACGAGGAGCTCAGCTTTGAAGCTGGACGATGTCGCTCTCTGCCGCCGTCCGCGCTCCGCCTCGCGCCAACGCTGCGCCGCGCCAGCTTCAGCTCCTGCTATCTTCCCCAGATTAATGCCGCGCCCGCCCTTCTTCTCCCTCAACTCAAGCAGCTCGACCTCTTCGGCATTGTCATCTCGAAGAAGGCTATGGAGCAACTGCTCCGCAGCTGTACTGCGCTCGAGTACCTTCGTCTTGAGCAGATCCACGGGTTCATTAGCCTCCACATCGCCTCGACGAATCTCCGATGGATTTATGTGTCTTGCTGGCCCCGCAACAAGACATCAATTGGGAAGAGATCATTCTAGGTGTTCCACGTTATGGTCATTGAGAATGCGCCTTTCCTTGAGAGATTGCTTGTATCGGATCTAGAAGGTCCAACAAAAATCAGGGTCATTGACGCGCCGAAATTGACAGCGTTGGTGCACTCGTCTGCCAAATTCTCCGAACTCTTTATTGGATCCGTAATCGTTCAGGTACAACACTCATCTTCTTCTCCGTCTTCTTGAAATTCACATTTTTAAATTTCTTCTTGATGAATTTACGACCGTCTTCCAGAAAATGATTCCCACAAGCTTGACCCAGTCTATGAACACAGTGAAGATCTTGGCAATAAAATCTATCGGCCCCAATCTGGATCAAGTTGTTGGATTCCTTACATGCTTTCCGTGCACGGAGAAGCTACTCATCGAGGTGAAACTTCTTTCCTTTTAGTAAACGGTAATCACAACGTAGCTCAAATTTTTCATAATTTTCCCAAATTACGATGACAAGTGTAGTGTTCAAAACTGCATCTACGCACTGCACCGAAAGAAATGTTTTTAGTATTTTTTCTCATGTGATCACCTGCATCGTTTTTTTGTTGTACTACTATAGTAGCCTAGACTAGTCATAGTGGAAAGTAACTTAGACTACTCCGGTAACTCTATGGTTACCCTAAGAGCAAGTACTACCTCCGTCCTTGTTTACTCTTCCTATTTTGTAGTATCAAAATTTGACCATAGATTTAACTGAAAAAATGTTAATGCATGTCACTAAGAACTATATCGTTGGATTCGTATTTGAACATAATTTCAAATGGTGTAATTTTTAGTGACATGCATTGGCATTTTCTTACATAAATATATGGTCAAAATTTTATACTAAATAATAGGTAGTACAAAAGTGGGCTATAACGGCCCTCCACTATGTAGGCCAAAACACGTGCCAAATTCACTTGTGATGCATTTGGCATCGATGCCCCTCCATTGCTCACCTGGTGCCCCAATCTGGATCACGTACTTTGCTCCGGTGCCAAATTAACTCGCGCAATGAAAAAACACTTGCGTGGGAGAGAGAGGACTGAGGCAATAAAAAACACTTGTTTGGGAGAGTGAGAGGCTGGTGTAGTTGGTTTGATTGATTTGTTTATACATGTGGGTCTGTGTGCACAGCGGTGCCAACTCTCTCACATCTCGAGAGCGGTGCCAAAATCTTTTGATTTGACATCGATGCGTATTATGGCATCGGCCACATAGTGGAAGGCAACAAATGCCCAAGCTCTTCACGTACTCCTAGGTAAATGAGAGGAAAGAGAGAGAGAGAGAGAGAGAGAGAGAGAGAGAGAGTGAAAAAATATTACTAGCCAGCCAACCCTATCGTATGAGCGAATGATATTGGTACCTCTTGATGACACGGCAATCTTATACAGCCAGCTACTCTAATATGTTCTCTTCTTTTGCAGATAAAAAAATACCCGAAAGTGAAAAATGTGCTGCACTATAACAATCTCATCGAATGCCTTGATCTCCATCTAACAGAAATTGATTTGATCGACTACCGAGGCAGCACATCTGAGATTAAATTGGCCAGGTTCTTTGTTCTGGAGGCAAGTGTGCTCAAGGTAATGAGGTTTGGCGTTCTCTGGCGCAACAATGAATGGCGTGCTGATCACCGCAAGCGTCTAAGCCTAAATGACAAAGTCTCCACAGAAGCTGAATTTGTTTTTGAAACATCAAGTGGCCAGAGACTCCAAAACTTATTTGCCCATTAGTGACTTGTCAGTGCGGTGGATTTTAGTTTGTACGATAATGCTGCATCCACCTAAAGTAATGAAAGTTCTTACGTAAACTTCCTAGTAATTCCCTCTTCGTAGGTGCAGCATTACTCCTAACATTTGTAATATCAGTTTGAAACTTGTAATATTGCAGTGTCCTATTCTTGCGTCTTCAAAATCCTGTGATTCAAACAGGTCCTGAGTTGGTGATGTTGTTGTGCCTGCCATCTTTCACCAATAGCCGTCGGATCTAGATCTGACGCATACAAACCAAACTTCTCCAGTTTTGCAAAAAGATGCCCGCACTTGTTCCCTATTTACAAACAACTCCTTGTCTCTCACAATCAGCCTTATCTCCTCCCCACCACATCTAGAAGGCCATGGAAAAATCTGGCGCGATGGCCGCTGCCGGCGCCGTCCACCCCCCAATCTTGGTGTTCCGTGCAATGCACGGGCATCTACGCACGGGAAATTATGTCGAACACGGCTAGTTGTAAGCAGGCTAGGTCTACAGCCATGATGATAGTGACTGCAGACGGTGAGGCTGACTATGGTATGCCGAACACGGCACCTATACTCAGGTGTCATCTCCGGCGTAGGGTCTTGTCACTTCACTGTGAGGAGCAGCACGTAATAATTTGACCAACGGGTAGTACAGTGCTACTACATTGGTTGTACTACTACTACTAGTACTAGCACCACCATCTGGATTTAGTAGTGCTACCACGTCCATCTGGATTTAGTATTTCACTAGCAATATCTAGTAATGCATGTCACAAAAAATGTACTACTCCCTGTGTAAATAAATACTCCCTCCGTCCCAAAATTCTTGTCTTAGATTAGTCTAGATACGGATGTATCTAATACTAAAAAGTGACATGATACATCCGTATTTAGACAAATTTAAGACAAGAATTTTGGGACGGAGGGAGTACATGGTGTATTGTTTTATTCCTATCGGCGAGGTAACTTAATGTCTTTTTGCTACTTAATAGGATTACATGCAAAGAACTAACCACCGCATGTGATGTTTGGTAGTCTCAAGTCATTGAAAGCATGCACGGGCACGGAGGGGGACGCAACTTCATTGACTTACTGCACCTGCCTTTGGGTGTATGACACGTGGGTCCAACGGGTGGCTGGCCAACCTGTCATACAACGAAAGGCAGGTGCAGTAGAGGGGCGAGGAGTAGATGGCCAACACGCACGTGAATTGAACGCAATCTGCACTTCTCATATAAAGGCTCCCGCCAGTCCAATCTACGAAATCCTACGCACCCATGCACCCAAGGGCAAGAGTGATCACTCCAATCGCAAGATCAGTTGACTAGAAGCTAGACCCATGGAGGCGATGAGCGCGAGCATCAGCCGGCTGTGCCAGATGGTCCACGATGCCGGCCTGTGGCCCGACACCGAGGAACGTCTCCAGGTAGTGCTTGAGGCCGCCAGGGCGAGGGGCTGCTTGGACGACAGCTTCGTCTCCTTGTTCGACGAGGTCCTCGTCGGCTTCCTCGACAAGTTCACCGTCGTTAAGAAGCTCGCGGACAACCTTGACGTACGCCTCCAGCCCACGCGCCCAGGCTCTGCGATGCCTGCCACCCTCTATGGTGACAACCTCTTCGACGCACTGGTGGCCTTGCGACTGCCCGCCGTCGTGCCGGAGAATGTCCACCTCGAGGTCGCGCTCGCCGCGCAGCGCCTGGCACAGCAAGACACCATCGACATAATCACCCACGTCTACGCGCAAATCGTCCACAAGGACTACTACATGCAAGAGGAGGATGATAGGACGCTGGCCTTCTTGGATCACAGGGCAACCTTGGACGGCATTGTTCAGAAGCACGTTGAGCTTGCTGCCAACGCTGCTACTCCTCACATGTCGGTTGCTGACCCGGTGCACTAGGGCGTGAGGATGTCGTTGATGGATCCGTATGTATCTTTATCTTTCCGTCAAATCCATGTAGTAGTATATGGTACTACTAGTAATTATCTTACCTTTCGCATCAACTTCATAATTTTCCTACGTACTCCATGCATGAACCGCGCCAGAACCAAACTTCTCATTACTCTAGGGAAAATCGTTATTTCTATCTATCGGTCGCCCCATGGAGCATAACCAAATTTTACAAGTTACAAGTTCAAAAGGAAAAGCCTGCCGTGTTTGCGTCGCACCCCAACACGGTTTGTCCGGCACGCCGCTCAAGGGGGAATGTGTCGTGGAATTGTCACGGCAGATGTCCTTAGTGTCAGGACTTAGTCGCGAGGCCAACGCATCTATGTATTAGCTTGAGAGGGGTTGAGCGGAATCGAGAGACGCAACACAAGACAAGGATTTAGACAGCTTCGGGCCCCGGGAAACATCATCCAGTAATAACCCTACATGTTGTTTGTGGCTAGGTCTCATTATCATCAAGAGGGAGTCGCCGGTAAACCGGCTCTTGTGTCTAGCCCTAGAGATTGTTTCTTCTTTCCTCGTCTCTTGTCCCCCTTTGGGGAGCCCTGCCCCTCCTTATATAAGGTGAAGGGGCGGGTTACATGTGGAGTCCTACTAGGATTACGACTAGTCTATCTCTAATACAAACCGGATACAAGTCCTGGTCTTAACTCCTTGTAAGGTAAATATTCCTCATGCCTTTCCTCTTAAACCGGCCCACCATAGTATGAACCGGCCTTCATGAACCGCCCGTTGGGCCACCGGGTCTTGTCGCTCCTCTGACCCGCCTGCCGGATTACCAATGAGTCGTAAACTGCCAGGTCCAAACGGGTCGCCAGTGAATCGTCAAGTCTCAGCCGGGTCCGAAGTAAACTGCCAAGTCCGGTCGGGTTATACCTCCAGCCGGTTTACGCCGCGGGGTATATCCCCGACATTAGCCCCTAGTTTAATTTGGATTTATCCATGTTAAACTGATCCTGTAAAACAAACACAAGAACAAATTTGACAGATTATGCTCCGGGTTAAGAATTCTTGTAAACCGGCATCTGATCATCCTTAAGTCCTTGTCATTTCCTCCTTCTAGAAAATCCGGGTCAACAAGCCAGCTTCATACTCAATTTGCTGACATTGGTTTCTCACAGAGAAATATTGTGAAGAATAATCCACTTGAGTCAGCTTCCAAAGCGCCGGTTTAAGAAATATGGGTCTTGAAATACTCATCTGATATTCAGCCGGTTTGAAGATGTAAAACTTGTCGGTTTAATATTACCAAAATTACCGGTTTGTAAATATGGATGGCACCGAGTCATAGTTGTTACCGACGCCGGGTCATAATTGTTGTAGACATCGGGTCAATCTGGTTTGCTCAGAACTGAGAATTTGAAGATTTTTCTCCCTTATATCCATATTACCTGTAGCCCCCAAGTCTTGAGCAGAACAAAGTGATGGCTTAAGACTTGTTTCCATATAATTACTGCCACTTTGAAGAAATCCATGTTGTTCATCTCAGCCACTATTAAAAACTGAATACTCCATATATGTAGGCCCCAAGTGCCGGGTCATTATGCAATAATGAGCAGGGACTTTATAAATATGATCATGTAGATTTGAACAATAACGTGTAGCCCCCAAGGGCCGGCTCAGTAAGATAATATTGAGCTGGTACTTTATATATATACTTCTTTGAAAAGAACATCATATAATGTAACCCCCACCATGGGGCTTGAACCCACGTCCACAAGGTTAAGAGCTTTGTGCTTTACCAACTGAGCAATGGACCTTTCAATATAATGGTTTTACGACTTGTGTACCTTGTATTGTTGACAGGAGCAATTGGTAGCCCCCAAGGGCCGGCTCATTATGATGTGATGAGTCGGGTCTTCAATAAGGCCAATAAAAAATGACTTTGCATTAGCTCCCAAGTGTCATGGTGCATGCTTGCAGCGACATGAGACTTGCATGTAATCTCAATTTGAATAATGTAGCCCCCAAGTGTCGGGTCGTAAGCCTGCAGCGACTCGGGACTATTCCTTCCATTGTAGAATAAATCATATCCTTTGATAAAATAATAGCCATTGCGCTGAAGCGACTTTGAAAACCTCAATAATACCGGTTATTAATAACCATAATAAAATCCAGCCATGTTGGCTATTCAAGATAATATAATCGGGTATGAAAACCTTATTCATTCAATATCATAATGAAAATTCAGCCAAGTTTGGCTATTTGAATAATATAACCCAATGATTTATAAGCGCATGATTCCAATGGGGCAATCCAAATATATACTGGCGACTTATAGTCCAAAGCCAGGCCGGTTTAATAAACACCGGATAATTTCTCATCATATACTGGCGACTTATCGTCTTAAAGCCAGGCCGGTTTAATAAACACCGGATAATTTATCATCATATTGGCGACATATAGTCGAAAGCCAGGCCGGGTTAATAAACGCCGGTGATTTATAATCATGCTTTATTCAACCTGTTTCTGCATACAACAAGTTTAAAGTGTCCTGGCGGTTTACCGCCGGACGGGTCATAATGCCCAACATATAAGCCGGGTTTATAACCAAGGCTGCACTTAAGAATAATCAAATATGAAATATATCATACCTGTGACATTGAATCACATCGTTGGTTTACCAACTTTTTGTAGTAAAGGTGATAACCCCAATCTTGAGTACTGATAACTCCTTCCATATTGTGCCGGTTTATGATAAAACCGTGCCGGGTTGTGATAAACACCGGATTAACCATATATAATACTGGCGACTTGTAGTCAAAACCAGACCGGGTTGATAATCTCCGGATTATGACTGATCATATACTGACAACTTGTAGTTGAAAGTCAAGTCGGGTTAATGAACACCAGTTTAAAAACATCACAAATCTTATTAAAAGAAAGAGAAACTTAGCAAAAGGCAAATAAAACCGTTGTAGTCTAGGCTTTTCACGGGCTGCCAGGCCCTAAATTCGACAGCAAAGAATCCCCAAGCAACATTGCGAGCTGTGCTCAGTGGGTGCCTATGTTTGAGCTGTTGTTTCACAACACTCTCTTTGGCCCCGGATTGATGTGGCTTTGAGCCGATCAAGAGGTGTGACTGTGGTTCGGATACGACCAAGCCCCCAAGTGATGCTGTGGCATTGCGCCGATCAAGAGGTGTAGCTATGGTTCGGGTACGACCAAGCCCCCAAGTGATGCTGTGGCATTGCGCCAATCAAGAGGTGTAGCTATGGTTCGGATACGACCAAGCCCCCAAGTGATGTTGTGGCATTGCACTGATCAAGAGGTGTAGCTATGGTTCGGGTATGACCAAGCCCCCAACTGATGCTGTGGCATTGCGCCGATCAAGAGGTGTAGCTATGGTTCGGATACGACCAAGCCCCCAAGTGATGCTGTGGCATTGCACCGATCAAGAGGTGTAGCTATGGTTCGGGTACGACCAAGCCCCCAAGTGATGCTGTGGCATTGCGCCGATCAAGAGGTGTAGCTATGGCTCGGGTACGACCAAGCCCCCAAGTGATCAATAATATGATAAACCAATAAGGCATGATACCCATGTTTGAACTGCGCATCATGGCAGCAGGTCCTCTTTGGCACCCTTTAACTTTTTGCAGGAGATAAATCCTTCTTGAACCGGGATTTTGAAACGGATATTGAGAGCTTCAAAGCTTTGTGGGAGACATCTTTCCCTTGAACCGGATTTTAAACCGGAATCTTTATTTTCAGCCGGAAATTTTCTGACGGCCTTTAAACTCGAACTTGCGAGAAGTTAATTCCTTTTTGAACCAGACATTTTCAAACCGGATTTGAGAGCATCAGAGCTTTGTGGGAGAACAGATTTCCCTTGAACCGGATTGTAAACCGGATATTTGAGAACTTCAGTGAGACTGACTTCCCTTGAGCCGGATTTTAAACTGGGATCCTTTCTGATGACCCGGAACTTCTTCATTGAGCCGGGATTTTGTAACTGTCATATACTTTCTAAGCCGGAAATTTTCTGACGGCCTTTAAATTTTCATCAATATAACAGTAGCCACCGGGACCAGGTTATCTATCCCTCCATCGTCCTGGGGTTCTTAAATTTGCTGAAACTAGCAAGATTTGCTGAATCATGTCATCATAGCCCCCGAGTCTCAAAGGTGACTCGAGGAGTTGTTGAGATTCTCCATATTTTGACCGTGATATAAACCGGCATAACTTGTATATCATTGGTGTTGATAGCACGATGTGAATCCATGGAAGGTTGAGGTGACTGCGGCGGTTTATAAATGATCTGTATGAGCCGTGTCAACAACTCGGCCAATGGTTCCTTCCAACTGGCTATTTGAAGTTATCCAAACTGTAGTGGCGGCGACTTGCGTGCCTGCCCATTGAGCTATCCAGTGCAGACGGCGATTGATAGTATATGATAATTTGCCTCCAATTTGTTCAAAGAAAAACCGGGCTACCCAAGCTGTGACTTGCTCATAGTCAATAAACAGCTCATGCAGACAGGTGCGGGCCGGTATGTTGATGTAGACAAGGCTGCAAGAGACGGACGACAAAGACGACCGCGGCATCAGAGGCAGCACAGACAGATGAGTCGGCCCCGGTGTTGTAATCCGGCACAGACCGGCGAGTCGATCGCAGGCGCGGTAAAACCGCACGGGCGGCCGGTTCGGCCTCGTCATGTTGATGTAAACTGGGCCGCAGAGGCAGCGGCTTGCACATATATTCATTGTGCATTATGGCATGGTCAGATGATGGCGCATCATAATAGTGGCGCGTCATATATCCATGACCCTTACTTTTGCAGTGAACAATTGTCCTGCATACAAAAATACACAAACCAAAGTAATTTTTCTTTGACAAAAATGAATATTTGCAAAAAAAAATATTTAGAGGGATGTCACCGGATTCGCCCGGACAACAGATGAGTCGGCCGCGGTGTTGTAAGTCGGCGCGGTCGAGAGAGTCGGGTGCGGCCGCAACATTTGTGAGCCGGTGCGGACACACAAATCGGCCGCAGGTGCAGACGGATGAGTCGACCTCATTTGACATAAACCGAACAGCGGGGCGGTGACTTGCACGCATATCATCTGGCAGCGTAACACACGCAAATAGCAATGCAGGTGTCACTGGCTCGCACTCCATACTCGGGGTCTTGACGACACCTTTATAGTGAATAATTGCCCTGCGTATAACAACACTGTAGGACAGAGTAGTTGCTCTCACAAGAATTAATAAGTATCAAAAAAAATTAGACAGATATCACCTGATATATTTGGACGACAGATGATTTTCATGTGATGCATTGTCCATGAGAATGTCTGTAAGCGTATAACAATGAAGTTGGTACTGCTGACTTGACAGACTATTCTTTGACGGGTAAAGCGGTCACCACAATTCGTCTGACATGCGTGTGGCCATTAGTATTGGAATAGCACAAATTGATGGCCACGTGCTTGCTTTTTGACTGATGCGACTGGTTGTACTGTTTGATCAACCAACAAAATCCAAACTACCAGTAACCTTTACGTAAGCAGATTTCTCCAAAATCGATAGTACATGTGTACTAGTTCTTGATGATGTGCCCCACGCTTCCACTAGTATTATTTAACCCAGACAGTTTTTGCTTGATGGGAATGGATCACATATATGGAGCCAGAGCCATGTATTATTCTCCTGGTAGATTCCTTGTATGCGTACAGCAACTAGATTTGACAAAAGAAAAACCCGATCTGGCTTGAGGTAATGGTCTCTGCGATTCCCGTACGCGGCGGCGGCGACTCAGCGCATCCGAGAAAAACAACATAATTTGATGATTTTGATCTGTACTAATGGAATCTTCTCTGCCCTTGGCTCCTCGCGGTGGCGCTGCGGAAAGTGATCCGACCACAATGTATCGCCTGGTCGCGTATGATGGTGTACACAAATGCAATCCGGCTCTTCTTCATCTTAAAATCATGAACTTCTCGAACCCTAAGATTGATCCCTCCAAGAACTCAACACCATCGTGCGCAGGCCCTACGGTGGGCGCCAACTGTCATGGAATTGTCACGGCAGATGTCCTTAGTGTCAGGACTTAGTCGCGAGGCCAACGCATCTATGTAGTAGCTTGGGAGGGGTTGAGCGGAATCGAGAGACGCAACACATGACAAGGATTTAGACAGCTTCGGGCCCCGGGAAACATCATCCGGTAATAACCCTACATGCTGTTTGTGGCTAGGTCTCATTATCATCAAGAGGGAGTCGCCGGTAAACCGGCTATTGTGTCTAGCCCTAGAGATTGTTTCTTCTTTCCTCGTCTCTTGTCCCCCTTTGGGGAGCCCTGCCCCTCCTTATATAAGTTGAAGGGGTGGGTTACATGTGGAGTCCTACTAGGATTACGACTAGTCTATCTCTAATACAAACCGGATACAAGTCCTGGTCTTAACTCCTTGTAAGGTAAATATTCCTCATGCCTTTCCTCTTAAACCGGCCCACCATAGTATGAACCGGCCTTCATGAACCGCCCGTTGGGCCACCGGGTCTTGTCGCTCCTCTGACCCGCCTGCCGGATTACCAATGAGTCGTAAACTGCCAGGTCCAAACGGGTCGCCAGTGAATCGTCAAGTCTCAGCCGTGTCCGAAGTAAACCGCCAAGTCCGGTTAGGTTATACCTCCGGCCGGTTTACGCCGCGGGGTATATCCCCGACACGGGTCGATCATATTACTTTCTTTGGCTCAAGTGTTTTCCTTTGCTCCTTCGCCTCTCGCCATTTAATCATTCCAGAGTGATGAAAACATCTCAGAAGATTCGTGTTTGCATTCAATCATTTCGAGGTTGTCACCTCATTCAAATCTTTCAGTTGTTCCGGTGCGTCATCTCTCTCTCAACCGATCCTTTACAACGGTGTTTCTTTTCAGTGGGCCCTAACCCACAGGTCTTTTCCCAGGATCTTACCTGACTCTTTTAATTTCCCGGAGTTATTCTCAAATTCTTTTTTCGAAGTTTGACGTAATAATGAATTTCATCAGTCAGATGCTTTTCCAAGATCGATTTCAAATTATTTTCATTGTTGGCTCAATCTCTTCGCTCTTCATTTTCCCGGAGTATCTCAACAATTTGTGGTGATATTTCTCATCGTCATTCTCGACATTTGAAGACCGAAGAAGAGTTTTCCTCTAAATCTTGTCTGTTCTGTTGAAGATTCGTGGTGCTAGCTTCATGTTATCCTCTCAAATTATTCCGTTTCAGAAATTCTTTTCTTACCCATCCGGAGTATTTCAGAAGTTGTTTTCTGTTTCGATCATCAGGAGGCCATCATTTAACAAGACTTCTTCGTTCTATGTTTTCAGCTTTGTCTCCAAATATTCGGAATTGACGTGTCTTTGTTCGTCCCCATATTCTCTGGCGCTTCGTTAAAGTATTCTTTAGCCAGATCGTGATCTCTTCGTTCTCTTGTATCTAATCCCCTCAAGTATATTTGTTCTTTTAATTCTTCCCGGCGATTCATTCCCTTTCTTCATTTATTTCCAAATTCTTACGGTGGTTTGTTGAAGATCCCTTTTCCGTTGTTATCGTATCAATTCATTCGTTCTATCCAATCCTACCGGTGGTTCATGAAGACTTTCTCAAATTTTGTGCTATATCTCCTCTTAATCTTTTCCAACGCGAATAAGTTGTATGCAATCCATTGCTTCTCATCAATTTAATTGATGAAGGATAAGCATAACATAATTCTTATTCTTCTTTCATCAAGTTGATTAATTCCTTCCTTTGGAGATTGTTCGTGATGAATAGTCTCTCGGTCCTGAGTTGTTCATCTTTTCGTTTCTGGAGTTCCAAGTTTTCTTGCTTGTCTCGTCGCGAAGCTCCATCTAAATCATCGCAAGGCTTAATCTTATTCTTTTCATCTTTCATTTTTATCTCACCATCCTTTTGTTATCGGAGTTCTTCATGGTGGTTCAGCATGATTTAAGTCATTCCCCAAGTGTTCATCAAGATTCTTGTAGGCGAAGCTCAAGTATTCTTCTTGCTTGCTTCTCGAGGTGCAATAAATTCTCCGTATTCTTTTGAAGTGGAGTTTTGCATTTCTTCGTTCTTCTCAGCTATTCAAACTTTTCCGTTGGTGGCCGATCATCACCTCATATTTTGAGATGTTTTCCATAAGCTCATAACCAGTTCATTCTTTTCGTTGTTGAATTTTCAACAGCTCCGTTCAATCCTTCCTTGCAAGGATGCTTTTCAAACCCAATTGTGGTAGAAGATTCCATTTTTCTTCTTCGTTCTTTTCATTCAACTATTTAAATTCTTCCAGAGGCATTGCGTTGTTCATCTCGTCAAGTGTCATCCCATTTTGTGAAGTTCATGTTCTATTCCTTCCATTTTCAGCCGTAGTGCTGCCGAAATTCTTTCGTGTCTCTTCCTTTTCTATCTTGTCCTAAGCGGAGTGGTGTCATAGTCTATCTTGTTCCTTCAGCTTTTGATTCTCGTCATATTCGTCGTTCCTCTTTTCTACCAAGTGCTCTCGACCTAGTTCTTCTTCTCTCGTGTGTTCTTATTCCACCTCATCCTCTTTCTCTCCCGTCTCGTTCCTAAGATCTCGGGATGAGATCTTCTGTTAGTGGAGGAGAGTTGTAAGGCCCCAAAATCGATGCGCCAGGTGTCTTCCAGCTATTCACCGTCATTGCCATGTCATTCCCTTGCGTGTTGCACTTTGCCATGTCATCATGTGCATTTCATCTGCATGTTTTCAAAACTTGCATCCGTCCCGGTCTCCCCGTTCTCTCCGTTGTCCGTTTTGGAATATGACTTTCTCACATGCACCTGTTGCACCTCTCAGACCCCGTTTCATGAGCGGGGTAAAAATGTTCTCGGAATGGGCCGAGATTTTTCGAGTGGCCTTGGTATATCACCGGTAGGCCGCCTCTCAAATTCCGTTCCAGTTGGAGGTCGTTTGATGCCCCAACGGTTAACCGCGTTAACCGAAGCCCTCCTTCTCTTTGCATCCCAGCACCCTCCACAACAGCCCACTAGTCCATCTAAACCCCATCCATGCTCTCCGTCGTTGGATCACGATCGCGTGGGCGAAAACCGCTCTGAAAAACTCCTCTCCTAGCTCCCTCTAGCTATAAAAACACCCCTCCCCCGAAATCAGGGCAAACCCTAGCCTTCCCCAACCTCCGCCTCGTTTTCCGCACCGCCCCAATCATCAGCGCCGCCACTTCCCTCCGTTTCCGTGCCGGCCACCGCGTCCTCGCCACTTGGCACGCTCCGACTCGCCAGCCGCCACTCGCGCCGCCGATCCCAGCCAACCAGCGGATGCCACCTCGCCTCCCAGCGCCACCCACCATCGCGGCCTGCGGAACCCAGATTGGGCCCGCCCTGGGCCCGAACCGGCCCGAGTCGCCGGCGCGCCGCAGACCGCAAGCGCCCGAGCCAGGGGCTCGTCCTGCGCCGCCCGAGTCCCCTCTCGAGCGCCCAGCGCCCTCCTCCCCGTTGCCAGGTCGCTGGACCTCGCGCCGCCACCTGCCCCAGGTTATGTCGTCGCCGCCCGTCATCTCCCCGCCCTCCGTTCCTCATCCTTCCCTAATCTCTCTCTGCCTCTCTGGTTCAGTGCTGCCACCGCCATGGATCTCCGGCGAGCTCTAACCGCCTCGGATCCCGCCGATCCCGCTGCTACCACCCGGATCCATCCATCTCCGGTCTTCCCTGTCGTCGCCTCGCCCGGGTCAGGCGGATCCGGCGAGCTCCTGGAGCGCCGTCGTGGTCTCCTCTTCGAGTGGATCGAGTGCTCGCCTGCATCGTCCCCGCGTTGACTACGTGCTGCCCGCGGGCCCGCTCGCCAGCCTCACCGCGCCGGACGCGCTCGTCCTCGGACATGTCCGCCCAAGTCCTCCTTAGGGTAAAACGACTAAGTCTTTTATGTGAGATTCATCATGTTGCATATTGAAATGCTTTCATCTCTGTGCCTGTTGATCCTATGGTGACGATCCATATGTGCAAATTGTTGTACTCTTCGTGCTCTTCATGTTGGTAGCTATTGCAATCAAGTTAAGGTCCATCTACATGTCCTAATCTTCATTGCAAAAGTGCATGTTGCTGTTAACTGCTGAAAACTGTTATAACTTGCTGATTTGTCTTTTTCATAGCATTTTGTGTGTTTATCTTTTGAGCATCATGTCAACATGTTTTAGGAGCCTCTTCATGTCATCTTTACATTGGTGCCATCCATGTATTTTTTTTGTGCTTTGTGCTGAGTGCATCAAGCTTGCAAAGTGTGTCACTTGATGTTTGCTGTTTCTGAGACACTGTAAAATCTGTCAAGTCTGTAACTGTTATCATTTGCATTCTTGCCATGTTGTTTTGAGAATGTGCTAGTGGTTTCTAGCAGTAGCTCAGTGATCATGTTTTGTTGTGCTCTACATGTACATCCTTTCCATTCTCTTTTATTCCATGATATGTTCCTGTAGCATACACTTTTGTTGTATCAAAGTATGCATCATGAATCTGTTTCCAGCCTTGCTCTGTTTTTGAGTCTGAGAATCTGTTTTAACTTGCAATCTTGTCTTGATGAATGCCATTAATCTAGATGTTATATGGAGATGTTTAGTAATCATTTTTTGCCATGTTTAATCTTTAATTTAATGCCATGCTTTTATTTGCTATGATATTGCACTGTAGCATCCTTGTTTCATGCCTCCAACATGTCAACATGTTATTCCTGCTCATATGTATGCCCTGTTTTTCACAAAGTCATAGTCTGTGTTATAAAGTTGCTTTTTGCATTGATCTCATTGGATTAATCCTGATGCCTATGAACATGAATCTTGTTGTTATTTGAAGTATGTAATCTGTAATTTAAGTGCATATCAAGTTTGTGGCCATATGTTTCCTGTAGAATGTTGTTTACTTGATTGCCAAGTGCTTAGTTGCTGTTTTGGGCAGATTGTGTTTGAAGCTTGTATTGAGTGTATGTGTTGAACCGTGGCTCCATTTGGAGCATGCCCTATATGAAACTTGCTTGGTTTTGCATGTAGTTTCATCTTGCCATGTTGCATCCATGTTTTGGAGTGTTTGTGATGTTGTTTTGCTTGCATTTGCATCAATGTCATGTTTAACTTGTTTTGCTCATATCTTCTAGGCCGTAGCTCCGAATTAAATGAAATTTATATGTAACTTGACTAGAACGACGCGTAGATCATCTTGATGCACTTTAACTTGTTGTTTAACAACTTCAACATGATGTGTTATTCAGTCTGGACCAATTTCGAAATTTGCATATGAGGATTTACCAAAATTGTCATATGTTGTTTTCGGCCTCATTTAAACTTGCTTTGATGTGATGTTCTTGTATGCATCATCACTTACCATGAGTAGCATCATATAGCCTTGTCATGCATCATACTTGGTTGAGCATCTTTTCATGTTTATGTGCTTGTGTGTTTACCATGTTGTTTGCTTCTTTCCGGTTGTGCTTCTTCTCGTTAGTCCTGTTTCGTTGCGATCATGAGGATTCGTTCGACTACGCTTGGTTCATCTTCTTCATGGAATCATTTTTCTTCCTAGCGGGATTTCAGGCAAGATGACTGTCACCTTGGATCTCACTACTATCTTTGCTTTGCTAGTTGTCTCGATGCTATCGCTATGTCGCGCTACCTACCACTTGTTTATCAAGCCTCCCCAAATTGCCATGATAGACTCTAACCTTTTCAATCATCCTAGCAAACCGTTGTTTGGCTATGTTACTCCTTTGCTCAGCCCCTCTTATAGTGTTGCTAGTTGCAGGTGCAGTTGCAGGTTGTCCCATGTTGGGACATGGATACCATGGATATCATGGGATATCACAATACCTCTTATTTAATTAATGCACATATATACTTGGTTAAGGGTGGAAGGCTCGGCCTTTTGCCTGGTGTTTTGTTCCACTCTTGCCGCCCTAGTTTCCTGTCATACCGGTGTTATGTCCCTTGATTTTGCGTCCCTAACACGATGAGGGTTTATGGGCCCCTCCTGACAGCTCGCTTTGAATAAAACTCTTCCAGCAAGGCCCAACATTGGTTTTCCATTTGCCCAACATAATAACTAAACCTGATATTAAATTTGACGCATAGGGAGTTAGCGCTACCCGAGGAGTAATTCCACATAAATAGGGGGGCCAGTGCTGATGGTGTTGGTCCCAAACTAGAGCACTGTGTGGGGCCGTCCTGGGGCAACCTGGGTTACTTTCTTTGGCACCTGTATGCGTAGCTCATCTAGACGTGGGCTGAGACAAGATACGCGCGGCTACTATCAGGGTGTCGGCACGCCGGGAGGTATTGCTGGATTAGTTTAACCATTCTCGAAATGTCTTGTGCACCGGGATTCCGAGTCTGATCGGAGGGTCCCGCGACGGTGGATTGTCTCCGCGGATCATGAGCTTGTCATGGGCTAAGTTGGGATACACCTGCATGGTTTAAACTTTCGAAAGCCGTGCCCGCGGTTATGTGGCAGATGGGAATTTGTTAATATCCGGTTGTAGAGGACTTGAAGTAAACTCAATTAAAATACACATACCGCGTGCGTAACCGTCACTGTCTCTTTTCGGGGAAGTTCGAGAGGAGAACACGGTTGGGTTATGTTTGAACGTAAGTAGTTCAGCATCACTTATTGATCATTACTAGTTTGCGACCGTTTGCGTAGTTTCTCATCTTACTCTTGTACTCGTAAGTTAGCCCCCATACATTGCTTAGTCGCTTGCTGCAACCTCACCACTTATCCTTTCCATACCCCCTTTAAGCTTTGCTAGTCTTGATACCCATTGTAATGGGATTGCTGAGTCCTCGTGGCTCACAGATTACTACAACAACAGTTGCACGTACAGGTAATGCAATGTTCATGACGTAAGAGCGATGTTTACTTGTTTTGGAGGTCTTCTTCTTCTTCGTCAATCTTGGGATAGGTTCTTGGTCGGCAGCCTGGGCTAGCAGGGTGGATGTCGTTTGAGTTTCTGTTTTTGATTCATCCGTAGTCGGATGTTGGTCTCATGTATGATGTTGGATGTATTCATGCGGCATTTGTATGCCTTTGTATGTATCCCCAACTATTATGTAATGGTACGATGTAATGATATCCACCTTGCAAAAGTGTGTCAATATGCGGTTCTATCCTTGGTGGGACCTTCGAGTTCCTTTAGGATAGAGTCGCATATTGGGCGTGACAGTCAAGCTTGCCATCCACGCAAAGCAGAGTCCCATCCGAACACGGGGGAAGGCCTTTTGCCTTGTATCTTCACGGCCCACCAGTCCGGCCCATGCTACACAGCCCGGACACCCGAGGACCCCATAATCCAGGACTCCCTCAACAAGGTAACAAAAAAACTCTCTTTCCCCAAATGCAAGAAGGTGCTAGTAAGGATGGGGAGAGGGCATTTGAAGTGCTCCAAGCTTGATGGGCTATTGTACGTGGACCTACAAATATGTGCGGTCCCAAGACATTATGGAAGATGATGACTAGTTGTATAGAATGAGGATGAGGGTGATGGTATATAGAATGTTTAACTTTGAAAACCATGGCACATATTGATGGGGAACGTTGCATGAAAACAAAAAAATCCTATGATCACGCAAGATCTATCAAGGAGATGCATAGCAACGAGAGGGGAGAGTGTGTCTGCGTACCCTCGTAGACCGTAAGCGGAAGCGTTTCACAACGCGGTTGATGTAGTCGAACTTTCTTCGTGATCCAACCGATCGAGTACCGAACGTACGACACCTCCGCATTCAGCACACGTTTAGCTCGGTGACGTCTGCGCCTTCTTGATCCAGCAAGACGGCGAGGTAGTGGATGAGTTCCGGCAGCACGACGGCATGGTGACGATGATGGTGAAGTTATCTCTGCAGGGCTTCGCCCAAGCACTACGAAAATATGACCGGGGTGTAAATGGTGGAGGGAGCGCCGCACATGGCTAAGTGAAAGCACAAGTGCTCCCTGGGTGATTTTGGTAATTAATGTCAAGATATCTCTTGTTGGACTAACATTTTCATCTAGTGTATTTCAGAAAGTTCAACAAAGGCGTGGCATGGACAAGAGGATGTGGAATCCCTTCAAGATGCTAAGGACAAACATTGGAAAAAGCTCAAGACTCTTCATTTCTATTTTAGTGATCCAAGATCACATTGAGTCCATAGGAAAAGCCAATATTATTAAAAGGGATGAGGTGTTGGTTAATGTTCTACTTGCTCAAAATGCTTAGTGATATGCTCCAAAGCCCTCAACCACTTTCTCATATCCAAATATGTCCTAAACCTAAAGTCAAAGTCGGCCCTACTGATTTGATCTATCCGGCGCCACCGAGTTCCTTGACATAGCCACTACCAGAAACCTGAATCAATTTGGTCTCACTGATCGGTATCTTGGTCTCACCGAGATGGCCTTGCATGCTCTCTGTTGCCTGTTGTAATTATTTTGGTCTCACCGAAATGTGCAGCCGGTCCCACCGAGTTTTCCTGAACAACTCTCTGTTTGCTCATTGCTGAAATCGGTCTCACCGAGTTCATGCAATCGGTCACACCGAGATGAGGTTTTGCCCTAACCCTAGCGCATCGGTCCTGATACGTCTCCAACGTATCTATAATTTTTTATTGTTCCATGCTATTATATTATCCATCTAGGATGTTTTATATGCATTTATATGCTATTTTATATGATTTTTGGGACTAACCTATTAACCTAGAGCCCAGTGCCAGTTTCTGTTTTTTCCTTGTTTTTGAGTTTTACAGAAAAGGAATACCAAACGGAGTCCAATTGACGTGCCAATTTTTTACGATTTTTATGGATAAAAGAAGCCCCTGGAGTAAAAGAGTTGGGCCAGAAGAGTCCTGGGCCGTTCACGAGGGTGGGGGGCGCCCTACCCCCCTGGGCATGGCCCCCTATCTCGTGAATGACTAGGAGACCCCCCTGACGTGAGACCTACGCCAAAAATTCCTATAAATACAGAAACCTCAAGAAAATAACCTAGATCGGGAGTTCCGCCGCCGCAAGCCTCTGTAGCCACCAAAAATCAATCGGGACCCTATTCCGGCACCCTGCCGGAGGGGGGATCCCTCACCAGTGGCCATCTTCATCATCCCGGCGCTCTTCATGACGAGGAGGGAGTAGTTCACACTCGAGGCTGAGGGTATGTACCAGTAGCTATGTGTTTGATCTCTCTCTCTCTCTCGTGTTCTTGATATGACACGATCATGATGTATCGCGAGATTTGCTATTATAGTTGGATCTTATGATGTTTCTCCCCCTCTACTCTCTTGTAATGGATTGAGTTTTCCCTTTGAAGTTATCTTATCGGATTGAGTCTTTAAGGATTTGAGAACGCTTGATGTATGTCTTGCGTGGGATACCCGTGGTGACAATGGGGTATTCTATTGATTCACTTGATGTATGTCTTGGTGATCAACTTGCGGGTTCCGTGACCTTGGGAAGCTATGCATAGGGGTTGGCACACGTTTTCATCTTGACTCTCCGGTAGAAACTTTGGGGCACTCTTTGAAGTTCTTTGTGTTGGTTGAATAGATGAATCTGAGATTGTGTGATGCATATCGTATAATCATACCCACGGATACTTGAGGTGACATTGGAGTATCTAGGTGACATTAGGGTTTTGGTTGATTTGTGTCTTAAGGTGTTATTCTAGTACGAACTCTATGATAGATCGAACGGAAAGAATAACTTCGTGTTATTTTACTACGGACTCTTGAATAGATCGATCAGAAAGGATAACTTTGAGGTGGTTTCGTACCCTACCATAATCTCTCCGTTTCTTCTCCGCTATTAGTGACTTTTTAGTGACTCTTTGTTGCATGTTGAGGGATAGTTATATAATCCAATTATGTTATTATTGTTGAGAGAACTTGCACTAGTGAAAGTATGAACCCTAGGCCTTGTTTCCTAGCATTGCAATACTGTTTACACTCGCTTTTACCACTTGCTACCTTGCTGTTTTTATATTTTCAGATTACAAAAACCTATTTCTACCATCCATATTGCACTTGTATCACCATCTCTTCGCCGAACTAGTGCACCTATACAATTTACCATTGTATTGGGTGTGTTGGGGACACAAGAGACTCTTTGTTATTTGGTTGTAGGGTTGTTTGAGAGAGACAATCTTCATCCTACGCCTCCCATGGATTGATAAATCTTAGGTCATCCACTTGAGGGAAATTTGCTACTGTCCTACAAACCTCCGCACTTGGAGGCCCAACAACGTCTACAAGAAGAAGGTTGTGTAGTAGACATCAAGCAGTTTCTGGCGCCGTTGCCGGGGAGGTTAGCTCTTGAAGGTATATCTTTAGATCTTGCAATCGACTTTTAGTGTCTTGTTTTATCACTAGTTTAGTCTATAACAGAAAACTACAAAAAATGGAATTAAGGTTGCCTCATATGCTTCATCTTTTTAATGTCTTTCGTGAAAATGATGGGAAGGAAAATTGTGCTCAAGTACTAGAAGAAGAATTACATAGAATTCTTGGCATAAAATATATGAATGATGAGCATGATTGCAATGTTGTTAGTATGAATTCTTTGAATACCCATGATGCTAATGATATGCAAAGCCACAAGCTTGGGGATGCTATGTTTGATGAAGATGATATGTTTAGTCCCACAAGTTTTGATGAGAATATTTATTATGGTGAAAGCATACCTCCTATTTATGATGATTATATTGATGAAAGTGGGTTGGGAAGAGTGTCAACTTTAGGAAGTAATGATCCCACTATTTTGGAGGATGTTGAATATTATTGTGATAATTGTGAAAGTGGATTTGGAGAGGTCATGACTTTATTTAGTGATGAATCCACTATTTCGGAAGAGGTTCCAATTGATTATGAGAACAAAGTTGTTATCTATGATGACTATTTGATGACTTGTATGCTATTAAGAATAATGATAACCATGAAACTTGTCATCATGATTTTAGTTTTCAATTGGATTATGCCTCACATGATAGGTATTTTGTTAAGTTTGCTCCCACTACTATTCATGAGAAGAAATTTGCTTATGTGGAGAGTAATAAAAATTCTATGCTTGTATATCATGAAAAGAATGCTTTATGTGATGGTTATATTGTTGAGTTCATTCATGATGCTACTGAAAATTATTATGAGGGAGGAACATATGCTTGTAGGAATTTCAATAATATCAAGTTTCCTCTCTATGTGCTTAAAGTTTTGAAGTTATGCTTGTTTTGCCTTCCTATGCTAGTTGATTATTGTTCCCATAAATTGTTTGCTCACAAAATCCATATGCGTAGGAAGTGGGTTAGGCTTAAATGTGCTAGTCACATTCTTCATGATGCTCTCTTTATGTTTCAGTTCTTATCTTTTATGTGAGCATCATTGAAATCATCATGCCTAGCTAGGGGCGTTAAACGTTAGCGCTTGTTGGGAGGCAACCCAATTTTATTTTTGTTCTTTGCTTTTTGTTCCTGTTTAGTAATAAATAATTCATCTAGCCTCTGTTTAGATGTGGTTTTATGTTTTAATTAGTGTTTGTGCCAAGTAGAACCTTTGGGAAGACTTGGGTGAAGTCTTTGCGATCTTGCTGTAAAAAACAGAAACTTTTGCGCTCACGAGATTAGATGCCATGTTTTACAGGAGAGTGCTTTTAGGTTGATTCTTTTTGAAGATGATTAATATACAAATTACTCAGGTACACCAATTTATTTCAGAATAATTGGAGTTCCAGAAGTATACGTTTGATACAGATTACTACAGACTGTTCTGTTTTTGACAGATTCTGTTTTCTATGTGTTGTTTGCTTATTTTGATGAATCTATGAGTAGTATCGGAGGGTATGAACCATAGAGAAGTTGGAATACAGTAGATATTACACCAATATAAATAAAGAATGAGTTCACAACAGTACCTAAGTGGTGATTTATTTTCTTATACTAACGGAGCTTACGAGTTTTCTGTTAAGTTTTGTGTTGTGAAGTTTTCAAGTTTTGGGTAAAGATTCGATAGACTATGGAATAAGGAGTGGAAAGAGGCTAAGCTTGGGGATGCCCAAGGCACCCCAAGGTAATATTCAAGGACAACCAAGAGCTAAGCTTGGGGATGCCCCGGAAGGCATCCCCTCTTTCGTCTTCATTCATTGGTAACTTTACTTGGAGCTATATTTTTATTCACCACATGATATGTGTTTTTCTTGGAGCGTCATTTTATTTTATTTTGTTTTGCTTGCTGCTTGAATAAAATACCAAGATCTGAAATTCTTAAATGTTAGAGAGTCTTCACATAGTTACATAATTATTCAACTACTCATTGATCTTCACTTATATCTTTTGGAGTAGTTTGTCATTTCCTCTAGTGCTTCACTTATATCTTCTTAGAGCATGGCGGTAGTTTTATTTTGAAGAAATTGTTGATCTCTCATGCTTCAGTTATATTATTTCGAGAGTCTTTTAGAACAGCATGGTAATGCTTTGGTTATAAAATTAATCATAATATGATGGGCATCCAAGATGGGTATAATAAAAAACTTTCATATAGAGTGCATTGAATACTATGAGAAGTTTGATACTTGATGATTATTTTGAGATATGAAGATGGTGATATTAGAGTCGTGCTAGTTGAGTAATTGTGAAATTGAGAAATACTTGTTTTGAGGTTTGCAAGTCCCGTAGCATGCACGTATGGTAACCGTTGTGTGACAAATTTGAAGCATGAGGTGTTTCTTTGATTGCCTTCCTTATGAGTGGCGGTCGGGGACGAGCGATGGTCTTTTCCTACCAATCTATCCCCCTAGGAGCATGCGTGTAGTGCTTGGTTTCGATGACTTGTAGATTTTTGCAATAAGTATGTGAGTTCATTATGACTAATGTTGAGTCCATGGATTAAACGCACTCTCACCCTTCCATCATTGCTAGCCTCTTCGGTACCGTGCATTGCCCTTTCTCACCTCGAGAGTTGGTGCAAACTTCACCGCTTCATCCAAACCCCGTGATACGATACGCTCTATCACACATAAGCCTCCTTATATCTTCCTCAAAACAGCCACCATACCTACCTATTATGGCATTTCCATAGCCATTCCGAGATATATTACCATGCAACTTTCCACCGTTCCGTTTATTATGACATGCTTCATCATTGTCATATTGCCTTGCATGATCATGTAGTTGACATCGTATTTGCGGCAAGGCCACCATGCATAACTTTTCATACATGTCACTCTTGTTTCATTGCCCATCCCGGTACACCGCCGGAGGCATTCATATAGAGTCATACTTTGTTCTAGTATCGAGTTGTAAATAAATAGAGTGTGATGATCATCATTAATAGAGCATTGTCCCAAAAAAAGGAAAGGCCAAATAAAAAAAGGGAAAGGCCAAATAAAAAAAGGAAGGCCCAAAAAAAGGGACAATGCTACTATCTTTTTTTCCACACTTGTGCTTCAAAGTAGCACCATGATATTTATGATAGAGAGTCTCTTATTTTGTCACTTTCATATACTAGTGGGAATTTTTCATTATAGAACTTGGCTTGTATATTCCAACGATGGGCTTCCTCAAATGCCCTAGGTCTTCGTGAGCAAGCAAGTTGGACGCACACCCACTTAGTTTCTTTTGTTGAGCTTTCATACATTTATAGGTCTAGTGCATCCGTTGCATGGCAATCCCTACTCCTTGCATTGACATCAATTGATGGGCATCTCCCTAGGCCGTTGATTAGCCGCGTCAATGTGAGACTTTCTCCTTTTTTGTCTTCTCCACACAACCCCCATCATTATATTCTATTCCACCCATAGTGCTATGTCCATGGCTCGCGCTCATATATTGCGTGAAAGTTGAAAAAGTTTGAGAATACTAAAGTATGAAACAATTGCTTGGCTTGTCATCGGGTTGTGCATGATGAGAGAATTTTTGTGTGACGAAAATGAAGCATAGCCAAACTATATGATTTTGTAGGGATGAGCTTTCTTTGGCTATGTTATTTTGAGAAGACATAATTGCTTGGTCAGTATGCTTGAAGTATTATTATGTTTATGTCAATATTAAACTTTTGTCTTGATTCTTATGGATCTGAATATTCATGCCACAATAAAGAAGATTACATTGATAAATATGTTAGGTAGCATTCCACATCAAAAATTCTGTTTTTATCATTTACCTACTCGAGAACGAGCAGGAATTGAGCTTGGGGATGCTTGATACGTCTCCAACGTATCTATAATTTTCGATTGTTCCATGCTATTATATTATCCATCTAGGATGTTTTATATGCATTTATATGCAATTTTATATGATTTTTGGGACTAACATATTAACCTAGAGCCTAGTGCCAGTTTCTGTTGTTTCCTTGTTTTTGAGTTTTACAGAAAAGGAATACCAAACGGAGTCCAATTGACGTGCCAATTTTTGATGATTTTTTAAGGACCAAAAGAAGCCCCCGGAGTAAAAGAGTTGGGCCAAAAGAGTCCCGGGCCGTCCACGAGGGTGGGGGGCGCGCCCTACCCCCGTAGGCGTGGTCCCCTATCTCGTGGATGACTCGGAGAC